>NC_135734.1:39442250-39757125 GCF_041903045.1 Epinephelus lanceolatus
AGTCAGTACAACTGGACTTCTGGACTTCTGGTAGTATGACTTTCTTATTATAACGCATACTGTATCACACATACTGTAATTAAAATTCAGTGTAACAATTTGTCACTGAGATCTTTGGCCCAGATGACGCCGCATGACTCATTGGAGCCCCTGATGGTTCACTTTTATGCTTGTGCCTTGTTCAAACATTGAAACAGAGAGGATGGATCTTTTATGATACAATTCAGCAGATCTGCCAGATCTCCACCATACTGGCCTTTTCATAGTGACTGTTTATGTGTGCTAATCACTTGTATACAGTACATCATCAGACAGTTATCACCTCAAACGTGAAGTAAACTTCTAGGTTGAAAAATCTACTTTTACCTTCAGGTTTTCTCCAACTTCGCATAACTACACAGAGACCTACGAGACTTAAGAAACTCTGTGCTGAAGTTATTAGTATGTTTAGTTTGCAGCGTGGAATATCAACCACAGACTGAGGCGACAGTTGAGTGAGTCACAATCATGACTGGAAGTAATCAGCACTGACATTACACTCATTATAAACCAACATACCACATATTGTCCAGCGTCAACTCCCTAATCAAAAGCAAACATCGAGGCACTGACTCATTAAAGGCGAAGGGCGTGTTCTTTATTACATTTATTCATACAGGAAATGCTCGGCACACATCATCCTCACACTCAGATATTCCTTTCTCCATGCCCACACATGGCCAATCTTCAAATGAGAAATCGTCAAAACCCTCCTGAGAAGCTGGTGATGTAACTGTTGTGTTAAAAGGCACCACAGTGAACTTTGAGAAAAGGAATCAGTGGTTTTCTTACTTAAGTCTGCAACTTCCCTTTTCTAATATTGTTCCCTTTAAGTCCTCTTCTCCTTTTGTGTGTGTGTGTGTGTGTGTGTGTGTGTGTGTGTATGGGTGGACGTTCCTGCAGAAAACAGTGCTCTATCTATACTAGATATTAGTCTATGGTTTAAATTACTATGTTATTGCATGTGTTGTCCACATGAGGGCGCCATCATGTTACCAGCTGACACAGGACATGCTCAGACTCAAACTCACTCATTCAGGCACTCGCTCATTTGGACAAAACTGAATCTAAAAAGGAAAAAAAAAATCACAACCAAAGACAAGACATTTATTTATTTATTTTGACCAAGACTGAATTCCCTGATTCCTCTTTTAAATAGTGGAGTACGACGTCCAGGGTTCCTTGAGGGAGTTCCAGGAGGTCCCCGGAAAAATGCAGAGTAGGTTATTTTCACTATATAATTCACTATTTTCACTATATAATTCACTATCAGAGTGAGCATAGCGTGGGTAGGAGTCATAAGAGCGTCTTTTCCGATCATAGGTCACTTCCTCCACAGTTATCTCTTATGTTTACTTTTGTTTTATTTTTGTTTATTCTATCGATATATATACGGAAGTTGAATTTCACAATTACAACCTCAGCACAGTGATGCTATATATTTTATTTTAAATATTTTTACATCTTAAGTACTTGTGTTAAACTCTGTAGAATAGTGTATATTATATTTTTTATTTTAATGCACATTTTCATTTCTGTTTTATTTTATCTTATTTTATTTTATTGCTTTATATTTTGTTTATTTTATTCTATTCTATTTTATTTTATTGCTTTACATTTTATTTTATCGTATTTTATTTTATTGCTTTATATTTTATTCTATTTTATTTTATTGCTTTACATTTTATTTTATTCTATTTTATTGCTTTACATTTTATTTTATCTTATTTTATTTTATTGCTTTATATTTATTCTATTTTATTTTATTCTATTTCATTTTATCGCATACATTTTATTTTATTTATTGTAACGAATCACAGTTCTGATTCTGATATCTAAGAGCCAGAATATTTTCAGATAGTGGTCACTGAAGAGAAATCTCATCAAATGGGGTTCAGTGACCTGATGTGCATCAGTTTAGGGGTCTTTGACACCCAAAAGGTTGAGAGCCACTGGAGAATTATCTTGTCTGTCTAAAAAACAACATATTGGTGTGAGCATGATGCACTCAGAGATGTAAAGAATCAAATGTTCACATTATAAATATCAGTAAAATACATGTTCAACCAGCAGTATAAGTCTACATTAAAGGGGAACACCACCTAAATTCAGAATTCCACTTCCATGGCCTGGGAAAATTCAGTAAATATTTGTGAACATGAGCTACTCTCTGTGAAAGCCAGAAACCTGAGAAATAAGTCTCGTACTTATGATGTCATCAAGTATAAAGTCTGGAGGTCTGTTTTGACCTTTGTACCCATGTACTCAGAACAGCCCCCTGGGTGCCCTCAGTGTCATCTATAACATCTTTCCAAATTAATTGTCTATGGAGCAGTGCCAGACTTTGTAGTTTGTGACATCACAAATTTGAGTTTTAGCCATAGAAATAAAATGAATAGAAAGGACATTGAACTGTTTGCTGTTGTCATTGACTAGTCAAAGTAAATGGCACTTGTTGTTAGCTGTTATGTAAAAAACACTTGTCAGTGAGGCTGTAAAGTGTGTCACGAGTTTGAGAACTCTGCTTTGGCCTTTTCTACAAACCTGTTTTCCTTATTAAGCAGAGAAATACAACGGCACACCTATCGAAGCTTCTGTCTTCCATAGAAGCAAGCTTTAGCCACAGAAGTTTTCCACAGAAGTTAGCTTGATTGCCTTGTTAACTCATTGTAAAACACCCTTCAGTCACACTCGGCAGACACAAACGGTCTTAGTGAGTCTTGTTAGTCATCTAGTGAGTTCGTCCACTGTTCCAACAATCACCAACTCAGGTTTGGTCAAAATGAATCCTTAACTCACCGAGTTAGATGTGAAAATACTCTGATTTACACGTTGTTTATCCCCGCAGCTCTCACTCGTTCTTGGAGGCAGCTAAAGTACGTCATGTTTCAACGAATGGCAACAAAAGAAACAGAGAAATAACAGCTACAGTGATAACGTACTTCTACACTGCTCATTTGGTCGTTACTGCAAAACCCACCTCTTTTAGTTTGCAGCTTGCCGCAAGTCAGTTTGTTTATAGAGAAGTTTATACAGACGTTAACCTGCTTCAATGGTTGCAAATTGCACTGGCAACGGTACACGTAAAAATGGCCGCTACTCTGACCATCCTGCTACTGTATGTTGATCTTAATGGAAATGTCAGTTCTACTCTCATTCTATTTCTATGGTTTTAGCACTCTAGTTTTTAGATTTGGAAGAAAGTTGTTTATGTTTACTAATAATAATTTACTATTTTAGACCAGTGGTTCCCAATTGCAGGGTCGTGGGTCCATTCTGAATGAACCTCAAGTGACTCTGACACGTGTCAATGTGGAAAAAACACACTTAATTTTGAAGTACAGTGAATTTCTGGCACAGAGCCTTTATTTTAAAGTGCTGTTTCCTGCTGTAGAGTGAGTGACTAACAGACAGCTACTTAACAGAGACAGCAAACTAGCTCGACGGCATGGCCAAAGGCAAATATGATGTTAAATGTATTAAACAGTGTGGAGCTTGAGCTAATGACTGAGGACAAATCTGGACTGGTCAGGAACCACTGTGACTGTCTTAGAGCAAAGGTATAACATCCATAAATTTCTGAAATGGGCGTAGCTCCTCTTTAAGTCTGTTTGAATTCTGTTCTCAGTTGTCATCATCATTCAGGCTAGTAAAAGGTGTTTAAAATAGCATCCAGAAACGGGGATAATTGTTCCCTTGAAACAATGAAAATTCCTGAAGTCAAAGGCTGCGTGCGGTGGCTTCCTCTCTGGTTAGTCCTGTTGTGTTTGTTTTTATTATTTGCTTCAAAGGGACTAAACCACCACCTTGATGCCTTTTTGAACTGTTTTTTCTTCCTGCATGAAAGAGCTTGGGAATGACGACAGAGTGGCCTCTCGCATCAAAGTTTGCTTATTAGTTCAGGATTTACTCCGTTTTCTCATTGTTGTGTACTTCTCCGATTTGTCTCACTGCATGTTTGTACAGCGGAGATGACTATTGTGAGGAAGGATATTTAGTTTGATTCAGCCCCAGCAGACATCCCCTCCCTGCTGCATCAGGCAGACTTCAAAATAAGAGGTTTAGGGATTACAGGCATCCTGTCGTTGACCTCTGTGTTTACTTAATCATGGTGCGCTTGCACCACTATTACCAGTATTTACACTTATGTATGAGTAGAGTTAAGGAGTCAGAGGGAGTGCCAATCCTATATGGAGCAAGAATAGGACGGAGGAACAGGAGGATGATTACCTCCCAACATTCATCAACATGACCGATAATTCAACTATGAAATAACCCTTTGACCTCTCCAGTTACTGTTATAGACATGTCAGAATGAATTAAGAGTCCTCTCTGGTATCCTTGAAAGTCTTGTGGAGGATTTCCTCTGCATGCAGTGTCTGGAAGAAAATGTTTGTGTTGTACTTTCCTGCAAACCACAGATATGTTACATTTGTATGTTTCGGACTGTATGTGTCATATCAACGATTTTAAAGTGACGTAGTGTATGAGCTGACTTTGTCATCAGGGAGTGTTTTTTGTTTTGTGTTTTCAGCTGGGATAGTGCTACAAAAAGCAATTCATTTTTACCAAGAAGGCAGTGCATTTCCAGCCAGGATAGTGCGATTAAAAGCAGTTGTTTTTGACAGAAGAATTGCTGCGTTTATTGCTGGGATAGTGCCAAAAAACGTGACATCACTGCGTATCTGAGAGGGATAGTGCCATTAATAACGGTTGTTTTTTAATCAAGACATCACTGCATTTACCCCAGGATAGTGCCATGAAAAGTAGTTAATTTTTTACTAAGAAGTCAGTGCATCTCCTGCCAGGATATTGCTATGAAAAGTACCTTTTTTACTGAGACATGGCTGCATTTACGGCCAGGATAGTGCCACAAAAAGCAGCTGATTTTCGCAGAGACATTGCTGGGTATCTGACAGGGATAGTGTCATAAATAATGGTTGTTTTTTTACCAAGACATGGCTGCAGTTTTCCCTGGGATAGTGCCATGAAATGCAATTCATTTTTTACCAAGAAGTCAGCACATTTCCTGCCAGGACAGTGCCATTAAAAGAACTTGTTTTTGACAGAGAAATTGCATTGCATTTACTGCTGTGATAGTACCATGATAAGCAGTTGTTTTTTACTGAGAAGTCAGTGCATTTCCTGCCAGGATAGTGCTTTGAAAAGTGGCTGATTTTCGTAGAGATGTCGCTGTGTATCTGACAGGGATAGTGCCATGAATAATGGGTGTTTTTTACCAAGACATTGCTGCATTTTCCCCAGGATAGCGCCATGAAAAGCTGTTGTTTTTGCCAAGAAGTCAGCACATTTCCTGCCAGGATAGTGCCATGAAAAGCAGTTGTTTTTGATGGAGAAACTGCTATGTTAACTGCTGCGATAGTGCCACAGAAAGTGGCTGATTTTTGCAGAGACATCGCTGCAAATCTGAAAGAGATAATGCCACAAATAATGATTGTTTTTCACCAAGACATTGCTGCATTTTCCCTGAGATAGTGCCACTAAAAAGCAATTGTTTTTTACTGAAAAATCATTTCCTGTCAGGATTTTGCTTCCAAACCAGGTATTTTAAGCCAAAATATGATCTTTTCCCAAACATTACCAATTGATTTTTGTTCCTTAACCTAACCACATTAACCACAGTGTCTTTGAAATAAGAACGTGCGGTTCTTCAAAGGGCCTCAGCACTGGTAGCTGAATCACAGCAGCTTAAAAGTGTCTCCACCCTCTTTGCAGACCCTGAATTGCAGAGTGCATCACACACGCTCATTACTTCAATTTCCTCACACCCGATCAAAATAATAGGATTTTTGCCATCAAAATTACAGCATGCCGGGCTGTGCGCAGTGATGTGTAGGGAGGAACAAGGGTCCAGTGTTTTGCAGGGTGTTTCACTGCCAATGAACGGCTCATGCGACTGCTGCTGCCCGTGCCGCCGCTTTGCCTTTTGGCTCCACTTACTCTCATCCTTTTCCTTGCAGCTGTCAGCAAATTATACTTGAAACAAAAAAGAAAATCATGTCAGTTCTCACAGAAACAGCAACCAACACTGACAAAGAAATAAACTAGAAATAAAAACATAAAATGAGAGTGATCAGTGTTATGTTTCACCTCTACCTCTGCCTCTCAACAACATAATACCATAATAGTAGTGATGTTTCACACTGCTTCCTGCCGCTCCACTTGTTAAATACCAGTCATTCATGTCAACGTAACTTCATTCCAGTGACGCAAAATGGTATTTAACCTGTCACTGTTCCTGTTCTTTTGGACGGGGGATGAAATGTTGAAATAAAATCCTCAAGTAATTACCTTAAACGGACACCACACACCCGACAGAAACATCTTTGAATTAATGGGACGGCCGTGTTGGGGAAATCTTCCAATTATCATTTAATAGCAAACACAAAAGACACAAAAATGAAAATTTAAAAAAGGAAGCAAGAACTGTAAATGTTAATTTCCTCTTGTCAGGCTATAAAGTCAAATGTTAATGTGTTCCTCCTTTTAATCTGTCTTTGAATTAAAAAGAGGAAATGGAGTTCGTTGGAAGACAGGGCGTCACAGTGTGAGATTACTCAGAAATGATCAGATGAGTGGAGGCGTTGGAGGTGATGCAAATCAAAAGCATGCTGATACATCAAAGCTGCATGGAGGAAAAAAACCCAAACAAAACCCAAACAAACAAAAACAGGTTAAACAACTTCCCTTCAAATAAAAATGAAAATGAAAATAAATAATAAGATTTAAAAAAACTTTAATAAAAAATAAATTATATTAAATATTTACAAAATAAATATCTTAAAATCATCATTAGAAACAAACTTATCCTCCCTCTCTCTTCTTCTGTGTGTGTGTGTGTGTGTGTGTGTGTGTGTGCGTGTGTGTGTGTATTAGAGGTTAAACGAGGTGACCCAACAGGAACAGTGTAGGCGGGACATCAGAGCAGCTCTGCACTATCACACATGATCAGGTTTGTGGAAAACTCATTTTCTGCTGCTACATGACACCCAATCTGTTAATAATAATAATAAGGTTCCTAATGGCAGCCGTCTGCTGCAGGTTGCCGAGCGTGTGTGCTGTGCAGCGTGCCTGCCTGCACGCACACATTTTCTATTTCCAGTCCATCAGTGCGAGAGAGTGCTGAGGGTTTAAACCACAAAGGCTTGTGATCTGTGAAGAGGCAGAGCCTGAAAAGAAGTGAGTGAGTGTTTGGTCGTCTAGCAACCAACTGTGACTCAGAGAGAAAGTATAAGAGAGTGTATATGAGACTCTGTGCACGTCTGCCATGAACGTTTGACAGAAGTGGAAACAAAAAGAGGTGTTTTGAGTCATCAATTTCACTTTTTTCTGGTAAAGTACAATTCTTAGGAAATTGAAGTCACACATAGTCATCACTGCTAAAATAAAACGTGCTTTGGAAAGCCGCAGGATTGTTATGATATCACTCTCACTCACTTGATTTTGACTAAACTGACAAAGTGCTGAACCAGGTACCTGTAAAAGGAGAATGGATGCGGTACCAGCTATCGGAGCTTCTGCAGAATGGGTGGAGCTACACACGTAACCACACAAACACACATGACACATGGGTTTACGTGACCTGATTTCAGGTTTGGTGAAGGGCGTTGTGCCACAAGTGCTGCTTACATTCCAGCTGACACTGATGGAAGTTTTGGCAAGCTCACTTAAATAAAGTGGACTCAAAGTGACTTTAAGCACTGGAAAAAAAGTTTTAGGTGTAGAATTCAGGGGGGGGGGGGGATGCAAGGGACGTGCCCCCCTCGATATTAAAGGGAAATTTCGGTTTATTTCAACCTGTCTCCTATCGTCCTAAATTTGTTTCAAGTGACTAGTGACGAAAAATAATAGTTAGCATGTTAGCCGTTAGCCTAGATACAGCCGGGGCGCATTAGTAGCGTCAGACCTGCTAAAACGTAAGTGAAAGGGCATCCCTTCAAGTGCAAAGTTAGTCCACTAAACAAGCTTTTTTCCACAAAGACCGCCTCATATCGTTAGGATAAATGTCAGAGAACATATAGAAAACGACATGTAAACCTTACCGGTGTGCTGCCATGTTTGTTTACCATTTAGCTCTGCTTTCCAAAGCGCGATCGAAATATCGCGATAGCAAGCAGCGATCTCATACCGTGCCTGAAATCTCGCGAGAACAAGCAGCAACAGCTGGAAGGCAGAACCGGACAGTAGCCTGAAAAGTTCAATCATTTATTTTATGAAAGATTTATAGAATAATGACTGACTTTTTGCCAGATTTTGACTTTGTGGAGGAGGAATTTGATTTTGCAGAGTTTGATGGCCGCTCTTATTTTTTTGAGCCAGAATACACTGATGAAGAGCTTTGTGAAACTGAAGAACGGAGGAGGAGAGAGAGAGAGTGGCGCAACAGGTAGAGGACGAGAGAGGAGGAATGGCTGCTGCAAGGCTGAGTAGCTCTGGAGATTGGTGGTGTACCTGTGAATGCTGCACCCCAGTGCCCACAGAAGAGGAATGCCTCTGTTGCAAGGAATGGGACCGGTTGCAGCCCTATTTTCAAGGTCTGGATGTGACCGAGGATGAGACACCTCCACCTGGAGTAATGTTAGTATCCAGCTGGGCTTTATCTAGAGCTCGCGAGATTTCAGGCACGGTATGAGATCGCTGCTTGTTCCCGCGATATTTCGGCCGTTAGTGGACTAACTTTGCACTTGAAGTATGCCCTTTCACTTACATTTTAACAGGTCTGACGCTACTATGTGCCCCGGCTGTATCTAGGCTAACGGCTAACATGCTAACTATTATTTTTCATCACTAGTTACTTGAAACAAATTTAGGACGATAGGAGACAGGTTGAAATAAACTGAAATTTCCCTTTAAGAACACGTGCATTTGTCAGCCCCCAATGAAATCATTAAGTAGCAGCTTGTGTTTCGACAAAATTCACATCATAAATTGATCCACAAAATGCGCAAATCGGTGCATATAATGTCCCAGAATGCACAAAATTAAGAGTTTGTGCTCAGATTTTTTTGCCAGACGACCTCCAAACCCCGTTCCATGTGTCCACCTGTTGAAACAAAACCTGCACCCTTGGAGAAAGAGAAAGAAACAAATGTTGGTGGCAGATAAGGACTGTCGTTAACTGTTGTTCTAAAACACTAATAAAATATAATTAATACAGAGTGTACAAATTATATCTTCACATAAAATGCTGCCAGGTGCCTTCCCCCACTTTTTTTAATGACTAAAACTGGCTAACTCTACCACAGTGGTCAAGCCTGAGTGTCCCAGAGTGAATGTGTACAGCCACAGAGAAGAGAGTACAGAATAAAGAGCCACACACAGATAAAGTGAAAACCGCTAAGATGGAGATGAGCAGGCAGAAATGTGACGTTAAATAAAAAAGGGGGAGAGAGTCTGTTTGTGTGTAGTCATAGTGACACGCCTCTGAGCTGAACCGGTGCAGTCCTGACTGTGCCGGCTGCTGCAACAGTTCTTCCTCTCATGTAATGTGTTTAATAATGCAGTGTCATCCTGAAACTAAAGCCAGCCTCAGGTTTCCCCTCAGTGAGATCACGTTGATATACGGCTCTCTCTGGCTTCCCCAATGACTCAATAAATCACATGGTCCTTTACAATGAAGAATACGTGTCTTTGCATCACTTATAAAACAGCTTAAAAATGAGGCAGAATGATGGTGCTGAGCGATGGTTTGTCCATCTGCAGCACTCCATCCAGAGCAAGATTCTTCACAACCACTAGCAGCCCAGTCACTGGAATAAAATGTTGGCATTGTATGTTTCTGCAATTGTGCATTTCATATGTATGACGTAGTTCGATTACATGTGTTTGAGCTTAGCTGCTCATTAAGAAGAGGAGGGGATGTTGGACACTTAGGCGAGACTAAGTGTAGGGTCTGCAGCCAACAGACAGCAGCAGATCACTGATCAACCCCAACAGAAGTGAGTGTTTTTTAATGTCAGTTCAGGACATTTCCAGCCATGTTTATGGCAACAAATCTGAGTATTTTAAGCTCAAACATGACATCTTCCTCATGCTAACCAAGTGTTTTTAATGCCTACAGCTGAACATGTTAAACACAGTGTTGTCACAACATAAAATTGAAGCATAAACAAATGTATAGTTTCAACACAGAAAACATGCAAATGTAACATATCTGTGGTTTGTACAAACATCCCCAGCATTTACTGTGGTTGCTGGGTTGCCGCAGGGTTACTATGACATTTGGTATTGATTTGTATATTTGATGATGAAGCATGGATAATTCCAGTTGCCTCTCTGTCAGCTGTGCCAAATTTGTGCTAAATTTAGGCTCTTGGTGCTTTTTGTGGTTGGCTTTGGACAGTGGTGGTGAAGAGGCTGACTTCTGCTAGCTAGCCAGGTTGTGCTTTTCAAATGTTAACCTCAGTAAACATGAAGGAAAAGATGGGCACCAGCTGAAGTAGCATCCTGCGACCTTTGTGCCACATCAGTTACCAACGGGATATCAGGAACTGTAATATCCTTTGATTCACCGAAACTTGGCTAATGCTGTGTCTGAAATCACATACTTCCCTTAGTACACTTCTATGTAGTATACTATGTGCACTATGTACTCATTGGCGTAGTGCGCAAATTTCGACAGAGTAGTGTTGTCTCAAACCAAACATGGTCGTTGTGCACTCTCTGGAAATGACAACTGCAAATTAGCTAGTTAGCAAACTAGCATTAGCATTTGCGTTATCGTTCGCAGTACCAAATCATTACAGACTGCTAAATTAACCCAATAAACATACTGCTGGCTTATACCCGACAACAGTATAGTGGTGCTTAGTGCAAAAAACACATGTATTTGTACAATGCAGCGACGGTCACGGTCGCACAGTCCTTGGCCGCCATTTCCAGTTTGAAAAGTGGTCCCTCCGCTTCCGCTACGTAGCCAAGATGCCGACCATTGAGTGTCCATAGGTCAAAACTCAACTTCTTGACCGTTTTGAGTGCACCATCCGGGTACTCATAGTGCACTGCATTTTTCCATACTTCTCAGTGTGAACGCACTTATGCACTCAAAATATTAAGTCTAAGTACAGAAGTACGCGATTTGAGACACAGCATAAGTCTTGGGCAGCACCATTCAACCAAGTGACTCTTTTTCCCTGATCTGACAGAGCAGAGGATTCTGGTAAGAGACGGAGATGAACTAGGTGAATAAGGACTGGTGTGACAGTGTCTTGTCCGAGGTGGCTACAGAGCAGCGCGGCCCGTGTTTGGAAGGAGCGACCATGCGGCCATCTTGTTGAGGGTCCGGATGTTTGGACAGTTTAATCATTCCACAGCCAGAAACCATGGATTACCAGAACCATCTGGAATAAAAAAGGACTAAATCAGTGATTCCCAACTGGTCCAGCCACGGGGTCTGGATTTCTCCTCTGTCATTAGTTCAAGGTCCACACAGTAGAAGACATTTAGTGTCATACTTGTGTTTGAACGTGTCGTTAAGCTAGTTTGCTGTCTCTGTGAAGTAGCTTTCCATTGGTCAGTTCCTCTACAATAGGAAATGGGACTTCAGAATAAAAGCTGTGTGCCAGAAATTCAGTGTACTTCAAAATAAAGTGTGTTTTTTATAAACTTGACACGTTTCAGAGTCACTTGTTCATTCAGAACTGACCCGCGACCCACTTTTGGACCGCCACCCACCAGTTGGGAACCACTGAACTAAATGACAGGATAAGGGAGTTGATGGGATCACATTTCACTAGAGTTGTACCTTGTTTAATTCCATATGGCAAATAAATGATTGATTGATTGATTACAAGTTAGGTCTTATTTTTGCAGTATCAGTTATGTAAGATTGCTGAGATCTAGAAACATGGTGACATCCCTGCAAATAATTCAGACAGGGCAAGAAATTAGCAGTCACACGGTTAGGCAGGTTGTTTAGCCAGAAACCACTTTATTTGGAGGTAAACAGAATAAAAGCACAAATGAAAATCCCACTTTGTACAGGAAAACTGTGCACAGGCTCAAATATGGGAAATACTGTGCAGCAAGCCAGGAAGTTTACAACAGATCATAATTTTAATCTCCTTAGAGACTAAGTAGGAAACAGTGTGGGAATTAAATAATGCATTTTACTATAAATAAAATCATTGTCCCGCTTTAAAGGTCAGTATAAGACAGATGTGACAGATTTTATTGGTTAGAGATTTTATTTATGCCTGTAGATAAACATAAAAGACAGATACTGGTGTCCAGCATGTAACCATTTCATAATAATTAAAAGTCCCCCTTTCATTTGGCCTATAAGAAGTGTTTATGCTCGACAAGATGCTGGTATTCATACAGGCTGGATGTATCACCAAACCAAACATGTTTGCACCCTTTTTCACCCACAGACTGGCTCCGACATTCAGGGTAAAATTGAATTAGAAGCAGTGATCTCACACCTCTTGGTCTTGAGACAGAGTAACAGACAGTAGACATAAAAATTATTGTACAGGATTTTTTTTACAGAGCAAAAGTAGGTTTCACAAGAAGACAGCAGACTTGCTTGCATGTCCTCTCCCTGGCTTCAGTCCCCTCTTACCTCATTTGGCTCGAGCTCGCAGACCTCAGAGATGCTCCAGTAAACTTCAGCAAACACTGCAGCAGCAAGCTAATGCCATGTGACAATCTGTTTTTCTATTTTGCACGGTCGCGGAGGCAGCGGGAGTGATGTTTCTCTAATTGGACATAATGATGAGAAGAGAGGGAGGCGGGTACCCTGTTAGAGATTATAACGTGCGCCCACTTCTTTTTTTTATGAAACAGAACAGTTTTAACTCCTTGATAACCCACTGCTTCTGCTAATGTGCTTGGTTGGAAAAAATAATCACAACATTGATCTAATATCATATGATTATTACTATTTACCGCACATAAACCAGATAATAAACACACATCCTTTCCTCTTTTCCTTGTATCTGAGTTGGCCTTGTGTTTTCCAGGTATTCTGCTTCTGACCTTTGCCCCTCCTTACTACTGCAGAAGAATTAAAGCTTATTCTGCAGCTGTAATAATTGGTTTGACAACTGTATTTCTGTATGTAAAAAACTTAACTTTCATCAGTATTCAGATATTCCCTTCCTCATTGAACCGGAGCATAAAGAGTGTGTGTAATAATAATGACCCGACCATATGCATTAAACTGACACCAGTGGGTACTCTACAGAACGCCTTTCTTTTCCAGAGATTAATCATTTAACGGGCGACTTTGGTAATTTTTCAACCTAAACCCCATTTACCATGTTCTTGTGCCTCAGTGACTAATGGGAACAACAGTTTTTAAAGTTGGTCTAGCAATTAGAGAAAATGCTGAAGCAGCGAAAACCACTCGGGGCAATTGTGCACCGTTAATGCACGTCCTCTAAAAGTGCTTGTTTTGTTTTCCACTGACAGACTCAGATTATTGTTATAAGCGTCTGACAATATTGGAAGAATCCCTACTGAGACAGACCTAAGAGTAAAGACCAAGATTTGCGACGAGAGGAGTTGAAAGAGGCAACTACTTGCAACGCGCCGTTCTGCAACGTTCTAAAAACCTGCCAGGTCACAACAATGCAACTAGATCATGCCCCCCCCAATGTTCAGATATGCCCAAGATGCCCCCCCAATATATAACTGAAACTGAACAACAACAACAACAACAAAAAAACGTTTTTTTTCATTGCTGTTCTACGGCAGCCTTGTAGCCCAGGTTCTGCTGTTTAATTTTATGTGCAACATCACTATATTTTTCATGATCAGTGCATTGTTTTACACTGTGTTTGCAAAGTCGTTCTCAAAGTTTCTTCAAAGACTTTCGGGTTTCCAACAATTTGGGCAACCTAATAATAGAAGACAAGTGCTCAATCTTTGTCAAAATTCTTTGTCAAAATATGTTAAAATCACGTGTTTAACAGGGAATTATTCAAAATTTTCCCGGGGAGAAACAGCCAGACCCCCAGGTAAAAGACTGTTCCCACTTCAGGGCTAAAGCCCCCGATGTTTTCAACTCCTAGCGACGCCCCTGGTCCCCCCCAATGTTGACTCCATGGCTACAGCCTTGAACAAGATGAGACTGTGTAACATCTTTATGCAACAACTCTCTGTACCTCTGTTGTGATTTCCAGCTTTTCAGGTTTATTTTGTGGCTGAATATAATTTGTAGCTTCTTAAAATATGAATGAGGATAGTGATAGTGAGATACTGGCTACAGCTGAGAGCAGAGATGAACCAGCGAAAAACACAACGAGCATCAGATGGACTGCATTTATAATCCATACACCACAATAATATAAGTTAGCAGTGCCACTTAGTCAATGAGAGTGTGTGTATGTGTGTGTGTGTGTGTGTGTGTTTGGAGGGGGGGGCATCAACAAATACATCGAGCAGCAGCAGCGACCCACTGTCTGACACCAGGACATGTGAGGACGAAAACAGAGGGCTTGGCAGGAACAGAGCACCTGCCTCAGCAAGCGAACACACCGTCTGTGGTTATTTTGACTCGACCAGCAGACCTCACTACAAGCTGATTGGCTGTTGAAACAGGTGATGTGCTTTATGTCCTAAAACCAGCTGCCGGTGATTTGATAGCGGAGCTGAAGGTGACACCATCAGCAGGCTTGAATTGAGCTCAGACGGCGAGTTCACACCGCTGCAACTTTTCGGCAATGTTCTAAATCTAATCTTATTCGAAATCGTTTAATCTCGTCGTGAATCACTGGTCTGGATCTAAGAACAAGGAACAGCCCTGAAAATCATCAAACCATCGTCAAACCCACCAGACTCAATTTAAACAAACAGTAATTTGCGTGCAGAGAGCCAGCATATCTCAATGGGTTGATTAAGGATTTATTTAAATCAAACCAGAATTGGACGTTTTTCTGAGTTTTATTTTGTTTCTGTCAACTTTGAATGAAGTGTGTTTTACAATAAGAAAAGTATTGTATATCTAAATGGAGTTTTGCTGGGTTTTGTGACTGTGCTTTCAGAGCTGTTTCATGTTAAACAAAAAGGATCTTACTCTGTAACGTAAAGGTCTATCTCTGTAGGGCTCCTTACCACAGTGTTGTCAGACACTTAAAATATTAAACTGAGCCGGCATGAGCATTTGTAGTGGATGTAAACTGATGGTGCACAGTTGCCCATTACCGTTACATTGCAGCCTGTTTCAGCTGCAGCACAATCTCTCATTATTGGACCAATTTCATAAATCGTTGTTTCCACTTATCATTTAGACACAAGAACATGGGAAAATGGGGTCCATGTTGAAAAATACCAAAGTTACCCTTTAACTCCACCGGAGCTGCTGTCAGCTCACCAAATGGATGTGCAGAAACCAAATACATTCACCAATAACTTTTGGTGATGTAAGTTACAGACGAAGTCAAACAATGGTGAGAGGGTCATGGGAAAGTTTACCAGCAAATATTTACATTAAAGTCTAATATTTCATACTGCCCGTCTTTGTTTCTGGTTGTTTAATTACTGTGGGATTAGACACATTTAGCTCTCCCCAGCTCCCTCTCCCCTCCACGCACCTCACGGGCGTCTTAATCGGGACGGACTTAGGGGCCCCCGTGGCACTAGGGGTGAAGCCTTTGTGGGCCCAGCAAAGAAAGGAAAGGAGTGTGTCAGCGATTTCGCCAAGAGTTACAGCCTTGTTTGGCCTCTTGCCTGCTGCTTGGTCAACTGAGTTTCTGTGGGGGCACTGGGCAGAGTGACAGGACCAGTTACAGTGAATCAAGACCTTGTTGGACCTAGGTGAGCTTGGAAAGATAGATGAGGCGAGATGGAGAGAGCAAGAATGGGTGTTAAGTCCCTCTGGCTGCTTCTGAACCAGCCGGTTCATTCTGGTTGGTTTCTGGGTTGTACTTTGTTCTCTGTCACGTGGTGGGGTTGGTACTATGCTGGCACAGCCAAGCAATGAGTGCTCACATTCACATCTGCTCATGAGTAAAACATGAAGAACCGTCTTATTATCCAAAATGAGAAATTATTATATGATAATAATTATTATATGACCTCATGTGGTTGCAGTGATTCATAATTGTTAAAAAAACCTGTTTTATTGACTGCTGACTCTTCATTCCTTTTAACTGGCCGGTGGGGAAGAAGTCTTACCGTCTGATGTAGGACACATTTTGGCATTCAGTGTGGCTCAAAGCCCAACATTCATTGAAAAGTGAACTGAACTTGAACTGGAGAATCTGCATGTTAATTTCACATCCAATATGTCATGATTTTCTAGAGTTAAGCACGATACGAGATGTCTTCGACACCATCTTGACTGTAAAGAAGCTGTAGGAGACAATTCCACCGGGCGCAGTTGTGCTGCTTGTGGCTGCCACCTTGTCAGGGGCATAAATATAGACAGTGCAGGCAGTGTAGTTGCACTGGGGCCTGTGGGGTGAGGGTGGGGCCCTTGTAAGTGATTCAGATTGCCACCTTGGAACGACAATTGTGTTTAAAGAGGAAGTCACATTAAATTAAAAATGGTACGATTCTGCAGTGATGCGGGTGCTGCGCCAGGCCGTCATGGTGAGGAGGGAGCTGAGCCGGAACCCTCACCTATGGTCATGAGCTCTGGGTAGTGACCGAAAAACTGAGATTGCGGATAGAAGCGGCCAAAATTAGTTTTCTCTGTATGGTGTCTGGGCTCAGCCTTAGAAATAGGGCGAGGAGCTCGGACATCCGGAGGGAGCTCGGAGTAGAGTCGCTGCTCCTTCGCATCGAAAGGTGTCAGTTGAGGTGGTTCGGGCATCTGGTCAGGATGCTTCCTGGGTGCCTCCTTTTGGAGGTGTTTCGGGCACATTCAAGTGGTAGGAGGCCCTGGGGCAGACCCAGAACACGCTGGAGGGATTACATATCTCATCTGGCCTGGGAACACCTTGGGGTCCCCAGGATGACAGGATGACATGATACAGCAGCTAGTTTTGGCACGAAATCTGTCATGACTGACACATCTTAAGTCCAGGGAGCAGTCATGTCTTTTAAATATAAAAGCATCAGTAAGAATGGACAAGAGAGAAATGAACAGGAGGAAAAAGTAGCATAAACAGTATAAACAGTTGGCAGTGGTGAGTGTGTGTGTACGCCTTATAACTAGTAACCAGTGTGCACCAGGGCCCGTTACAATAGCGTGCACTGGAGCCCGTGGTAACTACCTTACACCACTGGAGCTGGTTTTGTTTCTGAACATGTGCTGTTGCTGTTTCATCCAGAACAAGGCCTCCTCTGTGAAAAATAAAGCTGTATAAAATGTCCTAATGTTGCTTTTTACTGAGTGGGCTCTTTTGTGTCCCTCAAGTGATTCATAGTTTTGCATCCAGCTGACACTTAAAAGAACCAGAAAATATGCAATCTGTCAGTACTTAAGAAATCTCTACTCAAAACTGAAGCACCTCCCTATTCCTTATACATTTCCATCTTAGCATGACTGAGAAGATGAAGGCATTAAAAGATGAAGCACCAGTGAGAAGAAATCCGATATGATGCAATATATGAAACTGATATGATTGAAACAGTCCGGTGGCCTAGTTAGAGGCCACACAATGATGTGTTGTTTTTTTTTACTTTCTGCCAAACATAAGTTATTGTTAGCAACTGTGCTTTATCTTGGAGTTTCACAACCTCTCAGGCAGTGGGTGAAGTGAAATGAACGAGATTGAGAAAGCCTTAGTGACCGTGGTCGACATGCCAACTCTCTAAAAGGCCACCGCACACATGTACAGCTCTCTGTTGTCTGTTGCCGTGGTGAATGTTGCTGTTTGTCATTTGTCCTGAGCCGATGCATGCATGTTAATTTCACCACGCCTCATGTGTCATTTAATGTGCATCTCATAAAACCTGTTGCACAAGACATTTGTGCTTCTATGCAAATGATCTGATCCTCACATTTACGTATTCACTGTCATGTGATGGTGCTCATTATGAAGTGCTTCTCGAAGGATGAACAAAGCAGCTCCACAGAATTCACAGATCTGCTTTTCTTCTTCTTCACATGATTGCTTAAAGTCACAAGACGTGCTAAATAAACAAAAATGTTTACCTGTGCGAGAACATTGTTGGCTGAAGGCGCCAAAAAAGTGCCTCAAAGTTACAAAGCTTTTACTTTGCTGCTGGAAAACAGAAACATTTTACTCACAGAAATGGTTGTGAAGCCTTTTGGAACTAAACTCAAATAATAATAATGTGAGGCATAGTAAGGTAGTAGAAGTACTTTACATGATCAAGAAACCTTATTTACAATAATTTACATGATTATGGGGAACAACTTTACCCATTGAAATGTAGAATGTAGTTTTTTTGTCTAAAGTGAATCACTCACTATTTTTTTAGACCTCTAATCCTAAACTTTAAAATAATCCTGTCATCCGATGGAAACAGTTCAGAGTAGACCTTGGATTTGTTGGAGTTTTGATAATAACCAAATGTAGAATGTTATATTTCATGCAGAATATGTTAGACCAGAAATAAAACATATTTAGCAGAAATGTATTTTATTTTTTAGTTTTACCTGTATCTAGATATCAGGCTGTAATGGGCTGGGAGGATTCAAAGTGATGTGGCAGAAATCTTATCTGCAGTCAAAGATAACACCAAACTAAGCATACAACTAAATAAAAAAGTAAAAATCATGTTTATATAATACATTTTGAAAATGTCATCAAAAAATTGTTTTCCCCATGCTTTTTGCATAACAGAGTTACAAAGGTTTTGAAAAAAATAAATAAATCAAAACTCACCAGCATTTGAATTTTTCTTATTTGAACTCTTAAATGTAGTGATTTCCTCTTAGTAATACTACATCTGTTAACCCAAAGTAAACTGAAAGCTGTTGTTGTTCGTTCTTTACTACATGTACATTCATTCAATCGTTGTGCTGAACCACTTATCCTGTTAGGGGTCACAGGGGGCTGGAGCCTATCCCAGCTGATATTGGGCGAGAGGCAGGGTACACCCTGGACAGGTCACCAGACTATCACAGGGCTGACACATAGAGACAGACAACCATTCACACTCAAGTTCACACCTACGGACAATTTAGAGTTACCAATTAACCTGCATGTCTTTGGACTGTGGGAGGAAGCCGGAGTACCCAGAGAAAACCTTCACTGACACAGGGAGAACATGCAGACTCCGCACAGAAGGGCTCCCCCATCCCGGCATTCAAACCAGGAACCCTCTTGCTGTGAGACGACAGTGCTAACCACGGCACATACATGCATGTACATAGGCTACATGGTTTAATTTGAAAGGTAACAATAAAAGTTTTCCCCAGCAGTCAGAATCACTGTATGTGCCTCTGGCATTGAGTTATATAAGTTTCAACACACAGAAATATATATGTATATATATATATATATTTTAAATCTTGCCTGAATAGCCTGAATATTTTCTTGAAAACAGGTGCTGCAGATGACAACAACAGGGAGGTATTAGATGGAGAACATAATGGGATCACAGTAAACCCTTTTTACACCACATTCTCATTATTTGTTATTTACTTTTATAATGTTTTCAAGGTGTTTCCTGAATAATTTTATATGATTGACGATCTGTTTTGGTGCCCAATGGTTTGTAATCATACTGCAATTATAAAAAATAAGTACTTTATTTTTCTGTAAAATGCTACAAAAATGTCTCTCGCAGCGAGCTGTTTCCTGATGACATCACAGTATTGGCAACAGCTGTCTGAGGACTTATCGTTACTGATGGAATAAAGAACAAGAATATGAAGACTGAGGTTGCCTCGAGGTAGTACTTTCTTTAGAAACTTTGGAAACTGGTGTTAAGTAGAAGAACTCCCATTTTTGGAAAATGGTGATGGAGTTCGATGCCCTTATGGTGAGCCCTCCTTTAGAGCTGGGAGATGAATTTGAGTTATCTGTGCTGGACAAACTCAGCTGATAACTGACCTGAACAATAACTGAAATGCCTCAGCATCCCAACAGGGAAAAAATACACTTTCCTGTGTTGTAAATGCAGATACAGATTATGTCTTATTTGCACAACTACTTTGTGTTGTTAGAACAATGACTCTGACTTTACATAAGTCTTTACCAATGTACTTCCTGGTCCCTTTACAGTCGAGATGTTAGTGTAGATTTCTTCTTTCATTGTATCCAATACGGACCATTAACCACAGTCAGGCAGTGTAGAGAGATCTCATACTCAGTTATTCAAAAACCTTAACGAATGTAAGGGGACAAAGACTTTCTTTGTGTTCATGAAATAAGAGCTTAGCAGACTTGGAGTAAACAAATGCAGAAACAATGCCTGTGTGTTCCCATGTTAATATGCTCATCAGTACCCTTTCACCTAAGCTGAATTACAGCAACTGATATGCAGGTTCTTTAACCTCTCAGGTCAAATACGGGAATGCTTTATTGAAATCGAGTACTGAGAATAAAATATTATTATTATTATTAGTTATTTAAAAAATGTGGTAAAATTGGAGTTTTCTGATTCTTTGTGTTTCTGTGTCTCATGAAACAGGTGGTTCTGAAAGCATGACGGACAGAGTGGCTGCAGTGGCTACAGCTGGTTGTGGTTTTATTTTTAGGCAGAGTGAACATGAAGGAGGAATCTTCGTCTGTGTTGTTTGTTTGGGGTCGCAGGAAATTGGATGGCGAGAAACCGTCTAATGGCTTCCTTCATCTCGGACTGTCTGGGTCTCTCCAGTCCCTGACAGGTCAGCGCTGTGAAGACAGTGTGCTGTTAGTCAACAGTGTTTCTTTTGTGTGTCAAAGTTCACTCTAGATAAATATGTTATTATATGTTTTCCTGTAAAATATTTACAAAGAATCTCAAACTGTCATTGTAAAGAGAAGAAATTCCCTGGGATAGTGCTGCCTCCGAAATTGATATCAAATAGAGAAACTTACATTCTGGGAAGATGGCGATTGAATTTGATGCCATTCAGTGAGGCCTTCCTTGTATCGACTGTACCGGACGTAGCCAGTCGATAACCTTACTGACACTCAAAATTTTCCCCTGAAAAAAGGAAAATTAAATGTGGACATAAATAAAGTAAAATACTAATTTAACTACTCCTTATATTGAAGATGACTCTGTTCAAACCACCAGACAATAACCTGAAGATGCACTAACCACAGAGCAAAGAATACCCATTTGTTTTTAACAGAAGCAAAGAGCAGTGACTCTGCCAAGTACAGCTTTATCCTTCTTATGAAATAAATCGTGGTCTTTCAAGTCATCAAATTCACATCATTTCCTTGAAGGTGATGTGTGTGTTTCCCTTCCACAGGAGATCAAAATTCCAAATACAGATGTGCTAATCCGTTAATGAAGACAGTGAGACAGGGGGGTGGAAACCATAATAGTCCTTCTCCACTCAAAAATATGTTTTTCTTATGTTAATGTCCCCTAAAATGTCTGACCTTTAATACAGTGATTTGTATCTGTGCAGAGTTTGTCACTAGAGAGATGTTTTTACATTCCTCCATTTAAGGTCTGTGCACTGCACTAAAATCTGATACTCCACTAATACAAAAGCAAACTGTTGTCTAATACATGGAAAACATATCTACAAAGGACAGACTTTGACACAACACCAGCAAACAAACCTGAAACCTTGAGCGCAGAGCGGACTTGTCAGTACAGAGAGCGGAGTTAGCATTAGCATAAGGAAAGTTTTGATAGCAAACATGGCATAGTGTGCAGTTTTGGATGTAAACCGGACCCTGAAGCTTCCCTCCTTTATGTACCAATAACACCACCATCACATACTATTGTATGTTTAACAAACTCAGAGACTGCTACATAGGCTACGAGCTAACAAGCTAACAAACAACATAAACAAATGCTATGCTAACTGCACTTAGCTGCTATGCAGATACTCTGCTAGTTGCTGATTTTGGTGCACAACACACTTCACATGTGAGGGTCTGACTAAGGCTCAAACATGTATGGCTGAATCTTTCTGTGTTTCCACAAATGCTAACGCTAGCAGCTTGATGTGCACTGCTCTTCCAGTGGTCAACCTAGGGCGAGCAACACAGGAGAAAAGCAGCAGTGGAGGCCATACCCAGAATTTCTAAGTGACGGAGACGGAGTAGATCTGCCTCCAGCCCCTTTATAGTTGTTTTTAAAACTATTATGTGGGAAAACCATGTTAAACAAAACATCAATATTTGTATAAATACTCTAAAATGTGTCTGGAGAGGGACTGTAATGTGTGAAAATAATCTCTTGCAGTGTTTCCAACAATTTATATCATATCAACTAACTACTGACAATGAAACTTTGTATGTTGTGACTCACACAAGTTGTGTGAACATGAGTTTGAAATTCTTGAGGGTCTGAATTCCTCCTCTGTTATGTAACATATTTAGAGATAATCCTGCAAGTCCAATAATACCAGCATGAAAACAAACAAGTAAAGCAGACCTCCTTCTCTCCACCAGCAAAATAAACCTGTGGGTGCTTTGTGTTGAAAGAGTTTTCAGTTTAGGCCCTGTCTATATTTATACAGATATTTTTGTAAATGTATGTTTACCTTTACATTTTGGCC
This sequence comes from Epinephelus lanceolatus, assembly GCF_041903045.1. Lineage (NCBI taxonomy): Eukaryota > Metazoa > Chordata > Actinopteri > Perciformes > Serranidae > Epinephelus > Epinephelus lanceolatus. The sequence continues at coordinate 39,464,845 of NC_135734.1, forward strand.
TCTCATACACGCACAAACTGAGTATTAGGTCAGTAAAATGGAGATTTTTTTTTAGTTACTCTGGTTACCGGTATCTGTGTGGATGGTAAAATAGAAACGATGATGTAATCTTCTCTAATCGCGCATGCCTATTGTTGCTTTGTGTAATGGACAAACGTTGTAACAACAACAACAATGGTGACATTTTGTTAGCACTGCTTGGTCTCATGACTAATGTACACTTAAACTCAACACTTCACGTACAGAGACATCTGCTGCAGTCAATGTTTTTGCTCCACCTCAGCATCCACAGTTTAACGTCCGCCACTAACATTTTGGATCAGGCCTGGTCAAACCAGTAGATGGTGGGACAATTCCAGAGTCGGATCATTGTCAATGAGGAGTGGAAGGAAAACTTTTGTGTGTCCAAAGCTTGTACATTAGAGGTGTTCAGGCACGGCCCAGAACAAGCTGGAGGGATAACATATATCGCCTGGCCTGGTAACGCCTTGGGGTCCCCCAGGAGGAGCTGGAAAGTGTTGCTGGGGAGGGAGCGTCTGGGGTGCTTTGCTCGGCCTGCTGCTCCCACGACCCGGCCCCAGATAAGCAGATGAAAATGGATGGGCAGACATAAAAAATTTAAATATTTATATCCAACTCAACTATTCCTGTTTCTGTTTCAAAATAAAAGCCTTCTAAGGGAGACATTTTGTAAAACAAAGGTTATGTGGACAGAACTATTTTTAAAACAGAGGGGAAAAATATCAGTTTCAAATAATTTCTGTATGCGTGAGGACCGGGCCTTAGAAAAGTCAAATATGTGTTAACCCTCATAAAGAGGCTGAGCAAGGCCTCCTGGAAGAGAGCCACAGTCATAAGCAGTTGAGAGGGATTCAGATTTGCACACCACAGCTTTAGCAGGTCACAACAGAGGTTCAATTGTGAGGCGTTTCTGAGAAGAGTAGGGGATTAAATCAAAGAGAGGTTTTTGGAGAACTCCTTTCTTATTATTTCTATTGTAAAAGCTGTGAAAGCATGTCAGCTGAGGCCAAGGGCAGAGGTCAGCGGGTAAAAGGTTATCAGTGACCATCAGCGCAGCCGTCTGTCAAATGTAATTACACACACCTCAGTTTACACAGCATTGCATCACATCATGTTATGAGGCATTTAAAAATGTTACAGGATGTAACTCAGGCTTTTCATTTGTGTTTGCTCATGATGACACTGCATATTGATTTGTTGTTTTGTCAGTGAGAATAAAAGCTTTCTGAAGAAAGACTCTCAACATGCTGTTATATAACAGCTGCACCTCAAACAGGAGGTGGCCTCCACCTGGATTTTAAAACACCTGGGAAACATTCCTTGCAGAAAACCTTCATTTTCAGGGCTCAGGGTTTTTCTTTCATGTTACCCCTTGCTGCTACTTCATTATTACCTTTATTAGCCAAGCTGGTGGCATGGCTCCAGGGATGGCAATGTCTGTTGGTCCAGACATATCTCAGCAGCCACTGGACAGATTGTAATTTTGTCCAGACATTTTGTCCCCAAAGGATGAAGTCTACTGGCTTTGGTAATCCATGGACTTTTACTCTGGCGCCACCATGAACAATCCCCAGTTTGCCACGGACCTTACTGTCATTCCCAGTCTCTTTCTGCCCTCTTTTCATTTCTTAAAAAACAATGTTTAGGATATGTATGCTATCATTAGATAAAGTAAAGACGAGGGATTAAAGGGAATAAGTGGAGAGAGATGGGGAATGAACTGAGGTCCTCGGCTAGACTTGAACAAGGGGCGTTGCAACTCCTGGTTGGTGCTTTAACCAACCTTACAAATGAAGCCAACACAGAAATGCCACTTGAGGCTGGCTCTTAAGAGGAGTAAATCCCCTTTAGACCCTCATATTAAAATGCCCAACTTGATTGCCAAGCAGTTCTTTTTTTTTTTTTAATTTAATTTAATTTTTTTTTTTTTATAGAAGTTCTTCAGAAGAATGAAACCATGTTGTTGGCTACCTCAAATTATGTGTCCATTCTTCATTTACCCTGTAAGTTATTCATATTTCTTTGGTGTGTAAGGGTCCTCAGATCAAAAGAATCAGATGGGTTTTTCATTAAAATGAATCCAAGTTGTGAGTATTGTTTTAAACAGGACAACAGTTTAGGTGTCGGTATGCCAGGTGTCGTAATCAAGTGCCGTAATGATTCATTAAGGATTCATCTTTGCTGAGTGACATTTTTGTGTGAAAGGAATTCAAGGCCTGTCCCATGTAGACGCCTGTCCCAAATATAGGCCTGTTGATTTCAGTGATATAAGCAAATAATAGCCCGGGCTACTATTTGAAGTTTTACGGTACATTCATCATTTGTAACAGTCTACCTACTTTAACCCCTCGGCCCCATGAAAACATCATTTTCTATCATTTCTCTGCCAAAGGTGAGGTAATAAAATGCCCCCACAAGTCAATTTCTGCAATACTTTGATTTATGACCACAAACCTGCCAAACTCATGACATTTCCAAGTAGCAAGTGTTCACAAGCTAACATGCTAATTATAGATTAGTGCAGGAATGAAACCTGGAAATGAGTTAGTATTTCAGCACTTTCGGTTCCATTGCCTTGAAGCAGAGTCCTGCACGGGTCCAGTTTTCAAGATCTGCCCCGACCCGACCCGGGGACGTACAAACCTGCACCCGAACCGCAAACCCGCGCATCAGGCCAATCAGTACCGCAACCCAGTCCGACCCGTTGAAACACGACCCGCAGCCCGACCCGTAACCCAGATTTAAAGTAATCATTTTGGGTCATATTGGCTGAATATTGAACAGCATATCGCCACAGTTAAGGTGCCAGTGAGTAAAGAACGACCTGAATGAAGCAGCTCTCACAATAAAAACCTGACTTCAGCTCCATCATCAACCCTCTGTGTTCTTCTCCCATACGAGTGTAAAAGCACTCGTTTGTTACGTTTAATGCTTTTAAACTTTTAATTTATGTAAAGGAACTTTACATGTGTAATAATAGACTTACTTTCTGTCCAGAGCAACGTTCAGCAGTTACGAGCCGTCACGTGTTTTTAGAATCCATCGAGGAGAGAAGTAATCCATCAGGGAAACACTTCAAAAACATTATAAAGTGATAGTTGTACGTTTTATCCACTTATTTCTTAAATACCTAAATAATTATTTACTGTTTTGGAAGCGGCGCTTGTTAGACGGTGGCAGCCATGTTGATTCTGTCGTCCAATCACAAATTGTGTTATTAGATGGTGAAACGCGTGTAAACAGCTGAACCAATGACCGTTGCGAAATAGCAGAAGCGATCCTCAGAGAGTAAATAATGACCAAGATAGTTATCCGTAGTTTACCGAACTAATGACTGATGTGTTTATCTAAAACCCGTGATCCGACCCGCATGTTATTTTTTCCACCCAGATCTGAACCCGGGAAAAAATGTTTTTTTAAAAACCACCAGCTGTTTTTGCGGGTTTTTGCGGGTACCCGGTGGTTTAAAAACCACCAGCTGTTTTTGCGGGTTTTTGCGGGTACCCGACCCAGTGCAGGACTCTGCCTTGAAGTTAATGCGTTCTTTGAATGGGTTTTTGGTAAGAGGCCTGAAATAAGCTCTGTGGTTGACACAAGCTCAAGATACTTTGACAATTTGTTCTAGGACATAAAATACACCAGTAAATACCCCATTTATGAATTTTGAAGTTTTTATGTGCCTTAAAAAAGGCAGTTGCCACAAAGTGGCTAAATGAGACCAAAGAACGTCATCATGCTGACCACGGCTTGTTGTCGTGATGACGTTAAATAATGCAACCATTTGCTTTTTACTTCTGGTGATTGCATTTACAACTTAAAAATCATAAAAGTGGTGTTCATTTGTGAAGATTATCTTGCTGGATAAAACCTGTAAGACTCAGAAATGTTTGATTGCAACAGAAATACATTTTCTATCCCACAGGCTTTTTGTTAAGGGAACCAGGGCGACATTAACTTCTGTGTTGGCCTACACATAAATGTCTTCCCTGCAGCACTCTATTACCTAATAAAAATTAGCACATTAGTCTTGTAACTGTGTGCATTTTAGCATGCTGATGTTAGCATTTAGCTCACAGATCTGCTGCTGTTGTTACAGACTCTCAGTCCTGTTTCAGTATAAACACTGTCGTGCAGGCTACAGTGGAATGCAGTGTGTAAAAGTAAGTCTGCAGACACTCCAGTTTATATTCCTGTTGACTGTAGATAAAGCCTTTTGTGCGACCTAACAGGTATGACACAACACCGTGGATAGGTTTATCTTCTTAACACTGACAGATATTGAATGTTTCAATAGGAGCCAGTGAGCGTGTGTGCACATACAGTCCAGGTTATCGATACCTGCTGAAAAGGAATGACACAAAAGAGATTAATCAGCCTGATGTCCCAATTTTAGGCGTGTTGGCATTGTCGCGCAGCAGCTCCGGTTTCACAGTAGACCAACTGACCGACATTGCCATCCCGATAGCAGTGACGCTAGTGTGGCTAAAACAGACGTCCAAACGACTGTGTCCCTCTTTGGTTTATTCCCTTTGTCCCACAGTACATTTCTTTGGATTAGCTGTATCCATGGTTATGTAAGACGTGCCCCTGGGAGTAACGGTTACCCTGTACAACCCCATTCAGAGCACGGACATCTCTCACTACAGCCATGGCATGAGATCCTGTCAGCCAGTTACATTGCTTACGCCTAATAAGGATAAATGACAGGTCAGCCTATGGCCTTGGCCCAACAGACATGTTAGTGAGGAGCCAAGGGAAAAGATTCAATCAAGAGGCCAAGTCCACAACTCTTCTCCAGTGACAGAAAACAAGGTCCACACGAGGGTCAATGTTACAAGCTTCTGTATACATTACAGTCTAAATAAAGCCCCGAATCTGTGACAGAGACTCAAGTCATAATCACCCCCAGATGATTTATTGTTAATGCATGATTTAAAGCTTCTGTAATCAATCTTTCTATCATAGCAATGGATGACTACTTGCATGTGAACGGGCCGGGGTTGCTCTTAGTGATGAACCCAGAGATTTATCACCCAACTCTGCAGTTTCCCTGAGCTCTACAGACCAATTCAACATCTTTCAGCTTATTGTTTCAGCTTTATGGACCACTTACTGTTTTTGTTCACTCTCATCACTCTCATCAGTGTCTTTTCTCAGACGTAGCAGCAGAGGCGGAGCCAAAGGTTATAAATATTTGGGCATAAGCCCACCCTGGGGAGGTCTGAGGAGAATTTTTTCCATCTACGGCAGCATATGTGCTATTTTATAAGCCAGTTGAGAAAACAGAATGTCCATAAATCTTGACATCGTTTGGGAGAAATAAGATAGTTACCAAGGTGAAAAAAACATCCTGTTGAACCTACAGACTATTTTACTTCATCATTCTGAAACCATAACACAGCAAATGTTGAGGATGACTGATGTTGAGGAAGTTCCACTCTTGCCACCTGATAAAGGGGAAAAACTGTCTGGAGTTCCCATTTTTTATCACAGGACATAGGTAGGGTAGGAATTTGGCATTAACAGAATTACTGATCTTGAAACCTATGTTTTGTTAAACTTGTGGCTGGTGTAGAGTTCACAGACAAATCTGTTGCATTTGAATGAATACCATAATAACCTGGGCTGCTCTGAGTGCAAATCAAAGATCCCCAACAATGCCAATTGAATGTACTCTATAATACTTTGAATTGGATCTTAGGCCGACACTTACTCAATTATATTAGAATTCTTTGAGGAGTAGCACATGCTGCCTTCAAATGAGATTGTGTTTACTGTGTTCACAAAGAGTCCATATGAATGCCGCCCTCTTGCGATATTCACAGCTTCATAAGTGGAAGTCTTCCAAAAGCACAGTGTTCCCAATTTGCAAAATGTTTGCTGAAATTTTAAGAAATGGCCAATCTGGTCTCACTACGAAGTTGGCGAAATTTGGCGCTTGGGCAGTGACTTGCGGTGTCAGACACTGATGAAAAAAACTGTCCTTTAATGCTGGCATGATACGCCAGCAGAGTCAGTGGGAAATGCGGCAGGACATGAATGAAAGTTGTGGAGGCGAAAGTCCTTCATCCGGGAGAGCGGTGTTCGCGTCCTGTCAGATTATAAAGCCAAACCCTGTTAATTTTTCCTAAACCCTTTTGTTACCTAAACCTTACCACGTGTTTTCGTTGGCTAAACCCAACCACATGCGTTAGTTGTTGGAGAAAAAAAAAAACGTCAATTTGTGGTGTTGTACCAAGGTAGTGCCTTTATTTCAAAAGAAACAGTATGTGAACCGTAAATTTCCTGTAAAAACAGTATTTTGAAAGAAGACAATGCATGTAACCAGCACAACTTGAAAGTGCATCCCAGAACGTCAACAACCAACGCACCCAGGGTACCTTTCACATTGAGTCTGGGCATGGAAAGTCCATGACCAAAGTTGATATGTGACGAGATGGAGTGAGAATGTGTTGAAATGGTAGAGGTCAGTGATCAGTTACTATGTTGTAATTTTAGTTGTATAGAGTTTTTCTTTGTAATTTTATGATGTGTCTGAAGAAAATATTTATATCCCCAATTTTTATTTGTATTTTCTGCATTAGGTTACCTGCTTGCTGGGGTGTTAGCTTTGGTGAACGTCAAGCATACTGTGTACACAATCTCCCATGTCGTAACCACAAGCAGCAATAGATTTGGGGCTTTTGAGAAAACATTGTGGTTGGAGCCCAATGCTGGTTGTAGTGAAAAAGCTCTAAGAACTCACTGGATGTTGCTGACCCAGAAGTGAATTTGCAAATCCTAGTAGTGCAAGGAGTGGCCTGCCTTACTCTGCCTTACTCTTCCTCTGATTGGCTTGCCCTGACATTCTTATGCTAACCCTAACCAGTCCCACTCCTCATCATTTAATTAAAATATTAATATGTTTCCAACCACACAGCGTAAGTAGCCTACTTTATGTTACAGTGTGTAAGTATAAGTATTAAGTATCTCTCTACTAAAGGGCAAATCTGACGTCTTGGTTTCTAATCTCTCAGGCACAACTGATGAACTGTTATGACCCCACGATGAAAGGAGGCCTTTGATGCATTTGTGTTTTGCAGGACCACAACCCAGGCTGCGCAGAACAGGAAACAAACCTGTTTTTTGATAGACCCAAACCCAGGCTCTTGGGAGTGTCCGTATTGCGTCTGCATGTTTGGATTTCGGAAGAGCTCCTACAAAGATGCCAGACAGGTGGATGCCGTTACTCGCATCCTGCTGTCGCATTTCCGCTCATAGACTGAATTCCTTATCTTTGTACAACAAATCTTCAAGGTTTGAATGGCGTGGTCAAATAAGGTCAGTTTTACAATTGGGCCATTATTATGCAAAGATAAAAGGTAGAAAACCAAGAACCAGGAATAATGTGACGCAGTGTTCTGTTTTGACGTAGATGTCGGAAATAACAACAGTGAGAGGCAATGATGTGTTCACTTGGAGTTGATAATAGTTTGTTAATCACTCTGTCTATTACAGAGTTGCGTTAGTCACTGTAACTTTTAAGGAATAGTTTGACATTTTGGGAAAAATCTGTATTTCGCTTTTCTTGCCTAGAGTTGGACAAGAGGATCGATTGAAGTCTCTTGTCTGGGCAGTAAATATGATGCTTTAGCCAGACATTGGATTAGCTTATTTTAGCACAAAGACTGGAAACAATTCATTTTTTCTTACAGATTAAATAAACAACATATAAATGCTAATCTGTGAGCTTTAGGCCCTGCACACACTGTACGATTTGAGCCAGTTCCTGACCCGACTTTTAAGCTGCGCGACTAATTTTAGGGTCAGGACGAACTTCAGCTTTGTTGGGTGTCGTCTTTTGTGCAGTGTACATAGGGGAGTGAGGACTGATCATGGCCCCATCCGCTGCTCCCAATCAGCTGTCAGATGTGAATTTATGATGTCAGAAATTTTGGTTGGCCATCGTAAGGCTCCTGCACAGTAGAAGCAGAGCCACGAGTCGATTCCCCAAGATAAGCGCTTTTTTATTGTACAGTGTAGCTGATGCCCAGCTAGTTAGATCAAGCCTTGGACCGACCCAGTTTTGCTAACTCGGTCTCACTCCAAAGTCTTCGAAAACCGGCACTTGCTCAGTGACTACTGGTGTCAGACGCTGACAAAAGAAGGTGATTTTTCACATCGGCATGACATCCGGCAAGTCACAGTTGTTGTTTAACGGCGCCCCGCAGCGTCAGGGGTAAAAGCAGCAGGACAACAAATAAAGTTAAGGTGGTGGCAGTCTGAGTAGGGCAGGTGGGAGGGGTGGCGGTCGGGACCAACAACCACTGACCCTCACCCGGAAGACCAGTATTCGCTTCCCATTAGATTGCTTAGATTAGATTAGATTTTTGTTGCCTAAACCCAACCATGTGCATGTGTTGGCAAAACAAAGGGAAAAACATCAATCCCCAGTTTTGTACCAACGTAGTGCGTTTATTTTGAAAGATACTATATGCAAACGGTACATATGTTGTGGAAATGAAAGTATATTTTAAAATCAGACAATGCATGTAACAGGCAGAATTTGACAGTGTCCCAGAACGTCAACAACAAACACACCCAGGGTACCTTTCATGTCATATCTCGATGTGGAAATGTGAGGAGGTCAGCGTGAGAATGTGTTAGTTTTGCAGAAATGGACTTTTTTACAGATGTCTGTTTCTACATTATTGTGAACCATACTTCTGCAAGCAAGCAAATGTCGACCTGCCCGCAGCCCCCAAGCCCTCAAATAAATCTTAATCTAACTGTCAAGAGCCTGAACAGTCTGCAGGGAATGACTGGCTGTTTTGTTGTCTATTTTAAACGTACAGTGTGAGCACTTAAGTCAGGGGTTCACTTTTGGACCTACAGTGTGTATGCAAATTGTGAGCTTTGGCTTCACGTTGCAGGTGATTTACTTGTACAGTGGGAGTTGGAATTAAACAAGATAGGAGAGATAAGATAAGATACATCTTTACTGATCCCACAATTGAGAAATTCCAGTGTCACAGCAGTCAAGGGGAAAGAGTCAGATTAAAGATTTCAAAATTTAAAAACTTTAAAAACTAGGCATGCAAAAAAAAGTACAAAAAATACAAGAAACAGCAATAAATAATAACAACAACAACAACAACAACATTCAGTTCACAAAAGACCTTCAGACGGAGCCAGGCTAATTGTTTCCCTCTCTTTCCACTCTTTATGCTAAGCTAAGCTATCTGACTGCTGGCTGTAGCTTCATATTTACTGTACACATACAACCCTTTGCAATATGGGAATAAGAATCTCAAACTGCTGTCAAGGTCACAGCCATGACCCTGGGGATGGTCCTTGTGCTCCCCTGTGTGTTGCTGTCTGTCTCTGTGTGTCTGTGTCTGTGGGAGCAGCCCTCCTCTGCTCTCCCCTGGCTCCTGATTACTGCTGATTACTAACCCACACCTGCCTCCCACCAAGCTCATCAAGCTTCATTATATCTACCCGGGTCATTCATCCACTCATTGGCAGATCATTCAGGCATCTAGTGGTAGTAGCTCACTCAAGTTTGCTCATCGTATTCTAGTATTTGTGCAGATTCTCCTTGTGTGTTTTTGCCCTAAACCTGTTCTCCTCTGTTTCAGTATCATCTTCCCAGTGAAGATGATACTGAAACTTCCAGCTAACCACATTATTTCCTCCACGCCTGGCCTCACCCTCTCCAGCCATTACTCCACTCCCAGCCATGTCATCCCACCCATCGTCCTGGCTGGTTTACATGCCTCTACCATCCACATCAATGCCCTGCCTACATACCAACAGAGCATGATGTGAGAGCAGTATGTCCTCCGGGGATTACTAGGTGAGTGTTTAGCTTTTGTGTTTGACACTTTAAGGTGTGTCATGTAAACAAAGGTAATCTGAGCCTTTCTTTTGTGTTATACAGTGAAAATTTACTATGTAATATTTATTATTAAGACTTACAATTTTAAAAATACAACTACGAGAAAATTAAATTAATTTCCCTTGTACTTATTCACTGATGTGTCACCAGTTTGCTCAATAGGAGGGTCACTTGTGTCACTATTTAAGAAACAAAAAACTCTTTTGAGTATACGCCCCAACCCAAAATCTGCATATAGGATTCCAAGAATTTGACTCAGTTTGAAGAAAAGAGGAAGCTGCTTACCGCTTATTAATTTTGAAGGTAAAGATCGGGTGTAGCTCACGGCAGATACGTACAGAGGATTCATTGAAAGTGACTGAGAGAAAACCGTGAGCTCACACAACACTGCAAGCTTGTCCTGGGAGCAGAGAGTGGCACAAAGGCTGGTGATAGACACCGACTCGCTAGAATAACATAGCAGGGGAGCCTACGTGCAGGCGGGCACACAGAGTCCCGTGCTCTCATTCAGGATAGGAGAATTTGATCTGCCAGGTGAGTCAGGTGAAAATTAGACAAGGCTTTCAATTGGGGCACAGCCAGGCACATGAGAGCTCGACACATACAGTAAATCAGCCTGCAGCGTGAGGAGCTCCTGCCATGAGATCAAGATCACAACAACAGATAAAATGACGACAGCCCACAATTTCACTGTTCTGATTCAGCTTACTGCTCTTGCAGTCATAGCAGGCAGCTGTTTTTAGAGAAAACAAAGCCCTAAAATCCCACTGTATGCCAGCTGCCCGGCATCACACAGCTGGTGAACACAGTAGAGCATTCAGTAGCTACAGAGCCAAATATTTTCCTCAAAAGTTAGTGGAGAAAAACCTTTAAAGATAGTACCTTTTGAACTTCATCAAGTAGCCAAAATTGCAACTTCAAAGATCTGCTAATGTTCCTCTGCTAATGACATTGTGCTTTCAGGAATAGTCCCACACTTTGGGAGGTATGCTTATTTCTTTCTTTACCCCTCGATTTCACATGCTAAGCTTCACTAACTGTTGGGTGTAGCTTCATATTTACCGTACAGACGTTAGAAGTGGTTTAGATGTTCTGAATTTAACTCTGGGAAAGAAAGCAAATACGTATTTCCAAAATGTGGGACTAATCCATTCATTAGAGAGCTCTAGAGACAACACATTCTCACTCACCTTGTCACATATCGACGTTTGGTCAAGGACTTTTAAAGTCGAGATGTGACGTCCAAGGTACCCTGGGTGTGTTGGTTGTTGACGTTCTGGGACACTGTGTCAAGTTCAGCTTGTTACATGTGTTGTCTGGTTTCAAAATACACTTCCGTTTTCACGGGAAATTTACAGTTTGCATGTCTCTTTCAAAATAAATGTATTACATTGGTACAACACCTCGAATTGACGTCTTTTTTCCTTCAACACAAACTCACATGGTTACGTTTTGCCAATACACGTGGTTGGGTTTAGGAAAAAAGAACAAGGTTTAGCCTTACAATCTTATGGGAAGCAAGCACTGGCCTACCTGGGTGAAAGTCGGTGCTTGATGGACCCATCCACCACCCCTCCCACACACCCTACTTGGACTTCTACCCCCTTTGACTTACGTTGTTGTCCTGCTGCGTTTCAGGGGGAAATGCTACCAGCTGCATATCATGCTGATGTGAAAGGACAGCTTTTTTCGTCGGTGTCGGATGCCGGAAGTCACTGACCAAGCGCCGGTATTCAGCGACTTCAGAGTGCAAACGGGTTGCTAGAAATGCTCGAAGCAGTGGCAGCAGCCTTGTACATGGGGCGCCTGCTCTACCACTAAGCCACCGATGCCCCACTTTTTGTTATTTTACAGTCAATGTTACCAGTTGTCTAATGTGCATAGACTAACAGTCAACAATCTATGCACATCAGATAATTAGTAAGTAAGGAACCACCCATTTCAAGTGTTATCACTTAAGTAGGCGTTAGTAGTCATTATCAGAGTTATGGATAGGGTTAGAAGGCTCCTGCTACACTGATTTACATGTTCAGACTGTCATTATTAGCTATTAAACAGCAATTGGTAAACCCTCACTGTCAACAATGCTGTGGTTAATGTGTTCATAGGCACGGAAACCACTTGGTTATGGTTAGGTAAGGATCATGTTTTGGCTTAATACACCCACATTTGGTAGAACAAAAGCTGCTAGAAATGCAACAAGGGGTTGCTAGAAAACCCCCACATTTGGTTGCACAAACAACACTGGAAATGCATCGAACAGTCATTGTTGCTGATTGTTGGTCTGGAACAGTTGTCTGCAGAGGTCTGCAGCTTGGCAGCCATCTCGCCTAGATGTTGTCTGTTTAACAAGGTGATCATACATACATACATACATGTTCACTGTAGCAGGAGTCTTCTAATCTAATGCTGATAACCACTAGGCTACTAACACCTATTTAGTAGAGTGATAACATTCGAACCAGGTAAAGGAACAAGCCAACCTAAGTTCGAAACAATCGCCACATAGAGGCCTCAAATTATTTTCACAAGAGGGGCCAGTGATTGTATCAGGGTGGCCATGGCCCCCATGGCAGCTCTTTGGTAGCACCAGTAGCTGGTAAGTGAATTTTTCAGTTGTGTCACTCTGCGTTCAGCCTTTATGCTAAGCTAAGCTAATCGCCTGCTGGCTGTAGCTTCATCTCTAGAGAACAGTATCAATCTTCTCATCTAACTCTCAGCAGTAAAAGGAATACCTATATTTCCCTAAATGTAAAACCATTGCCTTAAGCCATTCACTGCTTGTCTCTATAATATTATTTTTGGCTGCAGGCCTGGAGGTGTATTGATCAAAGAGGATTCCTCTGTGAACAAGGAAAGCAATTCTCCATGTGTTGCAAACTGTAGAAACATTTGCAGCAGTACTCAATGTAATGCAAATGCTTTGTCCAAACAAAACTTGGACTCCTTGTGGCTGGCATCCTGCACGTTTGATTCAGCGCACAATACTCTCCCTCAGAACATTCGTACACGTCTTTGTTCCAGCAAAATGTCTGTTATTGTTTTCATTGGGCTTTCAAAGGATTGGCTCGTTGAAACCAAACATAAACAAAGTGTTCCATAATGTGTCATTTTTCCCCCTGGTGTCCCCTCGCCGCTGCTGCCGCCGTATGAATGCACATGCGCTTCCTCTTTCACCATCATGATTATTTTCTTTCCATTTCAGTGTGATTCAACCACCACCTGTAACAAAAGGCAAGTGCATCATCTGTGGAGTGATGACGTCACCTTGTCTCTGCTTGTCTATAGTGGTATGTTTTTTGTGTCTGAACACTAATATTTCAGTGCGGCACATGAAGTTGGTTTGCATATTTTCTAAAATCCATATATTTGCATTTTGGTGCCTTAACAGGAATGGAAAAAATATTTGCTTACTATTACTGAAAAGGCATGACTGAAAAGAGGAAATGGTAAATGTGAGAGTGACGACTGATTCCAGGAAATATTGTTGTGACAATGTTACACCTATTTAAGGAAAAACTGAAAGTTGTTGCCGTGTTGTTTGTTTCTAATTCTTCATTTAAGACATTTTGTTGGAAAACCAGCGCAGTCCGTCCATGGCTCACACTCAACCTTTTCCTCAGTGTTTCCCTGTTATTGTTTTCCCAAGATTTCAAAGGCAGAAGATAAAATACGAACGGAACAACTTTTTGACAGATTCCACCCTCCTCTTGGAGCTTTCATGCACTGTGCAAACACATGCATTTCCCATAATTATTTTCTTTTTTTTTTAACATCCACTCAGACCGGACACCTCCCCTCACCCTTCCCCCCCCAAAAACAAAAGGTAAAGCGTAGTTTTCATTTGTTAACATTTGTTTTTTCAAGCCTTTTGGTAACAAACATCCTAGATCACAGAGGGGGTTGAATGGAGGGCAGACATGTGGATTCATGTTCGATGCTGAGGATCATTAGATCACACGTGGATGTTTTCAGTAAGTCTTTGTTAGAAGGCTGAGAACTGAAGGCGACCACACACATGGTGCGTTCAAAACCAATCAATCGGTCAGTACAAAACACAATTTCATCAATCCATTTGTTTTCAAATATAGCTTCAAATGGTTTAAATGATTTAATGGTGACACATATGGTGACCTGCACTGATGATGACTTCATAATTATGATTTTGCCTATTTATTTTATTAACTTTTATTGTATATAAAAAATAAATAAATAAAAAATATTACTGAATTGTTTGATTTTATGATCTGTGGACACATTGTTTTTTTTTTTTTACTGTGTCTTGTAAGGTGTTCTTGAGTTCATGAAACATAAACTAGTTGGGTTACACCTGCGACTGGTATACATTAGAATAAAAGATATTGCAACAATACTTTAGATAACATTGTTCATACACTTAAACACAAAGCATTGTCAGAGTCAGTGAAGGTTGGGTAATAAGATGATCTCCTTTATAACAGTGTATACCTTGTGTGTTTTGTATCAAATTTGAGATTTCAAATTTGATACCACTTTCTAATAAGGCCCCCTTTATAAAGACTTTATAGGTTGTAACTAACAGCTCTGTTAATGGTTAATAAATCATCAATAGATCATGTGTAAACCATTAATGAGAGCAAGGGTTGGGTTGCCAGGTTGTGTAGAGTCAGTATCCTGACACTCAACTTCATTTTTTACTGAAGTAAAGAAGACCACCCTCATACATTTGCAGATTTCTAAATATTTAAATCCAAAATAAGCTTTTTTCTTTCATAACTGGTTCATTATTTTAGTCATTTTCAATCAAATATGCCTAACCAGTTCACTTAAAACCCCTTTGTCAAAACTAGGAGTGGGCGGATCGATATAAAATCGATTATAGGATCGCTACCAAAAGAGGGATCTGCTTTCTCTTCCATGTTTGTTCTGTTTGAGAAAAACTGTGTGAACAATGTCCTGTTGTCCTGAACACATCTAGAACATGTACTGCTTCAGTGTTGTGTGCACTTTAACAGCATATGGTCACTCACATGCAGCACAGTGTGGGGGAGAAGCTCAGGCAAGGAACATCCAGGTATACAGTGGCCTAGAGAGATACAGTCCAATTTGCTCACCAGTATTGCTTAATGTCAGATTTTCAAAGTGTCACTTCATCATTTTCATTAGCTGTTACTTTCACAGACCGATTAGTCACTTCCCAAATCATGACACACTGTTCCTCCCCAATTCCAACTTAATACCAATTCACTAATGACCAATACTCGTTTTTTGACCACAAATGTCTGCAAGCTGTAGAATTGGCAATTTTGTTTTTTTCTGACATTTTGTGGAGAAATCTGTACTTAAGTGCACTTTTGGGATATTTGTACCTGTATTCCACCATTCAGTAAGAATTATTGTACTCTTTACCCATGTACCACGTTTGCATTGCATGAGGAAAACTGTCTGTGTGAACAATATGTTGTCCTGAACACATCTAGAACATAAACTGCTTCTCCACTGTTGTGTGCACATATGGTCACTCTCACACAATGTGGGAGGCAGGCTTGAGCAAGAAACATCCAGGTATACAGAGGCCTAGTGAAATTAATACTTTGGTCTAGTTTGCTCCCAAGCATTGGTTCATGTGAGATTTTCAAACTGTAATTGGTCATCACTGTCAGCATTTTGTTTATTCACCTCCCAAATCATGACACACTGCTCCTCCCTATGTGAAAGTACATACGCTGCTTTTAATAATAAAAAGTGTCAAGATTCAAGAAGTTTGTCATATGCACAGTATAAACACAGCGGGTTATGCCATACGATGAAACCCTTAATAGCCAGTCACACAAAACAATAATCAAATTTAACTAAAAGTTAGATTTCAAGAAAAAAAGCAGGCACAAATAATTAAGTTTAAAAGTTAAGTATTGATATCGGCGATTCTGGCCTTGTATTACTTGGTATCGGATCGTGGTATCGCCGCCCCTTGTGAAAACCAACACTGTGATTAGCAACTGTAATTTAATTACATATTTTGTCATTTTTAACTAGTTACTCCTCAATGCTGATTCTATGCATATGTGATATTCAATTCAATTTTATTTATAAAGCCCAATATCACAAATCACAATTTGCCTCAGAGGGCTTTACAGCATCAGACATCCCTCTGTCCTTGTACCCTCACAGCTGATAAAGAAAAACTCCCCCCAAAAAGTCATTTAACAGGTAGAAACCTCAGGAAGAGCAACTGAAGAGGGGCCCCTCTTCAAGGATAGACAGATGTGCAATAGATGTCGTACAGAACAGATCAACATAATAAATGTACAGTGATCCATGCATAGTAGCTAATTACTTTGGTAACTTTTGGTACTTTTAGTGGATTACGCTTCTACTATATTTAGCTAAGGGGTTTAAATCAGGACTTTTGCTTCTGCTAAAGTATTTTATATTACTGCTTTTATTCAATAAGTATAAGTAAGAGAATGCTGACTATTTGCATCACAGCTTGCAGGCATGATAAATATTTTTTTCAAACTTTATTGAAAGGTATAGAAATTTACAGAACAGCAGAGGTGCAAAATAAAAATGAAAAAAACAAACAGACAGAAAAACAAACAGAAACATACATATTATTCCTCCATACATATTATTCCTCCCCATATTATTCCTCTTTTTTTGAATCAATAAGCTTGAGGGTCTTCAGATATTCCTCAAATTCATGCGTAGAAGCAGTGAAGTTGGGGGTGATTTTTGCTGTTCTACATTTGTGTATATGAAATTTACCATACACACACACACACACACACACACACACACATACATACATATATAGATAGATAGATAGATATATAGGTAGATAGATAGATAGATAGATATAGATATATATAGATAGATATATACAATATATAGTTTTTTGGACGAGACCAAAAGGAATTTGAATATCTGCAATAATGAAATAAATGTATAAAAGTTTCTGGGTCTGTGTTACAAAATTACAGTTGGTCATGCAGGCATGATAATTACCATAGCTCTCCTCTGTGATGCAGAAGCCTTTGAGCTCTCTGATTGGCTGTTTAGGAGGATGGGCCTCGAGCGCGGACACACCCCCCCAAAAATATTGCGTCAGCTCCATTATATGAGCCGTGACCCGGCTCCGGTCTGCAAAGAGCTGTTTCCTTAGAGCTGAACAAGGCGGTACTTCACCTCCAACATCCTGGAAGACTTTACACATCCATGAGGCTTCTGAACCAAAACTTACCGGAGCCGTGACATCAACATATAGAGCGAGGCGCGCGAGAGACTAACTGAAGCTGCCGGGCTTTTAACGACACAGACACAAAACAACTTGACGCCTTTTATTTTATTTAAAAAAAAAACACTCCACTGAAGTTTAAAGTCATTTTAACGGAGCAAAAAACCGTCAAGATGACTTTCTACTGAGTGAAATCCACGGGGAGACCTCCAAGGACGTTCTTCTATCGCCGACAACTTTAACAAAAGAAGAAGAGAACAAAGAAGAAGAAGAACATCTCCGTCTCGTAGCAGCCATGGACTCAGGAAAGGTAACGATAATTTTATCCCGTGACTCATTTCACTACAAGATGTTTTTAAACCCTGTCAAACCAGTTTGGCTGCTTTCTTTACTCCGGGCTGTCAGTGTGTCCCGAGTTCAACGGGTTCACAGTTTTTTTTACCCATCAGCCATTTCCACATGTGCTGTGACGGAGACTCATGATGTGGCTAATATTCATGCTAACTATTGCGCCGTTATTACCACTCTATACTATTTAACACGGTTGCTAAGTGCTTAAAATTCTATTTAAAGTACTTTTATTCGCCTTTGTCTCCTTATATTATTAACTAAAGTAGCCCAGTACATCCCTGCGCTGAATAATACCCTTTATTGTATATAATTTTCTTAAATATTCATATAAAACATAACTTTGCCGGTTAATTTGAGCCCCATGATGCTTGATATCCGTACTTGTCTTGACGTCATAGTGAGTAGGGGGCACGGAAGCCTTTGTGATGCCTTGCGCCTCGTGCTGTATATGTATATAAGTGTGTATGACACAGTATCGTGTCACTGCAGACTGTAGTGGAGGTGGTCTGTTCCTGTAAAAGAGGGCTACGTGACTACCTGGGACAGCAGCTATTTATAGCCATATACATGGCAGCCTTTTGTAGCAGTGTGTTAGCAGCACCAGAGAGAAGTATTACTTAAGTAAATCTATCATTACAACAATATACCACACTACAAGACAAAAAACTGTACATATCAATACAGTATTATGTCAATACTGGTCATAATTTCTCAAAGTGATAGTCAGACTAACAGTCCAAAACACAAATGTACACTTTATTATTTTAAGACAAAGAAAAGCAGAAAAATCTCACTTTAATTTGCTTTTTTCACATTTGACTAGTAGTTTGGTTGACTTAATGCTTCAGTTGCAATAGTATTACTGTGGATTTCTCTATAGATTTTAAAGAGTTGTATGAATATTTTTCAGTTAAAGAAAATGTGTAAAGAAAGAATAATTAGACCATATGAAGTTGTCAGGAACAATCTGTTCCCTATGTTGGAGGTGTTTGACTT
This sequence comes from Epinephelus lanceolatus, assembly GCF_041903045.1. Classification (NCBI taxonomy): domain Eukaryota; kingdom Metazoa; phylum Chordata; class Actinopteri; order Perciformes; family Serranidae; genus Epinephelus; species Epinephelus lanceolatus. Next base: position 39,483,309 of record NC_135734.1, read on the forward strand.
TGTCCGGCTCTTGACTCTTTTTTCTTAAAGTTATGTTAAATATTTGTTGTTAAATAACTGTAATTAACAGACCATCTGTTTCTGTTGTTTATTTATGTTATGAAAAAGGGCAGGCAAAATATATTTTTCTTGTCCTTACTCCTTTTCGGTCATGTAATGTGTAATAGAGTTGTTTTGATAGTGAATCTGAAGTAATAAAACTGAAGTAAAATGAAGTCTAGTTGGTTGAGGTGAAGCAGATTACAGGTTATCAGGTAGGAGAAAGTACAGTGTTACCCTCTGAAATTTAGTGTTAGAGTCAGTAGAAGGAAAAAGTAGCAGAAAAAAAAAATACTAAATTAACGTAAAAGTGCTGCGACATTGTTCTTGACATTTCACCACTGGCTGAGACACAGATAAATTATGTAATATTACTGTTCTGTTATTGAAGTTGTTGAGAGTTTTCTGTCAGTCAGCAAATCAGTTTTAATATAGTTTTAATATTTCAGCCTGTGCTTTTGTTTTGGGATTGTTGGTCAGACAAAACGAAACATTCGAAAACATAATTTTGTCCTCTGAGAATTTGCAAAGTTTAATTTTATTACAGTACATGCTTAAATGCAAAATTATCTAGTTGATTTATTTTTGCAGCCCTTAAACGCAATGCAGATTATTTAAGACACACAAGAAGCGTCTGTGGAAAAATTTGTAATAAGTTCTCCAACAATAAATGCAGCCTGATTTTGCTATTCTTGATGTAAACAGTCACAAACCTCATCTATACCTCAGCGTCACTTATAGACTGTAATGCTCGGAAAGTAAACATCACTTATCTGGTATTATTGGTCTCCTCAGCCTGGTGTGGTTTGTTGTAACAGATACATACACAGACCGGCTGCACAGTGAAGCACGTACGCCAGGGAGCTTCCTCCTCCTACTTGGTCATTCATTTAAGACCAGTTAAACCCAGTGGATCAGCACAGGGCAGCCCAGTTTGACATTGTGGTCAGAAAATGTATGTGTCACCAGACACAGTGTGCTCACTTGGACCTTCAGCTGGACTGGGGGTTTGTTGTGGACGTGATGGGAACTGTTCTCTCTGTTCCCAGTTTCCACTGTGACACCGACACAGCAGATTTCCAGGGAGAGTGAGACTCTACCGAGGGAGTACGCACTTGCCAACCCCGGGGTGTTAAAGCCTTAACCCTTTCCTTCCCAGGCTGTTCGCCTCACTGCCTCTTTTTGTGTTTTGTAGCTTCCAGCAGTGTTGAGCTGTTTTTTTGCGAGTTTGTAGTTAAACAGCAGTGTAGCACGTGCTAATTAACGTCTCATGTTTGGGATTTTCATACCTGGCTTGTACTTAGTGCTGTGCCCGGGTATGTGCAGATGGAGTCACGTACATGGAAACTTCAGCAAGTGACTCAAGTTTGCGGAAAGCTAAACCATAGTAAAGGAAGTGGTGGAACTACAGTTTGATTTACAGTGAAGTAGCACAGACTCAGACAAGTATTAATGGTGCTGTGTACAGTATTAAAACCTGCTCAGGCACCTATTGTTACAGTAAGGTGTTGTCCTCTGATGTCATGCAGTAGGCTTGTCACCAGTTTATGAGCATTTATGTCGGGTAGATTAACTTAATGCCATGTTTCCTTTTAATTCTAAGTGTTTTTTACTAACTTAAAGGTCCAGTGTATGTTTTGTGTATAATCACCTGAAAATAATAATTATTGTGTTGTCGTAACCTTAGAATGAGCCATTTATATACACATAGGGAGCAGGTCCTCGCCCACAGAGTCACTGGCTCTCGATAGGGCCATGTGGGTTTTCGTGTCGGACACCATCATCATTATGAGAGCATCAGAAAACACTGATTTTCAATGTGAAATTGCTTTATTCAGTGTTTTTACTGGTTTAAATCACCTGGTCCGTTTGTTTTGGAGAGGAAGAGATGTCTGTGGACAACTTGGCTAGCGGTAAAAACCTCCTGAATGTCCTGATCTTAAGTTATCAGAGTATAAAGATGAGCACACATTAGCAGGTGCTGGGCTAGCCTATCTGGGACACGCAAAACAATGTCTGAAAAACCCTGATTTGTAATGTGAATCTGCTTTATTTACTCATTTTTACCAGTTTTTATCACCTGGTCTGTTTGATTTGGAGAGGAGGAGACCTCTTTGGATAATTCGGCTCCTGGTGAAAACCTCCTGAACAATTAACACTGAAGGAATTCTTACCAGAAGAAGTTTCAGCTGGTTGCAATCTGCAGTTGTCACTGCTAGATGCCACTTTATCCTACACACTGCTCCTTTGAATCCCTTGCTTTCTGTGCAGCTGTATTCTAATTTTAATGCAGTTATTTCCCCTAATCGCACAGCTTCTCCATCAAAACCTGCCATGTTAATGACTTCACATTGTCGGCCATGTGAGACCTTCATTCTCTTTGGGTCTGAACAACTCACCTCAGTGCTCCTATTTTCTCCAGCAAAGAATGAAAATGGTAATTGGGGTCAAGCATACAGTTGACCTGCTCTGTTTTTGAATGAAACAGCCACTAAACATTTTATTCCCGACAGACTTGACAGCACAGGTATTTTGATTGGGACTCCAGAGCCAACAAGCAGCCTCACGTTGTACAGACTTAATTGCACGGGCTTAATTCCTCTCCATCCACTGCCTTTCAGCCAACTGCCAACTCCTGCTCTCCTTAAGACAGTCCAGTAGATTTACTTTTGTCTGCATGACTTGCTCCCTTCACTGTGTCTTATAGTGTAACTTGTCAGCTAGGTTTTAATGAGGCTTAATGAGGCTTTCCAGTGAAAGTGTGGGATCAAGAGATCTAGGAGGGTTTTAATTCAGATGAACACGCAAGCATGTTTAATTCACTTTCTTGAGAAACTGGATGACTTTGCGCATCACTGTAGTGATCACATGGAGGAGATGGATGAATAAAATGGTACATGCGGGGCATAGCTGTGTCGTTCAGGGCCTCTTCTGACTTTCTCAGGATTCAGTTGAAATTAGCGCGCTTTAATAAATCAGAACCCCCTGAAGCATGGGGTGTTAACTTATGTGTTTGACCCTTAAACGTTAGGTCGCACCTCTGATTTTAAAATATCCATTTCCTCTCATTGGCTGCAGAATCAGTTTGATGCTCTCTTAGGCTGTTGCTGCATAATCAGAAAATAGTATTGATAGATTATTAAGGCTGCTTAGATGCAAGATTTATAGGATTTACTACATGGGAATATACTTTGTTAACCTGTAAACTAAGCAGTTTTACTCCTTAATCTAATGATTATGAAATAATTACACAGACCACTACTGTATTGTTGTATTTACTTGTGCTACTAGGGCCCTGACACACCAAGCCAATGGTCAGCCATTGGTCAATGTTGGGTCATCAGTGAGCATCTGTCGCTCTAGGTTTTGCAATGGGTCCTGCACCTTTAACCCAAGTTGGACCTTGTCCTCTTGTTTTTGGGTAATTTAGTATGTTGCAATGGAGACGGCAGAGCCTGTGGGAGAAATTCTTCTGATTGGCAGCTCAGCTCAGTGCACGAGTAGAGAAACGGAAATGAGGAAAGCAAACAAACAACTAAAGTCAAGAGAGCGTGAATACAAAACAAACTTGTTATATTAGATAAGACTATTTCTATTAGCCATTGGCTCTTAATGAGAAACGGTTTGTAATTGTTTGGGTTATTGTTTGCTATTTTAGGGTAAATATCCTTTATTTAAACATCGGGTTGTGTAGTTAATGAGCTAACTGGCTAACTTGTGTCTTTGATCCATCCTGACGGCCTTCCAGGTTTCCTTTTAGAGTGACGAATACAGTCATGGTGATGAATTATGGATTGTTATGGAGAGTTATTCCATCTCATGCAAGAAAGTACATGCTAGTTGGCCATCGGCTGGAGTCTTTGTGGTGTGTTCAAGCGCAACCTTTTGGCCAAGACACGGGCGAATTGAGGTGACACAACAATCGGCCTTTGTCGCCACCAGTTCTTTGATGTTGGTTTGGTGTGACTGGCCCTCTACCGCATATTGTCACCTTTCTCCTTACTAGTGAAAAATGATAATAATAATTTTATGTAGGGGATGACAGGATAGTCATCATGTATGAACGTTGAAGGTAAATGCTCTGCTATTGATGATGATATTGATAGTCTTCATTGTAACTGTTCATCAGGGGCGATATTGAATTCAGGCCGGCATCAATACCCACTTGAACTGATATAAAAATCACTTAAGACCACATGTTGTAAATGCAGTCCCATGTCTCCATAAAAACAATCCCATAATAGTCCTTATAGCCCTTTAGTCTGTATTAGCCACACTAGCTTCCTCAAACATAGGGCCGAACTGTAAATACTTTCTTATCTGATCTCACCATGATGGGCCGGAGTGTCACTGGCCCTAACAGATAAGGCCTTTTAATTTGAGTTTACTAACAGTATATGCAGCACACACAGAAAAATAAACACCTTTTACATTAATCATGTCTCTAAAGACACTGGGAGATGTTTGTGCAAAAATTTCCTCATTGTTCTTCAGTGTTTGAATAAAGGTTAATAATAACCAGTACCAGGAAGCACACACAATCACATGGCACATATTCAAGTGTGTTGTTTTGCATATACTTGTTTGATATGCAGGGTTTTTTTGGTAGGCAAATATGCCCATCCCTTTTACACTATTACATTATTATTTTGCCTTCACTGTAGAGATGAGACTTGGATAGAAGAAGGCTGCACATGCACATGAATGAATTTTACCAGAAGTGTAAAAATAAAAATATTATTTTTTAGTAGTGTTTCAAAATATTCTACATGTAGCATCCATAAGACATTTAGGCCTAGAGAAATAGGGCGATATTAGTATCCTAATTTTAACTTTAAAAACAGCAGGGCCCAACTGTTCTAATGCAGAACGCTATGTCCATACCCTGAAAGGTATTTGGAAACTGTCCCTACAGCACAGCTCAGTGTGAGGAGGCTGTACAGCTGAACAGGGCAGAGTGTAGTGGAGATGAGGACAAGACTCCTATTGGATTCCCCACAGCTGTGTAAGCTGACACTGTAGAGGTGACGTGTGGAATAACGTGACGGCAGCAGCCTAGGCCATCACCAAGAATCCGGCTCACACTTAGGAGAAGGAAGTGAGCTGAGCCCATATACAGCCTGCTTCTGCTTCTCTCTTTTTAAACAACTGGACACCGTCTGACCCGATTCCGAGGAAACCCTCGTTGAGTCTGGATGTGATGAGTCACAAACTTGTTAAAAAACACTACAAAGCCCCTCTGTTGCTCACAGGAAAAGAGGCGTAAACTGATGCACAGTTAAGCATAATTTGTTACATTGAACACGTCTGTTAATGGTTATCAAGAAGAGAAAGTCTGACTTTTTGTTTCCGGTCATCTGCTGGCATTAAATTGACCCACTTTAAGGGTAGTTTTGAAATTAGAAGCTGTCTTCAGGATGTTTGGCTAAATGTTTTTCCTTTGTCGGCTGCTGTATTGACTTTACTAGTTAAACAAAATGTCCGTTTACTCAGCGCGTTTGGATGAAGAGACACAAACTGGGATGTTTAAGCAAACCTGTGGCAAAACAGTGGTCAGATATCAGGGCTGGAAAGTAACTAAATACATTTACTCAAGCTCTGTATTTTAAGCACAGTTTTGAAAGACTTGTACTTAACCCAAGTATTTTTATGAAATGCGACTACACTTCTACTCCACTACATCTTAGAGGGAAATAATTGACAGCTTTAGTGACCAGTTACTTTCAAAAAGTTTATAAAATACAACTCAAAAAGTATTTTACTCGTGGAAAGATGGTCTTTCAATGAAACTAGACTGTCTAAGCATCAAAAAGATGCAGATACTTTTGAAATTGGTACTATATGACCAGTGAAAACAGAGGACAAGGTCTGTGGCATTTGCTTTTACTCAAGAGGTAGAAAACCTACAATTACCAGAATGCACTGCACCCACATTTGACCAATAAATGCCTCCACTGGTGGGTAACTACAGACTGTGCTCCTACTGTTTCCTGTATTGTAAAAATAGAGGCTAAAAAACTGAGATCAAAGTATAAAACTAGGTAGTACTGATCAAATTTGAATCATGTTTTAACTGTAATTCGAGATTGTTTGTTACCAGCCAGTCCCCTGATGTTTTCAGACAGGCAATTTACATTACGTTATCCACCAGCGAGAGTCTTAATTGGTCCGGTGTGATGCAGTGCACTCTGGTAATTGTAGGTTTTCTACTGCTTAAGCAGAAGCCAAGTGGCAACTCCCGGGGATAAGAAATGAAGCCAACAAAGAAGTGCAGTTCTTTGAATGGCCACTTGAGGCTGGCTCCAGAAGCCTGTCACCCATCTTAAAATGCCCAACTTTACAGCAGAAATAAACATGTTTACAGTCTGGTACAAAAAAAAACAGTTTAGGTCTCCAGGTTTCTATGGCTAATTTACCTCTTCATGACAACTGCACGGTGGAGGAGGGATTATTTAGAACTCATTTGTTTGCGTTTTATTAAGGCTTAAAATTATGCATAATCAAGGGCGGGATGCTTTGAGTGACCGTCTGTTAGTGTCCTCGATTTCTCAGTCAGATCCACCCCTTGGTCCCTCACCCTTTCGTCCAAATACGGTCACTCCTAGCTTCAAAAAACTAAGATGGTGGCGACCGAAATGCCGAACTTGAGCCTTCAAAACAGGAGCCCACGAACCAGTGGGTGACATCTCAATAGCTATGACCATTATCTATACAGTCTGCGGCAAAAGCAAATGCCACAGCTCTTTTCTCTGGGCATGTTGCACCAATTTTAATTTGTTTTGTGTTTTTCTACTGCATAGGCAGCCCAGTTTAAGGATAATTCTCTCACCACTGTCACATCTACACCCACGTGTATCTTTTATAGTAGCTGTAAATGACAATACTGTGGTATTCATACCTACTGACTTGTGGGTAGTTGACATTTATATGTAGGTTAACTGCTGCAGTTTTACTTCAAAGTGTTGTTGCCCCATTTTCAATTTCCCCTCGTCATTTTTCGTTGTGGCCAACAAAGAAAGAATAATTCATCTTTCTGTGAACTTTTCAGAGTTTAAGTTACAGTTTCCTGGTTTGGCTCTCTGTGTGATTAAGCATCAGTGCTGTAGATGTATTTCACTGAAAGTAAGACTTAAAATAACCAAGTATGTGCTTCTAGGGTTAGCAAGAGAGAACTCAGGATCATGTTTTATGTTTGTTGAGTCTAATAGATCAACGTAATGTTTAAAGAGGTTTTGGATGTTTCTGCTCAAACATAAATAGTGAAGTGGTGGTTTATGTTAGCTGTTATAGTTGCACATATCCTAATTTGGAGATGACTGCTCTTGATTTTGTCATTACACTGTATTGTCTTTAATCCAGTAAAAGTGCCTGTGATTTGACTGTGTGATTGAGGCAGGGGATAGCGAGGTAGTGTGAGCTGCTGTTTACAATAAATGTTTACACTGATCTTCATTTTCCATTCGGCTAAATTACCTATATCTCTCTATCAGACCTGTTGGCTGCTGTCAGTGTTTACCCAATAAGCGCAGTCTGCAGTGCCAAGCAACCAAGGCCGCTATCAACAGTGTTAATTGTATGATGCAGCAATGACTCAGCAGAAATTTCCTTTCTCTCTTCCCACACCATGTTTTACTTTTCACATGCAAAGAGGGCACATTTCCCTGATGGGCAGCATTTACATACAGCAAAGGTACAGGAGGAGAAATTAGTTATTACACCCATGAGTCCCTTGATCTCACCATACCAGGTGGTGACGCTGACATCTGACACTGCAGTGAAAATTTTCCAGTGGTATTTAGTTTGGAAAATGCAATGGCAGCACCACAGGGCATTTATTCAGGCTTTGGAGAAGAAAAGTAGGTTTTTCGGGAGCGGGATGGGAAATTAGCACAAACCAGCAACCAACTGCTGCTGGGTTTTGGCTTGGTTTGTCTGTAGTTAAACACTCTTTTGCCAGCTCCAGTCGAAGGTTTTTATTTTTTTTTATATTGCAACTTATATGGTAAAATAATGAAAATGTGTACAAACGTCACTGACATGCGTAAAGGCTGGATTCCCCGAGCGTTTATTGACTTTCCCTATCCTGGCAGTTAAACCTTATGTGTCATGACTAAAAAATGCCTGTAAATCTCTCTGAATCCTTTTTAAGCCACTTTCACACCACCATGCTGCAAAAGTGTTCCTCCAAAAAGCCATGTGTTTTTAAAAACTGGCTGCTGGCACTTTGATCTTTGGCTCCAGGGTGTAATGTGTTGTTTTCTTAGATAATTTATCAGTCATCTGAAGTGTGGTGGAAATGTTTTCACCTGGGTGTCAGTATAAGTTGCTAGTGCAGTGTTGTTCAACACTGGGTATTCAGACACCGACATTATCAGCTCCTCCATCTTGTCGTCTTTCTGCTTCCACGATGCCTGCCCCTTTTATTTGATTGGCCATAACCAGGTGGCTACCACCTGAAGTTCAACACTGTGAACTCTTCATGGCAGAGTGAAATCTGTACGTGTTCATGTGGGCAGCTTTATACCCCTACCCACGTGTTCCTAACTGCTTCCCCTTTGCTTCCTTCCACATATTGAAATGACTGAAAGTGGCGAGTTACTGAGCAGTGACGTGAAAGCCCATTAACTACCCATTTTTTAAATCTGTCTTGTACTTTATTCAAAGTTATGTAATTTATGCTATATACATACTTTGGTTATATAATTAATTAATTATAATTTATAAATACCCCTTGTGTGGGAACTGTTTAGGAAAATTTGTAAACGGTATTTTGCCTTTTACGTCAAAATACAATCCTTCTCACAGAGAGCATTCCCACTCCTGTAATCAGCTTTGTACATCTAGATTAGTGTGGTATGCAGTGTAATGCCGGGGCCTTGTGAGAGGCTAGCTCAGCCATCATTTGTAAGTAAATAAACTCAAAACTCCATTCAGAAATGTAAACAAAACTGAAAAGCTGCAGCTGAGTGAAACGCGCTTGTGAGATAACTAAAGGTAAAGAGCCGAGGAACAAATAGAGGACTGGTCACTGGTGGTGGATCATAAAATAGTTTGTTAGGGTGTGACTTAATTGTTTCTTCAGCAAGGAAGTCAGGTAGTATTGTGCTGCGTCTGGTTTCCGTATACGTGCAACACAATCAAACTCGCCCACTGTCAGGTAGTAAAGGAGAAGGGAAGGTTTGGTCATATGAAAGGCCCAAAACATTATGAGTCATATAAATTGGACTGAAAGTCACTGGCTTATACCAACAGTATGTGTAGACTGAGGCCAGGCTGAGGGAGGTGTCCTGGTATCTGGGTTAAAGGTAAAGATGTCACAGAGGACTGCTTGATTTCACATAAACACACTCTGCCGTCCTCACATTTGACATCAACCATCCACATTAAAGGGAGTTTTGTAAATACTTGTAGCTATTCCCTGGAGGGGGCCTGATTTAAACTCCAGTGATAACTGCTCCCAGAGGGAAAAGACAGGATTTCTTTGTTTATAGTAAAAGACACAGCTGGTAGTTGTTTTCTGAAACCTTGTGCTGTTTCGTGTTCATTTCCAATCAGCGGTGGCTCAGGAGAATGACATCAGATCTGATTGGTCTCCTCAATGGCAACGTGGCTCCTTTAAGAGCCCAGCTCACACCACTGAAACGTGTGTGTATGTGTTTATATACAGTTATGTCGTGGACTTGATGACCCTCATAACAAGAGACCCTATTGGCTCAGAGGTGGAGGTGGGTCTGTAAATGTCTCTAGCCAGGCCCACTGAAAAGGCTGGACTGACTCCTTCCAAATACACACAGAAGTTTTTTCCTCCCTCTTCATCATGCAGGGGAGGAATTCTGGTCCTCCTGCAAAACATTGTTGACTTGTGTTACCCAGGCTTCCTTTGTCACCAAGATTACTGCTGCACTTTAGTCATATTACAGAAGAGCATGCACAGTAATTTCGAATAGTTTAAAAGGAGTGTCCTTGTAATGAAACCAACCTGGTGGGGTCAATCTTATGTTTATCTCCTTTTATGGAAGATAAAAAGAAAATTCCAGAGATTGAAGGTTGGGATCAGAGTCTTAAAGTGACAGTTCAAATCAAAAATACATATTTTTCCTCTTACTTGTAGTGCTGCTTATCACTCTAGATTGTTTTGGTGTGAGTTGCTGATTGCTGGAGACAGCGGCCACAGAGATGTCTGCCTTCTCTAATACAACTGAACTAGATGGCACTTGGCTCGTGGTGCTCTAAGTTTTGGTTTCGTCTCACCACTCTCATAGATGTTTATGTAGTGCAAAGGCTCCGAAAAAAAGTTAGCAACTAACTAATGAGCACACTGAAGCATTTGGCAGCTAAAGAGAGCTGGTGGAGACCAAAAACAGAGTTAAAAGGAGAGTGAATACTGGACTTATGTTTCCTACTTGGCCAGCACCACTACTGCAAAGTGATGCTTTTGTTGCCTTTAGTTTGCTGGATGTGAAATTTTGAAATGAAGTTCAACTTGCAACTTTAAAGGTGATAGTATTTTTGTAATATTTTAAAATACCACCTATTCAAATGTGAATCTAGTGCAGCTAACAACAAGCAGAGATCGACTGATAGGTGTCATGGTCAAAACCACCTTATCAGGAACACTGGCTGTTGCAGGTTTTTTGTTTATGAAGATCTAAACTGTTGGTGGTTCAGAGGACTTGCGGTGTCCTTAGTTTGCGTCCATTCTCACTCTGGTCTGTAGGTCAATGTAGAAAAATAAGTCAGAGTATGCAGGTTTGATCCTATGCTACATAGCTATTAGTGTCCTGGCGGCGTTTTGGATCAAGTAGTTTAATTGCTGTTTTTTTTGCTGATGATGATGAAGAAAGGTGAGACCTACCTTTGTGAAGGTCAAATCTTCTGTTGCCACAACATAGGGAAACTCTCTGGTGTGAATCACTGTGGAAAAGGATTGGTGTGCGAATCACAGGACTAAAGTCTAAACATTTCTCATCCAGACGTGGTGACTGATGGTGAGATATGAAGGATGGAAATAGTAAGCAGCTCCTCTGCTATTTGTGTTTGCCCAAATTTAATTTGAAGTCGGTGCACTTTTGTCCTTATAACACAAAAACGTGACAGGCGTGTGGAATCCCTGCTTGTGTTGTCAGGTTGCTTTCTTCTTCAACACTGAAACACCTAGACATACAGTTAGAAGAGACAATAGCACATTTGAGCGAACAACAAAAGGTAAACTGTGGTGAGAGGCTGTTTTTTTTGTCTGTCTGAAAGGAGGAAAGAGACAGCGACATACTTCACTCTGGTTTATTAACTTTTTGGTATGAGGAAAATCTCTTCTAATCTTCTGGGCCCGACCGAGGTCGAGCAGCAAGTGAACTCTATAATAACAGGAACAGGAACACAGACAATAACATGCAGACCTGGGTCCGACCTGGACCTGTTCCAAGAAGTTGGTTTATTCAGTTATATCTGGATAATCAAAACCTGGGGCCTCCTCAGACCTGACCAGAGTGTTTCTTAGTAAAAGTTGCCCACATAGCTCAGTAAACATGCCTCAGGGAACAGGTGTCTGTCTGATTGCTGGCTGTTGGATGTACACATTTCTCCATCTCCTCCTTGTTTGTCTTGTTCCTTTAAGTGTTGTGAGGCATCGCTCATGGGCCGCCCACTTCCAGCGTGTTGCGTAACAGAGCCTGATAACAAACATCTTTAGGATATTTCAGGATATGTTTGACAGTGCATTCATTATACTTGTTAAGAGCATGCAGTGAGGATAAAGTTAGCATTTGACCAAACTGAACATTTTAAGTCAGATGTTTTTTCAGGGCAACTGAGGCACAACCGCAAGTTTAAAAAAAGTCTGCGATACGGCAAGATCAACACTCACTCTGTCCCAAGAAATCCACTTTAACTTCTTCTCCTTTTGTAAACACACACTGTATATGTGAGAGTCTCTAGCTCAGTACACTGTATTGTCCAGGAAATGGAAACGTTTGCACTCATCCCAGCCCTTGTACAAATCATTGTCCACTGTGTTGAAATGGTGTATAACTGGTCAGACCGGTCTCTTTACTGACACGACTTTCTCTGCTCCCTATTGTCTTACAGCAAGTAACGTTTCCGTTGATGCTGTGTGTGGGGGCGGCTGTGATTGGCTCCCTGCAGTTCGGCTACAACACCGGTGTCATCAATGCCCCTCAGAACGTAAGTTAAATGTTTGCAAGCATGTTGTTCAAACACCAAGATTTTATGGTTTGTTTTAACCCACAAAAATGTAATGTTACTGGTTGTAATGGGGTGGGAGATATATTGATTATACTTGCTTTCACAGCCATGGGGTATCAGTGCGACTTGCAAATATTATTATTATATGAACTGAAGACCTGTTATTATGTTTCCCACTCACAGTGAATAAATCCTCACGTTTAATGGCACCACTGTAATGGTTTTACCTTCTGCTAACTGCTAACAAATAACTGTTGAAAAAACATCAACACTTCTGCCCTGAGACGAGCCGGGTGCTTCAAAGTAAAAGCAGTGGTAGTATTGTATTTCATTATAACAATACTTTAACTTAAAATATAACAATACTTAAACTTTACTTCAACTTTATTATGATATTCTTGATCTAACTTTATTATAACAGTACTTTATTTAACTTTATTATAATGGTACTTTATTTAATTTTGTTACAACAGTACTTTATTTAAATTTATTATAACAGTACTTAGTTTAATGTATTATAAAAGATCTTTGTATAACTTTGTTATAAGAGTTCCTTATATAACTTTAATATGTCAGTTCTTTATTTAACTTTATTTTAACAGTACTTCATTTAACTTTATTTTAACAGTACGTTATCTAATGTTATTATAACAGTATTTTATTTAACTTTATTGTAACAGTACTTTATCTAACTTTATTATAACAGTACTTTATCTAACTTTATTATAGCAGTACTTTATATATCTTTATTGTAACAGTACGTTATTTAACGTATTATTAAACTTATATAAACTATTATATAACTTTATTATAAGAGTTCCTTATATGACTTTATTATGTCAGTAGTTCATTTAACTTTATTATAACAGTACTTTATTTAACTTTATTGTGACAGTACTTTATTTAACTTTATTGTAACAGATCTTTATCTAACTTAATTGCAACAGTACTGTTTTTAATTTTATTATAACAATACTTTATTTAATAACTTTATTTATTCTATCAGTACTTTATTTAACTTTGTTATTAGGGATGAGTGAGTACACCATTATCTTTATCTGTATCTGTTCAACCATCAAAATTATCTGTATCTGTATCTGTACTTAAACTGTATGTGGGTTGGATTTAAAAAGAAAATGGGTGAGACCTAACCAGAGGTTGTAATTTTTAACATGAAATGGATATGGGATAATCAGAAGCTGGTATAGTTATTACTTATTAGAAAGCAGAACAGCCTTATGATTAAGCTTCAGATCATTTTTGATCACAAGATCGAGAGATTAAACACAGCAAACCACATGAGGATTTTCCATCACCATGAGTGCGGATACTGACACATTTTATTTGGGTGATACTGTACTTTATCTTTTTTTTTTTTATCTTTTTAAAGTACATTATCTTCACTGGATGCTCATTTTATCCAAGTACTAGGCTCAATCCCATTTATTATAACATTTTTTAATATGTAACTTCATTATAACAGTACTTGTTTTTTACTTTATTGCAGCGGTAGTGTTGTAGTTTAGTATGTTATTACCCTACAGTAGTTTAGAGGTGTTGTCCCAGCTCCAATACTTTCTGTTAACTTAGTTGTTGACTTGAAAAACAGCACATAAAGTGGAGGAGGGTGGGGTTAAGGGGCGAGATAATAATAGCCACATTCAGGCCTTTAAGGCCTAAGGACATCTGTATTAACAGACTCTGTGTGATTCCTGTGCAAAAGAGTGTGTCCATGCCCAAACATGGACCTCTGCCGACCAACAGCAGGCTGGGAAAAGCTAGACAAGGGAACTCAGAGGAAATTAAATTAAGGAGGTAGACGGTCACCTATCCCCATAACAATGCCAAGCAATAGAAAAGATGTTTTCTTGCCCCCCTCAGACTTAATCAACATCAGTTTTATTAGCAGATAGGTGCAATAAAGACACTCATTTCCTGGGGAATGTCAATATTGCATCAGTAACCTCTGTCTGGTTAATTTGCGTTGGTCTGAACACACCCTGTGGCTACACAGCTGTCTGTCCACAGGTCACAGGTGTGCCACCAGGACAGAGCCCTGCCAGCTCTTTTGAAATGGCATTTACATGCAGAGTTTGTGGTGTACTGGGGACTGACTGTCACACTGATCTACAGTCACAGCAGCTGTTTGTGGCGCTCTCCCTGTAACGACAGACTGATTTTCATCTGCTTGTCGCCACACTGTCAAAGCTGTCCTGGACTTTGATGTGAAGGACGCTTTGTAAATGAGAGCAGCTTTCGTCAATTGTGTCTCTGAATAGCGGGGGAAAGACAGGATACATTCACTTATTGACATGAAACAGACAGAAGTGAGAGTCTGGGCAGAGATGTGATCTTTTATTCATTTCTGTTTGAGTCAAGAAGAGCAGAGAAGTGAGCAGCAAATGTCAAAGAGGGAATTTTAGGCCTCGAGTCATGTGAGCAAAAATTGCACAATCATCATGACTTGTGCAAACATTATGATCTCGTTGTGTCGAGAGCTCAATCGGTCAAGGGCTGCAGTAAAAATTTCACTTATTGATTAATCTGCGATTATTTTGTAGACTAATCAGAAAATTAAATGGAGTGTAAAATGACTTCTTCAAATGTCTTGATTTGTGTCTAACAGTGTAAATCTGTACGATATTTACAGTTATATTAAGCAGACAAAAGCAGCAAATCCTCACATCTAAGAAGTTCGAACCAGAGACTGTGTGCCATTTTGCTTAAATTCTTAAACGTCAGGTGTGGAGGATTTAGTGGCTTTGGTCCGAATCAGGGACTAATTTTCTTTCTAAGTTGTATAATTGCTGAGAGTTGGTTCGTGTTCTCATGGCAGCATTTACAAGAGGACCAGATCAAATTCCTTGTGCTAAAAAGCTGCTCTTGATTGGTCAGAATTTCCATGTGGGAAAAATCCAGGAAGTAAACAAAATGTTGAAGAAGAGTACACTTGCAAGATAAATGTGACACTTTCTGATGTCGCAATGGAGGGACAACTACGCAGGTTGATTTTAGTGCAGTACAGGAGGAGGTGCACATTAATAATCCTCCAGGACTGTAACATGCTCATGTTTAACCCAAACAATGTGTCATGTGACTGCAGCTGGTTCAGATCGAGGTCGGAACACGTTCTCACCACAAACGAACCGCACCAGAGTTCATTTGACCGAGACCACCTCTTCAAGAAGGTCTCGGTCTTTTGTTTGGTGCACACCGGAGTGTGATTGCTGTGTTCACACCTGCCCAAATGAACCGCACTTAGGGGGCAAACAAACTTGAGTTGGATTGAACCGAACCAAACAGGGCAGGTGTGAAAGCACCTTTAGTTTCAGGGGATTATACACAAATTAAAACATAGCTATGGGTATTATATTCCATTTCTGCCAATACATACCCCTAAATCCTACACACTGGACCTTTAAATAATCATTGCAGATCTCAGTCTGTCCTTACTCACTGAAAAGTAGAGCTGCAAGTCGATTGACAGAAAATTATTTGGCTATTTTGATCATCAAAAGTTAAACATTTGCTGGTTTCATGCATTTTAACTTAGATAATTTGATGCTTTCCTTGTCTTACATGATAATAAACTGAGCAGCTTTGGAATTTTGGACTATTGATCTGATAAAATATACCATTTGAAGATGTCACCTTGGACTCTGGGTTATTACACAAGGCATGTTTAACTATTTTCTGACATTTTACTGACAAAACAATTAATCTATTAATAATTCTACTAACCGTAAATTGCAGCTGCTAAAAGGTAAACAAGACTTACTGATATTTCATAACACTTAATCCGGTATTTTGCCTCCACCACACCGCAGCTATTAGTATAGCAGAGATTTGCCTCCAACAACACGTGTTTGGCTTCACGCAGCTCAGCTCAGGCGCCCCAAGTGCCCTGTGAGTGGCTGAGTGAGGGGCTGCAGATTGAGGGAGGGAGGGAGGCAGCAAATATGTGGTCTGTTACACACTGGTCTAGTGTGAACCTGCCCTGCTGGCTCTTTATCCCCTTTCCCAATACTCACACACACACACACACACACACACACACGCTCAGAGGTCTGAGCAACTTCACATGCAGAAAAACTGTTACTCAACACCGGCTCATAATCCTTCAATCGTTAATGACCCTTTAAGAGGCTACAACTTTACAACTTCTATATAGCGACAGCCCTTCACATTGTCACCCACACCTCTCCCCTCTGTGCTCCAGTGTATGATAAAGGCTGCAGAGATGCTGCTGCCTGTGACGCAAGCTGTGCACTGTTTTAGAGTGTCTCTGATTAGATACGCTCTTTTCAAGGGCCAGGCTGCGGCTCCCCGACATCCTGCTGCATGTCTGTCTGCCACAAAGCAAATAATATCCTTGTTTGGAAATTTAATGCAAAGGTCATCTGGGTTTTGATGATGGCATTCATTAACTTTTTTATTTAAAAAAAAAAAAAAAGTAAAAAAAATAAACTCTTTATTATGCTTTCACTTGTTCAAAGACAGATTATTTTTCTTGTTTGAATTAATTTTCATCCTGTGTGTGCTGAATACAGTGCTCACCTTGACAGCCCAGCGACCAGCCAGCTCTGCTGACAGCATGAATAGACAGCTTGTTTCATTGTGTGGTTAGAGCCAGCTGGTGCTCCAGACTGCACGGTCTATTCAGAGACAGAGATTCAGGAAGAGAACAAAAAATAATTATGTAACTTCTCAAGATCAGCCATTCAAGTGAGTGAAAGTGTCACTCTGTCACTGTAGTTTTGGCCTGATACTCCCACTGAACGACTTTTTTTCTCACTTTAATTACTCTCTTTGACATGTAGGTGATAATTCAGACAGAGGTCTGGAACCCATCTCTATACAGTGCCTATAAAAAGCACCCCCCCACCCCCTTGAAATTGAAAGTGGGGTTATATGTGGTACTTATGCATAGTCAGTGTATTATATGCAGTAGATGTCAGTCATCTCGCTCCCAGTTTGGAGAAGCAGCAGACTTTTGAAGCTAAGCAATGTACTGCTATGGACAGGGGCAACAACATAACATATTATAGCCACCTAAAAATATCAATAACAGTTTAAGTGTATGCTATATTGAGAATAATTTCACTTCTTTACCCAGCTATAGATAGACCTTTCTGACGAGAAAGCCATTAACAGCTTCAATTCCCCATCTATGCTTTCGTCAAAGCCAAAAGACTCCATTGAGAAAAACAGTAGTTTAACACTGATGAACATGGGAGCTGCTGGCCTCAGTCATTTAGTCAGTTTTTAATATTGTGTAAATTTGGTGAATCTGAACAAACGCTTTAAAACGCCAAAGTGACACAATAACACAAACTAACCGATTGAGGCAGAGGTAGACCAGCAGCGCCTGCGTTCAGCTGTGTTAAATCACTGTTTTTCTCAATGGAGTCTGGCCTTGAAGGGAGTACGTCCACAGCAGCACATTGCTTGACCCCCGTGTCAGACTGCAGCCTGCTTTCCAAACTGAGGACAAGCCAACTGACATCCACTGTATGTGATACACTGACTATTTATAAGTACCTCATATAACCCCACTTCAGAGGACCCAGACTTTCCCTTTAATGTGGCTCTGATGAAAATGCGATCAGAAACCCCACTAAACTGCACACAGATGCTGATTGATGATGATGATTTAACTAATAATGTGACTTCTAAAAACCAGCTGACTGCACCGATGATGATTTATGTGTCTTGGTGAATGGGGGTTATTTAGATAAATTTGTGGAGGTCATTTTCTGTTGATTGGTGTCCAAAAACCACACTAAATTTACTTTGTTTAAAACCGTAAAACATGAGAATTTACAAGAGGGGGGAACACTTTTAAGAGGCACTTTATATTCATGGATTCTGGTCCAGTTGTTTTCAGTAACCTTCCTTGCAAACTGCAGTGGGAAAAGTATTAAGCAGCAGAAAATGGAGGCAGTTAAATCAAGTTTAAGTACCCTTAAAATTGTACTTTAGGCGCAGTTCTTGAGTAAGTGTACTGTCGTTATATTCCACCGCTGCTAGCAAATATGCAAACACAGAGATCAGCAGGAGCTCCTCCAAATAAGGCAGTTTTTGAAGGGTAGATGGTATCGGTACAGTTCAGTGTATGATAACATACTTGTGACATAATCCAGGCCTTGTGAGTGTAAGTTGAGAGTGGGTATGATCCTTTATGTACCCCTTCACCATAGGAGGTCCTTATCAAATTACAGCATCACTATTCATAACTGGTTGGCAAGGACACTGCTGAGCTTTTATTCCACATTGAGCTCGAGTACATCAGGTGCTCTGGAACATATACAAATATAGGTAATGTTCCACTATCGGAGAGACACATGACAGAGCTGAGTGGACATTTAGTAACAAGAGTGGTGGTGATGGGGGGGTCAGGGGCATACTGGTGAAGTCACAGAGTTATGAGCGGTTGCAGACAGAGTGGTGACCTTTCTGGAACATACGAGAGGTGTCACCGTGACGCACACATAAACAGACGCAAGGCTCTGCAACTTAACCCTTGTCACCAGCTCGACAGGGCGTGTTTGTCAACACAGTCACCTGATGGTGGTGGAGGAAGGAGGGGGGAGGGGAACGGAAACCTGACACTTAACCATGGCTGGTGAACTTCCTGGTTGCCAGTAAACGGTAAAGATCATACAGTGCTGCCATCAGCTGGTCACACTGTAACAGCTCAACCATGGACAACTATGTCTCAACCCGAGCAGCAGGGAAACATAAAGCACATTATCGGATTATGTAAAGCGCTTATGCAATTATAGCATCACTTTTGTTTCTAAATTCAGATTATAAATATTGTAAAAAATGATCCTCCATTTTGTAGGGAGAAAACTTAAATGACTTTTTGTTTTTCCTTTGGCAGGTCATTGAGAAATTCATCAATGAGACGTGGTATGATCGCTACCAGGAGCCCATCACAAAGGGCACCCGCACGGCCATCTGGTCCATCGCCGTGGCCATCTTCTCTGTTGGTGGCATCTTTGGCTCCTTCTCCGTCGGACTCTTTGTCAACCGCTTTGGAAGGTGAAAAGAAAACAAAATTCCTGCATGGTGTTACAATAGCATGATAGCCCCGGGCTTTTCCAAAAGAAGCAGATTGTGCTGGGTACATTCTCTCTGTAAAGACAGCAGTTTTAAAAAAGCATATACATTTTTTTCATCTTGACTAGGGCAGAATTACTTGATTTTCTGTGGAATATACCGAAAACTGACATTGTAGTCAACAAAGACGACAAAGACCAGGATCAATTGATGATAAAGTGACTGCACACATAATTTACTATCTAAAGGTGTTTTCTCACACGTCAGGAGAATCAGGTTTTTTTGTGTCTGATGCGTTCTCACCTACTCGAAATACACTATTTGGTGCAGGTGAGGGGTGGCGCCTGGGCCGAATGTGCAGAAGGGAGGACATGACGCAGATTACACCTCAGTCATGTAGTCGGTTCACAGTTTGGTCATAAACAACACAGTCTGTGGCTGTCCTTTTAGTTTGTCTGTAGATTTCGGCACGATGGTGCAGTGGTTGGCATTGTTGCCTCACAGCAAGAAACTTCCTGGTTCAAACCAAGGGTGGGGGAGCCCTTTTATACCCTTCTTGAGTTTTCATGTTCTCCCCGTGTGAATGTGGGTTTTCTCTGGGTACTCTGGCTTCCTCCCACAGTCCAAAGACATGCATCAGGTTAACTGTGTGAATGGTTGTCTGTTTCTATGTGTCAGCCCTCTGATAGTCTTGCGACCTGTCCAGGGTGAACCCTACCTCTTGCCCGATGTCAGTAGGGCGCGACCCTCGACAGGATAAGCAGTCACGGAAAATGAATGAATGAATGTAGATTTCAGCTTCGGCCCTAACCGACAGAAGTTCCCAAATCGTGTCATCTCTCCAGTTTTTTTTTTCCGCTGCCATCTTTGTGAAAATTACCCTTTTTCTTCATCCTAGGATGTTTGTTATCTTCCGGTTTTGCTTGAGTCTCATGACAGAAACATCACAGAACACGCTTACATGCTTGCTGTGAATCTTCCAAACAATTTCCTGCTAACACATAGGCTCAATCGGACATTAAATAAACTTTTCACTAGAGAGCTGGCAGGGTAAAGTCTGTTTTATGTCTGATCCAGCTGATTCAGACAGTTGCGTTCCCAGCAGGTAATGTCGTGATAATCTCAGGTTTACTTGTGTTACATGTGTGAAAGAGGGTCTGTAACAATTTTAAAATATTTATTAGGACCTGCATTATTCTCGGGGTCCATACACAACACCGAAAGCATAGAAACAACACACAACTCGCCAATCACAAGAAAATGGCTAAAATGAATTTCATGTGCTAAACGTGTCTTGTTCTCTGTTGCCCACAGGAGAAACTCTATGCTCATGGCCAACATCCTGGCCTTCATCGCAGCGACTCTGATGGGCTTTTCGAAGATGGCAAAATCCTGGGAAATGCTGATCGCTGGTCGTTTTGTGGTGGGCCTCTACTCTGGCCTCTCCACAGGCTTTGTGCCCATGTATGTGGGTGAGGTTGCCCCTACAGCCCTACGAGGAGCCCTGGGAACCCTCCACCAGCTGGGCATCGTCATCGGCATCCTCATCGCACAGGTTAGTAATCGTTCCAGTAGTTTTATTTTAATACTGTAGCATATATAGTGAAGTCAAGTGATTATTCTATGAGACAATGCTACAACTTTTTTTGGTGCATATGTAATTTTTCACACAGTGTGGAGCTTGGTGGTTGATATGTGTGTTGTGTCTCTGGATTGCTTTCAGGTGTTTGGATTGGAAGTAATCATGGGCAGCGACAGCTTGTGGCCACTCCTTTTGGGCTTCACCTTCATCCCTGCTGTGGTGCAGTGCATCCTGCTGCCCCTCTGCCCCGAGAGCCCCCGCTTCCTGCTCATCAACAGGAACGAAGAGAACAAGGCCAAGAACGGTTAGTTTACACACACACACACGCATGCACAAAAGGTGACAGCATTTACAGCTTGAAGTGGAAGCATGTGGTCATAACTGCTGTATCCTTGCATGATTTTTATTTTTCATACCTCCTCGCTGGCTGGTGTTTTGCCATAATCTCAAATCTCCTGCTTTCTCTTTGCGCATTCCCAGTGTTGAAGAAGCTCAGAGGCACCACAGATGTCAGCTCTGACATGCAGGAGATGAAGGAGGAGAGCAGGCAGATGATGAGAGAGAAGAAGGTGACCATCCCAGAGCTCTTCCGCTCGCCCCTCTACCGCCAGCCCCTCCTGGTTGCCGTCATCCTGCAGCTCTCCCAGCAACTGTCTGGCATCAATGCTGTGAGTGTCCCAGGCTTAGACATTATCCTACTGTTCACTCGAAGGACTGTCAGCGAGAATCTGAACCAAAGAAACAGAAACCACAGAGAGACATCACTTTTCTCTGACATGCTTTATTCGCATTCACACTAGAGCTACATAATAGAGAATATCCCGGACACACCTACATGTCAAATGTGTTTATAAAAAAAAAAGCAAGCACACTCTCTCATGTTCAGTCTTTGTGGTTGTCGTTCCTTCTAGGTGTTTTACTACTCCACTCGTATCTTTGAGAAAGCTGGAGTGGAGCAGCCTGTCTATGCAACCATTGGAGCCGGTGTGGTTAACACAGCTTTCACTGTGGTGTCGGTGAGTACAATGTTACGTTGGATTAAAAATTGGCAGTGAAATCTCTATTACAGCTACAGATATATGAAGGTGTCAGAAGCACCAAGTTATAGAGATACCTTCAGCCAGATAATTCAGTCATTTTCAAGATTCTTTATTGTTTCTGGACATAAATACTTTGCAGTCAAACTGTGTGTGATGTGCCTAAACTGTAAATGTAAAATGTCTCCCTGTGCACTGAGCAGCAAATATAAAAAGCTGTAACTGGTTTATCGCTTTGTAGCACTGCACTGACATTATCCCTCGTCTTGTTCATTTTTCCGTGCAGCTGTTTGTCGTAGAGCGTGCCGGACGTCGGTCTCTGCACCTGCTGGGGCTGCTGGGAATGGCCGGATCTGCCGTCTTAATGACTATTGCTCTGGCTCTGCTGGTAGGTGTCTCATAAATCTTTAAGACATTGTGGTCATCTGGAGACCCTTTGAGTAAATAGATGTAACTGACCTCCCCTTGTTTCCCCTCTGTGCTTACAGGACAAACTCAAATGGATGTCATATTTGAGCATCGTAGCCATTTTCTCCTTTGTCGCATTCTTTGAGATCGGACCGGGTCCCATCCCCTGGTTCATCGTGGCAGAGCTGTTCTCGCAGGGACCCAGGCCGTCAGCCATTGCTGTGGCTGGCTTCTCCAACTGGACTGCAAACTTCATAGTGGGAATGTGCTTCCAGTATGTAGAGGTGAGTGGAAAAAAAAAACGTTAAAAGGCAGTATCTATTTATCTATACTTCAATACCTTCCCGAAATTTCACCGCGGTATTTTTTTCTTACACCAGTTCCCCTGATTAAAGAGAGGAATACAAACTTACACCTACTGAATTAAAGTTTCTCTCTTTCACTGCATTGTCTTGTTAACTCATCGTAAAAAACACACTTTATTTTAACTCGATAGAATGAAAAGTCACCAAATCCATCTTAGTTAGTCTTGTTAGTTGTTCAGTTCATTAGTTCACTGTTCCAACAATCACCAGCTCTAGCTTGGTCAAAGTAAACCCTTTATTCACCGAGTTAGATGTAAAAATATGCTGCTTTCCCCTGCGGTGTTGAAGGCTGGTGTGTTTAAAATCCTGTAACATTATCCCCACCACTCGCAGTCACCATGTCTGTCAGCTCTGCTACCTGTTCCAGCATGAAAGACTGACCTCTGGTGGGGCATGATGTGCACTACGTACAGTAAATACTAAATTCAGCCTCTCCGTTTGACTTTAATGGTCAGATGAGCGTCCGTTGGGATTTCTGAATACCCTGGTTTAACGTAATACTGTGATAACACCCAAGCCTGTTTGTGAGGTAATGCTATTTAATGGGTCTGTAATTTTTTAAGACGTTTTCTGGAAAGAATTTGTACCAAGAAAAATGAGTCCTCAAGTTGAATTGAATTTCTGAATAATTGTAATTTTTTTTAGAGATATATCCTCAATGTATGTATGTCTCATTTTAAATAAATAAATACCCCTTTATTTATTCAATTAGAAATATAAAAAAAAAAACATTGCCAACTGTGAAAATCAATTGTGGCGTGTTTAATAAGAATTAGAAACGAGCTTTGTGGGCCACATCTAAGGAAATTGACACAAATTAATCCCCCCCCAACAAAACTGAAAGAAAAAAAAAAGTAAAAAAATAGACAGGTAATGTATCATATTGATCTGCTTAGTTTCTCAGTACTTAAAAAAAATCTATTCCTCTTTCTCACTGTCAGATTATCGAGGACTGAACCTTGTCAGGACGCCACTAAACAATCATCTCTTCTCTTATCTCTCTTCACAGGAGCTGTGCGGCCCCTATGTGTTCATCATCTTCACCGTGCTGCTGCTCGTGTTCTTTGTCTTCACCTACTTCAAAGTGCCGGAGACCAAGGGCCGGACATTCGACGAAATCGCGTCCGGCTTCCGCCAGACGGCCGCCACCGGAGGAGAAAAGCACTCGCCGGAGGAGCTGAACAGCCTGGGAGCTGATTCTCAGCTCTGAGTGACTGATTTTTTTTTAACTCCTAACAAACTCTTTCTCACACCCAGGAGGGACGAGAAGGGTCTACTAACTAGAAGTAGACGCGTCCATTGGTAGAATAATTTTCACACTGTCACCACATTTCGGACGTCATTACCAAACACAGAGCAGCCCTGTGTGACCCTCCAACATGACAGCCTCTGCTGCCCCTCACATGTCACACAAAGAAACAAAAAAAAAAAACTCAATGGGCACTATGTCGCCTGATGTGGAGAGGGGAGTTTGGGATAGATGGGGAAGGTTTTTAATATTAGAAAAATATTTCAAAGAAGGAAAAGAAGTATCTGCATCAATCAACCAACCTTTCTTTTTTTATCTTTCTTTTTTCACTGAGTATATAACTGATGTGTGCTAATGCTCTGTTCTTTGTAGCCTGTTACCATACAGTCAGTTTGTTATTATCAGGTCTAAGAGTGCTGCAGCTGTAGAGATCAGTTCACTGTGCAACAACTTACTTGTTTATATCAACCATACTGTAATAACACTGTAGACTCGAGCACTGTAGATGCTGTACAGCTCTGCCCACCAGATGGCGCTCTGCTCCCAAAAAAGCTCCTAATGCTCCACTGATACGTTATTTGTTACCGAGTACACAAACTGTGATATGTTAGTGTATTGCTGTACGAATTAAAATTTTCTCAATGGAATTTATTACACTAAAGGTAACCCTCAACATATTATATATTTTTGTTACTTATTTACTCCTGTTGGATAATATTTTAATATTTTTATTGTTAGACAAAATATTTTTCTTTGTGAAAATGTCTTTTTTTTTTATATATATATAAAGACAAATTGTCATGAAGACAACACAGTGATATATCAAGAAATTCATCCTCCATTCGTGTATTTTTACACCATTCCTGTTCTGAATTACATTTGATGAAATTAATATTGACTTGGCTCCGTGCCAGAGGAGCAGCGTCTGCACAGATCAGCACCGGAGCGCTGACAGTGAAGTACAATAAATAAATCATCCCTCCATTTTAACCGTGACATGAGATAACTACGCACTCACAATCAGCAGCCGCGAAACCAAAACTCCTCACCAACCTCACAAGAATCAGAACATTTGTGAGTTTTAAGTGCCCGTCTAAAACAATCAAGCCTTCCAGCCTTATCACTTCGGAGCAGTTTCAGGTCAGGTCGGGCTGATACAGATTTAGAGCGTGTGTCAGCGGACGATCTTCACTTTAAGTATTTTTGAGAGTTACCTGTAGAGCTTTTAAAGTCTGGTGAATTGGATTCAGAGCTGTCTGGATGTTTTCACAGCCAGGGGAGCTGCCGTGCTGCACGCCCCCCCCCCCCCCCCCCCGTGACAGCCACGAAGCATCGTCAGAGAAATGAAAGAAATAACGGGGACCAAAAATGAATGTCGGCCTTTCGGAAGCTTCTATCCTGACAGTGCTTGTCACCCTTCTCGGGTCAAACTCCCAGTGTTCCTTGCACCCCGTATAGCCCATTATGCCTCCTAGGAGGTGGACACACATCGGTGCAAGGCTGTTTTCTCTGTCTTGTGCACTATATTCTGCAGTATTGTTAGCTCTCTCTCTCTCTCTCTCTCTCTGCGGGTCGCGTACTGCACTGTATTCAGTAGCTGGTGGAAAAAAACGATGTAGTCTGGCTCACTTTGCCTCGCTGTTCAAGCCGCTGTCTATGACTGCTGTATCACTTGTTGAACCTTTCTTTTCTTTAAATGCATTGTTTTAAGGAAAGTTATCTTTTTAGCAGCACTTTATTATTCACAGTGATGTTTCTTTGTTACTGAAACAAACGCTTTGAGGTCGTTTTCTGTTTTTTACCCACAGTGTGGAATCTTTGTTACTGAGGAGAGACTGAAGTACTGCTGATGTTTTTTGAAATGGAAATGTGTGATATAGTTTCATTTGTTCATATCTATTACGGTCTTGTACAGAGCACATTTAGGTGTGTGCACACAGAGGCCAGTTGTGAGTAAACATCGTCATAGTCACAGTCTAATGATGACTCTGATCCAAATCCAACCCTGTAGTCAAAAATCCATTTGAATCATTCCAAAATTGTTAATTATTGTATATAGTAGATCTTAATAGTATATCTTTTGTCATTCGATGGGTCGTTTCGCCCGTCCTGGAAAGCACTGTAGCATCCACTGTGTGCCTTTGTGTGATTTTCACATATCATCACCAGCATGAATCATGTAACGGCACCAAAAGATGTACTTCTCCCCACCCAGACTGACGTCTATCGCAAATATCAAAACTGTATTTTATGTACATAGATTCACAACTCTGCGTGGGCATTTTGATTTTTGATGTAGCCTTTGAAATCTCCTGGTCGGTGGTCTAAAACACGCAACATGATGTAAATATGAAACTCACTACAGCCTTACCCACTCCAAATTTATAAAATATTTAACTTATTAGAAACTTATTTTGATAGATAAATTAATGATTAGTACTGTAGGGCTGTATGTCTATGCATTTAGCTTCCATACTTCTGTTCTCTTTTTGATTTTTTTACCTGAAGAAATGTCGAGGCCTAATAATATCATAATAATTTTAATTCAGATTTGACATGTAAGGATTGTGTTAATAAGATGTATTCAGTAGTGTTTTCATTTTAGTGCACAAAGCGTATTCTAATGTTTGTAATAATAAAAGATCTGTGTGTTTGGTTTTTGGAACGTCAGCTTCTGTCAGGGGAATACGAATTGTGATGGATGATGTCCTGAATGGTTCTTGTGTAAGTGGTTTAATGGCTCAATAAAAGAAAACATGCATACAGATACTACGCTTTCATGGGTTTGTCACTTTTGTTGGAATTTAACCTGCACTAACTGATTATTTTAGGCCACTAGGGGGCAGCGCAACAAGCTGGAAATGCAATGTTGACATGCACTCACTGGCCACTTTATGAGGTACACCTGTTCAACTGCCGATTAACTCAAATAGCCAATCACGTGGCAGCAACTCAGTGCATTTAGGCATGTAGACATGCACTGCGTCCGAAAGGCCCACTGGCATACTGCATACTACTACTACGTACTACCACTAGATACTACTCCTACCTACTAAACAAGTTGGGTCCATTCGGACATACTAAAAGATTGGTGGGAAAGCACCCCATCTGCTGGTTTGGCTGAGGTACTGCACCAAAATCTGAACGCACCTGTGACAATTGAAATTGCCCAAAAATGAAGCTGGCCACTCTTTACCCACCTGACTGTTCTTTGGGTCTGTCCCCTGTCCCCTCTCACTCATGTAACATGTAACATGAGGCCTTACAGCTGCACACTTGTGATGTGACAATAGTGTTTTTTCTGATGTCTGATTGTTGGCCTCATAAATGTCGCTAAATATTACAGCAGGGCTGTACAGTGCTGCAGTCATTATAGCATATGCTACTAGAAATGATCCCGTGCTAAGTGATATCTGTATCTACTGCACATGTGCTGGTGAGTTGTGAAAGGTTTGCAAGATATTACATCCAGGGTGTCTGCAGAGATTTAAAAAGTATTGAAAGTTGATGAATCAATTTAGTGAAAATTGAGGCCTTTAAGTTTAACATAGGCTAATATTCCTCTAATATTGCACAGTTGGTTTGGCATCCAGAGGTTACATGGTCAATAATAGCTTTACATGGAGAATAATAGCTTTATATGAGTTTTTTTTTACATTTAAAAAGTCCTCAAAACTTATAGGCTACATAAGATATATTTCAAAAAGAAGTGTTGTGGCATGTGAGGAATATTAGCCTCTATGTTAAACAGTTGGTTTGACATCATTCACTCAAATGGTTTTAGCATATAATAGATATTTACTTTTCTTTTGAATGTCAAACGAATGTGAATGTCCAATATCAAACTAACTTAATACCGGTATAAAACAGACCGCTTTGTTCATAATCATATTAGCAGAAATACATTTTTTGACCAATGAAAACTGTGTGTGTTGATAATTGTATATTTGTGCAACTTAATGAAGGAGGCGTACAGACCTGTGCAGCCACAACAATGGGACATTATACATGAAATGCTCAAACAGTTTTGAATCGGGCAGCGAGCACGTTGCATTTAAATAGGAGACTGATGAGGGCGGTAACATGCCGAGCAACGTCTACGATGAAGAAGAAGACGAAGAAGAAGCCCGCGGTGCATTTTGGGTAAGTAGTAGCCCTGCAGTATGCTCTGCGATCATACTACAATGTAGGCGTGTTTAGTAGGGGTGGTAGCATACTACTCCTCCCTACTGTGGTTTCGGACATACTACATACTAATTTGGTCTACTACAATCCATACTACTTGGCCTTTTGGATGCAGCCATGGTGAAGACGACCTGCTGAAGTTCAAACTGAGCATCAGAATGGGGAAGAAAGGTGATTTAAATGTCTTTGAACGTGGCACGGTTGTTGAGTATTTCAGAAACTGCTGATCTACTGGGATTTTCACACACAACCATCTCAACCAGAGGATGGTCCGACAAAGAGAAAATATCCAGTTAGCGGCAGTTCTCTGGGTGAAAATGCCTTGTTGGTGCCAGAGGTCAGAGGAGAATGGCCAGACTGGTTCAAGATGACAGAAAGGCAACAGTAACTCAAATAATCACTCGTTACAACCGAGGTCTGCAGAAGACCATCTCTGAACCAACAACACGTCCAACCTTGAAGCAGATGGGCTACAGCAGCAGAAGACCACACCAGGTGCCACTCCTGTCAGCTAACAATAGGAAACTGAGGCTACAATTCACACAGGATCACAAAAGTTGGGAAATAGAAGATTGGAAAAACGTTGCCTGGTCTGATGAGTCTGGATTTCTGCTGCCACATTCAGATGGTAGAATCAGAATTTGGCGTAAACAACATCCTGCCTTGTATCAACGGTTCAGGCTGCTGGTGGTGGTGTAATGGTGTGGGGGAGATTTTCTTGGCACACTTTGGGCCCCTTAGCACCAACTGAGCATCATTTCTGGCTTCAAAAATCCAACATGGCGAAGGTCAAAATGCCATTTTGAGGCTTCAAAACAGGACTCCATGTCCATTATTTTTATTCAGTCTATAGATTAAAATACACTTGCAGGCTACTTTATTAGGTGCACCGTGCTAGTACCAGGTTGGACCCCTTTTGTCTTCAGCACTGCCTTAATTCTCCGTGGCACAGATTCAACAAGGTGCTGGAAACATTCCTCAGAGACTGCGTGAGATTTGAGATTGGAAGTTCATCTCTCAGTCTTCATTGAGTTTACAGAGATGACTCAGGCTTTATCATGTGGGAAATTTCTGTCAAATGAGTTGTCATATATGACCTGAGACATCTTCATTAACTGAAGAAGACAGTGAGATGTGGATGAAAGCTTTGAAAAGCAACATTCCTGTGTTTATCCCTATGCTCTTGGTGTCATTCTCTGCTCCGTTTCCTGCCTGGTGTCTTGTGTTCTGTTTAGATTTCTTCCCTAAGGCCATCGTATTATCCCAGGTGGTCTTCAATTTAGGTTGAAGTTGTTGTTACTGAGCTGAACACACATTTAAATGAAAGAAAAGTCAGAATTTAATTTAAAATGTGAGGGGTAGTGGACATGTTTGATTTACCTTCAAACATTTGCCAGCAAGACACAAAAAAGTATTTTTTTTTCCCCCGTCTGAGTGACCAGATGTGATTCTCTGGTTTCAAAGAACTCTTTGAAGATGACTACTCTGGAATCATATCCCAAAATGATTGAATCTACAGCATTCACCCAAACCCTGTCTGTAGCTCTTATTAATGCTACAAATAACAGATGTCACATTTTCCTTTAACCTATTACACAACAGTTATGACACTGGGTGACTGGTTTAAGGCACGGCAGGTTTATTTATATAGCTCATTTCAGGAACAGGGCAAGTCCAAGTGAAGAATAAAATAATAGATAATTATTAGATTTAAGAAAAGGCAGCGGCAAACAGAGAAGTCTTCAGCCTTGATTAAAAAGAAATTAAAGTTGCAGTGGACCTGCACTTCTCTGGGAGTTTGTTCCAGATATGTGGTGCATAAAAACTGAATGCTGCTTCTCTATGTTTAGTCTATCTAATCTGGGGAGAGGAAGCAGACTTACTCCAGACGACTCGCGTGGTCTGGGTGGTTCACAGTGTAGCAGAAGGTCAGAAATGTATGTTGGCCCCAGTCCATTAGGGGCTTTATAAACCAACAGTAGTATTATGAAATCAATGCTTTGACAGACAGGAAGTCAGTGTAAAGACCTCAGAACTGGAGTATTTGAGAATATATAATATTCCTTTTTCCCCTCACCAACGTTTAGCGTAAACTTGGAGCGTTATTTGGCCCCGTTTCTGACGAGATAGCTTGACATAGTTGGTACCAGTAGATGCCTCAGGTCCTGTATTTAATATGATACCTGTGTCTTCACTGTATCTTTAAAAGTGAGCCTGATACAGTAGGTTTTCTTTGCTAAAAATGAGCCTGAGTCTTCCTTCCGTTCAGCTTCCGTTCATATCTGGTACTTCTTCACTTTTTTTTCCTCCTTCCATTGTCTTGTTCTCTCCATGTACCCTGATTTTTCCTTTAGTGGCCTCTGGGGGCATCACATGGCACGTTGAAAGGTGTTTTAATGATAAAAATACATTCATTTATCAATTGTATTGTCAGTGATTTAAGTCAGTCGATAAATTGTTGCACTTGATCCAGTTCAAAGGTCTACCATTGACCCTTCCTGCCAGCCTGCCCATAGCTACGCTGAAGGACTAACGTTACATGGTGAGTTCTGAAAATGTACCTGGGACTTGTGTAAGCTATTTTGTTTAGTTGCTTCTTTGCAAAATGCTCTGGGTGACTTAAGTCGGTCTTTTATTGTGGAAAGTAAACAACAGAAGGCATGAAGCGGTGATGTGCTGCCATGACAGTATGAATAAATAATAGGAGTGTTATTTTCTTGGTTCATGCTGCCTCAGGGCAGAGAGCCTCCGTGTTTAATGTCTTTACATCCAGCTATTGGTTGTGCTTCACTGCAAACCAAGCTAGCCGTTAGCTGCCTCGTGCGGTCAGTTTGCCAGCCTAACCATTAGCACAACTGTTAAGGGTGAATACTCACGAGTTGCAAAATGCTCCATGCGAGAGTAACGCAATGCACCATTAGAACGTTTCATGCTGGCGGCATGGTAATGCAGTGGTTAGCATTGTTGCCTCACAGGAAGAGGGTTCCTGGTTTGAACTCTGGGGTGGGGGTACTCTGGCTTCCTCCCTCAGTCCAAAGACATGCAAGATAGGTTAACTGGTGACTCTAAATTACCATAGGTGTGAATGTGAGTTAGAATTTTTGTATGTGTCAGCCCTGTAAAGCCTGGCTACCTGGGTCCATGTCATTGGTCCGACAGCCCATTGGTCCGATGGTCCGCGGTACTGAACGGCTCCTGGCGGGCGTATTTCTACCTTGATGGTGCGCCGCGACCGGCTCTGGGTCAGCTGGAAAAGGCTTGAGGTGAAGCAGGCTCACGGCTTATGTGTTTGTCACTTTCTTTTTCATTTTAACCCACATCATGATCTTTTCCTGACCCTAACCAAGTGGTTTTTGTGCCTAAACCTAACCAGACCTTAACCACAGGGCATCATGATGATTTCGGAACAGACTTCGGAACAATGGGTTCAATATGGTCGGAACAATGGGATGTCAGACCAATGGGCAGTTCCCAGCGACCTGTCCAGGGTGTATGCCACCTCTCGCTCAATGTCAGCTGGGATAGGCTCCAGGCCCCCCACGACCACCAATGGCATAAATGGTTATGGAAAATGAATGAACGACACCATTAGAATGTTTCACACTGTTAGCCCCGTTAGCTGCTAGCTGCCGCCTCAGCCACCTCCATGTTGAGAGCCACGTGAAAGCAATCCCCGCTCAGACTGAATCATAGACATGCTCTGAATGTCACATCTCCTTTAAGGTTTATTTAACCCCAGCTGTGCAGACCACTGTAGTGAGGTCAGTGACAACAAAATGAGCTTGTGTCACCCCTGCATGTTTGACCTCAAGATAAATGAAAGGTCATCCCTGGTAGAGACATGCTTCACTTCACCCGTGTCCTCCAGCCGTCATTAAAGGGCAGCAATCTAACCTCACTTGTCTGCCTTTTTGATAGACATCTGGTAAATCACAGCACCAGCGTCTCTTATTTTACATTGATCTGCTGCTCTCTCTGTGGAGCGGCAGCTGCACACCTGCAAACATTAGAGTATAATGATTATCCATCATCTCTGACCGCTAAGGTTGAAACTGTTTATAAAAAGCACTTTTACAGCAGAGAGCAAACAACCAAAACACATTCTGAAGTCCTGGTCTGTTCCTGTGAAGTCGAAACAATTCTCAAGGTCGCCGAGAGCAATCTCTCGACTAATGAGATACAGGAGAGGCCCAGGCAAATGCAAGCATTTGAATATGTTTGATCGTGCCCTGGCACGTGAGCGTTTGTAGCCAGACAGTGAGACAGCGTGAACCTCCAGGGAAGAACAAACCAGAGATGCCTTCAACAGGGCGCAGCTCTCATATCTCCGTCCCCCGTTATTATTGCACATATAAATCCCCCCTCGTTGATGGATAGATTCAGAAGGTTCAAAGGCATGTTTGCTGTTAAATATAACTGTGACGTTGCTTCGCGTCTTGCCATTATTGATTTCAGCGAGGGGGAAAGAAGAGAGGGGATGAAAATCCTCATATGCTGTACACAAGGTTACTCGGCCCCTATTAAAAAGCAAATTTCCGCAATTTCCGCGGATTACCTCGGATTCATGAATGTGTAATTGTTGTGACCACTGGAGCTTCCGTGTTTGATTGTCTTCTTTGTTCCCTAATCCTATGCTTATGTGCCATAGAACATATCCTCACTGTGAGTTTATTGATAGGAATGGATGTCTGGGAGTCTATCCATGCTCTTATCTGTCACTTACACTGATAAGGTGAATCCAAGTAACAACAATTATAAAGTTCAAAAATAATCCTTAAACTTTGAAACAACTGTGATGTGGATTATGTAACGAGGCTGCAAATCGATACCAAGCAGCTGCAGCTAATATTTTATACATTCATTTGTTCTGTGTATAAACCCACGGCATGCACAAGCCATAGACTCACAGCTGTGAGACAAACTCGCGACTGCGGATGAGGAAGACTTAACTGAGGATGAAAATGAGATGGAGATGGAATCGATACATGAATATTGATGCGGTGGTGAGATGTATTTGAGGATACATGGGTGTTGACGAGAAGTCGATCAAGCGAGAGTGTTACAGGGCAGTCAGATGAAAGACACAGCAAGTGCTCAGGACTGTGGGTGACGTCTCTGTGGAGCAGCATCTCTAACCTCTCTGTGATCCCACTGCATATGAGAGGAGACCGGAGCCTTCATGGGTGGGTGGTGGTGTTCTAGCAGAATGGGATCATCTGCAAACCTAAAAAGTGAGCAAGAACCACCTTCTGTTTTGTCTTTGAGCGGGATGTTTGACCTTCGAGCCTGGCATGATGGTTTGCTTGAGTGAAGGTGGCATCACACGAAAGTAAGACGTCCTGTACCCTCCGTGTCAATTGTGTCAGTAATGTAGTTCAGTCCTGTTTTTATCAACTTCGAATGGTTTCAAAAATCAGATCATTCACTGACTTTTAGACAGTTATTCATGCTTTTATTTTTAATAGAATAGACTACTGTAATTCACTCTTTACCTGCCTAAACAATAAAGCACGCTCGCGCCTTCAGATTGCACAAAATGCTGTAAACCTCGATCAAATAAAAGAGATTACATAACCCCGATTTTAACGACCTGCCGTTGGTTATCTTTAGGATTGATTTTAAGGTTTTACTCATTACTTTTAAAGCACAACATGATCCAGCATGCATCTGTGAACTTTTATGCCCCTAGAACACATTCTCACTCCGACTTGTCACATATGGATGTCTGATCATGGACTTTTAACATCCAGATATGACGTGCAAGGTACCCTGAGTGTGTTGGTTGTTGACGTTCTAGGACACCATGTCAACTTCAGCCTGTTACATGCATTGTCTTCTTTCAAAATACACTTCTGTTTTCACAGGAAATGTACCATATGCATTCAGTCTCTTCAAAATCAACGCACTACATTGGTAAAACAGCGCAATTGACATTTTTGTCCATCAACAAAAAAAGCGCGAGTTTGGGTTTAGGAAAAAACGAACAGGGTTTGCTGTTACAATCTTACAGGAAGTGAACACCAGGCTCCTGGGTAAAGGTCTGTGGTTGTTGGACCCATCCACCACCCCTCCTGCCGACCCTACTCTGACTTTCACCACCTTAACTTTTGGTGTTGTCCCACCACATTTCCTCTTGACGCCACGAGGTGCCGTTAAACAGTTATTGTGACTGGCTGTGTATCATGCTGACGTGTAAGGACATCTTTTTTTGTCTGTGTCACTGCCCAAGCGCCGGATTTCAACGTCTGTGGAGTGAGACCGGGTTGGCCCCTGCCTACTTGCACACAATCTCAGATTGTTCGACAAAAATCTACTAACTGTCCCTCAATAGACTTCCAACTGAAGGAGACTTTTGCTGTCAGGCCCCAAAGCTTTCTAACAGTCTCCCTGTAGAAACCTGTCTTGCAACCACACTAACCTGTTTTAAATCACTACTAAATATTATTTTTTATAAACTTGCTTTTCTGTAATTTTGCTTCATATGGTTTGTAGTTTTTTCTTTTTGGTCGGTGGGGTTTTGATGTATTATTTTATAGAATTTCTGTAGTGTAACAAACCCAGCCCTGGGGTCATCTGTACCTTTTGACCCCTCTGACGGCAGGCCAGCCTGTTTTCTCTGGGGGAAACTGCTCAGCAGTCAATGGTAATAGAGCGGTGGTTCCACAGGAGACTGAACAGGTTGATTCTGACAAGTGACTGTGTACCCAGCAAACCTTCCCTGGAGGAATAAATGTTGAGAGCCGGTTGAGAGGGAGAATGATTGCACAGGGACGAGGTGTAACAGGTGAAATTGGGTTTTATATCTCTGCCGTCTCAGAACACATTGGCTATCGGCCAACAACGATAAACCTTTGGGGACAAGGGCCAATATTTTCAGCTCATATGTATAAACGGATATCTGCATATGACTGCACATTTAAAAAAGCTAATATAAAGCTAACTTCACACTATAGCTGATGGAGTCTGAGATTGCAGTTTGGCCAGTAAGTTCTGCCTCTCTGTCAGGGTTTCAGCTTTGCCTCTTTCTTGTGTTTCCTGTTCCCCTTCCTAGTCTGTCTCCGTCAGTGCGTTTACATGGAGCCATGTATTCCTTTTGCATTCGGGTTGGAAGCCCTACCCGAATAGAAATGCTCCTTGTAAACACCTCAACCCGAATGAAAACAGCCAACCCGAAAGAAAATCTAATCGGGTGCACAGGGGTGGAATATTCCTTTTCAGAACCCGAATGGAACAATTTTGTCTTGTATACACCTCCTACCCGATTCCAGCCATTCCGTTCTTTCTGCGCATGCTCGTTTCCTTGCCCTTCTGGCGCGATGACGTATGTAGCGCGTATAGCAACGGGCTGCGATAGAGTAGTCGGACTCGTTGCACTCACTGGTTTCCATACGCCACGGCACGGTCTTCTGTCTTCCTTCTTCGACCTTCTACCTCTCTTCTCTTCCTCAACAGACGAAGCATTAGCAGAACAAGGTTATTGTTGTACTGCTGCTTCAAGAATATAAGCAAAACAAGCCCGAAAAAGGCACTAAGAACGGCGTCGTCAAGCATCTTGTTATTCGGAGCGATGACTACAGTGTTTATTTCCGGTAAATGTAAACACGTAACATTGCCCCGCCCCCTATCCGATCAGAAACCTTCCCTGCCCCAAACCTTGCGCGGACCTGAATAAAGGCGATTAAACTGATCTCCCGTGTAAACCCTCATATTTCCAATGTAAACTACCTGGAAAAACTTTAATTCCGAATGATTTCATTCAGATTTATTTCATTCCGAATGAGAAGCCATCATGTAACCACACTTAGTGTGTTTGATGGGCGTGGCCTCCTGGTTCCTTCCCCCTGCCAATCCTCCTGAGTGCCAGCATCTGCTGAACCTGCACACCTGAACCTCATCAGCACTCAAACCACTGCAGTATAAAACCTGGCTCAGACGTCCAGACTCTGCCAGATTGTTAAGTCTCCTCTGCAGTACATACGTCAAGGCCAACTTCGTCAACAACACTTTGTCTTTTTGTAGTTTTTGAACCCCAATTCACACTTTGTTCTGTGTCTCAAGTTCCTAACTGCCACAACACTGTCCACCCAGACTGTTTACTTGCCTGTCCAACATGATTGTTAAATAGGCTACTACTCTGACTACAAACAGACTACAAATGGAAATCAGAATACTTTCAGTACCAAAATCTTGTTCTGACACTTACAGCTTCTGCATATATGTGTAGATATCTGTTTATAGAGATTAACACCTCTGTAACAGTATCAGAATAACAGATTAGCAGGGAGGCTAGAAGTGGATTGGAATATTAATGCATCAGACCTCTAAAAATTAGATTAACTCAAACAATTCTATAAGACATAGTTTTCCCATTTCCAGGCAGATATCTCGTGTTTATCACAGAAATAGGATGGTTCCTGTTTTCCACAGTTTCATGCTGTGTTACAATATTTGCATCAGAAGGCTTCCTCATATCTTTTGCTAACAAAGGCAGATAAAACAAAAAAGACTCCTGGCTGTTTGAAGCTGACAGATTGTTGCAGTCAGGCAGCAGACGGGTTTCCAATCAATGATAAACCACTGTTTTGTCTTAGCAAAGGTTGACTTTCATCTGTAACATCTTTAATTTCATTTTGCACTGCAGGACCATGCTGTGCAGTATTTTATACTGTATGCCATGACACTGTCTGGGTCCCAAATCCATATTGTATAATTGCCATAGTATAGTGTTGTTGCAGTTAGTGTCAAATAAAATGAAGATAACATAACATAAAATTAAGCAAAATAAAATAAAATAAAATAAAACAAAATAGAATTAAATAAAATAACATAAAATAAAATGAAATCAAAAAAGCAAAATAATATAAAATAAAATGAAGCAAAATAACATAACATAAAATGAAGCAAAATAAAACAAAACAAAATAGAATTAAATAAAAATAATAATAAAATAAAATTACATAATATAACATAAAATGAAGCAAAATAAAATAAAATAAAACAAAACAAAATAGAATTAAATAAAATAACATAAAATAAAATAAAATAAAATGACATAACATAACATAAAATGAAGCAAAATGAAATAAACCAAAACAAAATAGAATAAAATAAAATAAAATAAAATGAAGCAAAATAAAATAAAATAAAACAAAACAAAATAGAATAAAACAAAATAAAACAAAATAGAATAAAATAAAATAAAACAAAACAAAACAAAACAAAATAAAATAAAATAAAATAACAATAATAAAAAAGGTAAATAAATACTGCGTAAAAACAGGAAACGACACAATAAATGTCAGACGACGAATAAAAAAAGGCTCCCAGAACTTAGAACAGTGAACAAAACAAACCATTAATTTTGTATAACAGTTACTTTGTTGAATTTTTCAGTTCTTTCTTTCCAACAAGGATACGTTTGGTACAAAGCCACAGCTCGGGTTAATGATAATTCTCCTCTGTATACGCAGCTTTTGACCATTATGAAGAGGATTTAGAAAACTGTATTAATGGCGCACCCCTGTGCTGTGATGCTTTGCCGGCTCTGTGTGCACATATCCCTCTCGTGAGCCTTTTATAAAGCCTCTGCACTCTGTCTCCCAGATTGTTTTACACCGGATCCAAACCTGTAATAGCATCCCCAATTCTCCCGGCAGTCAATGAAAGTGTAGAGGAGAGACTTTCATGATGAATTAACACACTGGAGGAAACAGTGCCTTTTATTTTACAGTGAGAACAAACACCAAGCGGGATTTAAAGTGTATTTGATGTGTGTGTAACTCCCTAACCTGACATAGTGACTGAACGTATAAAAAGAGTTTCAGTCTTCTGGAAAACCACTGTATAATTTAAAAGTTTTGATCAATTATACATAATATAAATAATTACATACATGGTAATGATGGTTTCTGATATGGTAATAACATACAAGTCTTAGAAATAATCGTGTGAGTGGGTAGAACTACATGTGCACACTCATAAGCTATATATACTACTCTGTATGTACAGACACTACTCATGGATTTTCTATAAAGAAAGACTGTGGTAGCTGACGTGAAGAAAGTTTTTTGTCGAACTGTCTGACAAACTTTACACACAAATTCAACTGTCACTGGTTTTGGCAACAGAAATCTCTCAAAGGAAGATTAAAGTGTAATGGAAAATGAGTTTGCTGCCACTGATTGGACTGAGCAAACTGTGCAAGTGCCACACTCTGCCTCTCTGTAGGCGATCTCGCTCCAGCCACAGTCCCTCTTCCCCAAACCCATCATTCCCATTCTCATTCCCATTCCTGTCCACCAGATGCCCTCAGGCTGCTCCACCTGCTCATCTGTTCCCACTTTCCTCATCAGCCCAGATCCACTCACTCCTCACCAGTATGTCAAAGTTGTATTGTTTTCTTGTGTTTTTGCTTTTGTGCCTCTGTAATCTGGACCTGGACTGCCTAAAAGTAAGTCTATACCTTTACTTTTGGCATTAAATCATTGAAATGATCCTGTCTGCCTACTTTGTGTGCGTTTGGGTCTAATCCTGCATTTTGTGAGTCGAGACAGATTCCAGTTGTTTGGAGCTATGTCCATTTAGGCAATTCTTTGTTGAGCTGTCACTCACAGGACCTCAAATTTTAAAGGGGGCCTGTGATGCTTTTCTTTATTTTCTGTCACATACATAATGTTACAATAATGAGGTGAACATGTGTAGAAGTAAATAGTCCCTGTGAGCAAAAACTTTAAGCTTCAGACTGTTCTAAATACTCTGTTTTCAATGTTTATTCTTCTTTGGCTACAAAATGAAGTTAGATCATTACAGATTTCTTCATATGGTCATATGCTCCTGGCATGCTACTGCAGGTTCTTACATTATGTATTTTATATTGCTACATGTAGCTACATGCTAAGGGCAGGGAAACATGTGATCTTGGTTGTCAGTGTTGTTAATTTCACCCCAATTTTGGATCATATTGCTGCAACATCTCTGGTTGTGTTTAAAAGCTTTTATTGGTGATTTTTAATGTGAGAAAGTGCCGCTATGTACAGTGACTACCAGCTGCAAGTACACTGCTACATGTAGCTACATGCTAACAGCGGGTAAAGATGTGATCTTGGTTGTCAGTGTTGTAAATTTCTCTTCAATTTTGGATCATATTGCTGCTGCAACATCTCTGGTTGTGTTTAGAAGCTTTATTGGTGATTTGTAATTTGAGAAAGTGCTGCTATACACAGTCATTGGCTGCAAGTACACTGCTACATGTAGCTACATGCTAACAGCGGGTAAAGATGTGATCTTGGTTGTCAGTGTTGTAAATTTCTCTTCAATTTTGGATCATATTGCTGCTGCAACATCTCTGGTTGTGTTTAAAAGCTTTTATTGGTGATTTTTAATGTGAGAAAGTGCTGCTATACACAGTCATTTGCTGCAAGTACACTGCTACATGTAGCATGTCCTCTTACAGGCCAAGTATGGAGTGTGGACTGGTAGCTAGAGAGGTGCCAGTTTGCCTTCTGGGCACTGCTGAGGTGCCCTTGAGCAAGGTACTGAACCCCCAAGTGCTCGGGGCGCCTGTCCAAGGCAGCCACCTCACTCTGACATTGCACTATGTAATGCATGTATAGGTCCTGTTTGTATATGACAACAGAAAATAAGTTCCCCTTGTGCATTTATAAAGTATATCTTCTTCTTCTTCTTAATTTCTCCCCTATTTCGGATCATATTCCTGCTGCAGCATCTCTGGTTGTGTTTAGTAGCTTTTATTGTTGATTTTAAATGCGAGGAGGTGCTGCTAAACACAGTCAATACTAGCTGCAAGCACACTGCTACATGTAGCTACATGCTAATGTCAGGGAAACATGTAGACTTGGTTGCTGATGTTGTTGATTTCTACCCGATTGTGGATCTTATTCGTGTTGGAACATGTCTGGTTGTGTTTAAAATCTTTTCTTGGTGATTTTTCACAGAAAAAAGTGATGTATTTACATAGATTCTTGAGCGCCCTTTCCGCTGCACAAAAAACAGCTTACAGCAGCTAACATCTGGCTTTTTAATGTAATGGGAAAGAATTCACGCCTGGAGTCAAATGACTCTGCAGTAGTCATGGGTATTTATCTGCTCCAATTAGCATTAGAAACACAACACCCAGGTGAACATGCTAATTTTAGCCCCTTCACCAGCGAGATGCAGCACACATCACCACAAAATACCATCCGTCTCCACCCAAGCAGCACTCAAACATTGATTCGAATTAGTCTGCACCAAGATTGAAAGAGAGACTTAATAAGTAAGAGATGTATAAGATGAAGTAGCCACTGTAAAGTTTTAACAGGCCTCCATGCTGCTTTCTGCTGTTTACTAACCTGTTTGCTGGCCTGTGAAATCGAACGTTACACACCAATGTATATGCCTGACTTCCTCTTTTGCCTCCATAATAATTACTGCAACAGTCATGGGAGGTCGCTGCCTTGCGAAAAAAAAAAATGGAAATATAGGTTTTAATTATTGCTCGTGATTAGACATTGGAGGAGGACAGTCTCCCCATGTGTCTCCTCTGTGTGAACACCCATATATTCAAAGACTGATAACAACATGTCATGGTTGTACAGAATTTTGGACATAAAGAAATCCATCCAGTGATTGACAGTAGAGACTCTTTGCCCCCCTGCTGGGAGTCATGGAGCTCAGCCCTCCTGTTGTTTTTGTTATTGTTGCTCCTGTGGAGTGTTCATTAGCCCTTTGTCCCTGGTGATGATGCCGTCTCTGAGTCTTCCTCCCTGCCTCAGGCGCTGTCTTCTCTCTGGCACTCTGCCACCAGTGCTGTGACCTGATACTGTATGACTCCGAGATGATTTCAGATAGTCCTGTGCAAACAGTGTAGCGGTGGATGATGCCAGATCAAGCTGGTAAATCCACTTGAATGTCTTGGCAGAAGATTGAGATCATATAATAGTATAGTATTAATATGAAGGTAAAGTAAACACAAACAAGTTGTAGAGGAGAGGAACCCTAACCCATAAATGTTGCTCTTGAATGAAACAATGATCAGTGACAGCAATTTGTATTCAATCCAGTTGCCAGGTCCAAGATAGATTAAAAGATTAAAGCTTTGCATTCTTGCTTCCATGCATATCATTTCATTACCAAATAGCAGTAACTCAGCTGCATCTGTTATACAGTAACTGTCATTGTCAGTCAAAACGTTTAATATGCACAAGTGAGTGTGTTTGATCATTATTTTTTAATCTTCAAGATCACTCTGCTGATGTCAGTACTTTATACCCCCATGAGGAAGAGCAGCAAGTAATATCTTTAGAATAAATACTGATTTGTGTTCTAATGACTGAGAGTATTATACTGTATAGTTATCAAGTATATTTCAAGGATACAAAATGACTTCACAGAGACATGAAGAAACAAAGAAGCAGCCTGTTGGAGAAACCTGTTTGCTGTGGAAAATACTCAGCAGGTAGAGCAGGATGTGCAGTAATTGCAGGGTTGGTGGTTTAATCCTCGGCTGCTCCTGTCCCCGTGTCAGAGTGTTTTTAGGCGAGACGCAGAACCCTAAAATTGCTCTCAGTTTTCAGGCCAGTGTTTTGCATGGTAGCGTGCTGCCATCGGTGTGTGTGTGAATGGGTGGATAAAGCACTTTGGATAAAAGCACTACAAACATAAAGTCCAGTGCCGAGGAGCCTCTCACGTTTGCAACCCTGTCCTTAAGGAAATGTAACATATGACATATAATGTATGTTACCTATATTATTATCACATTCATAAACCCACTGGCTGTAAGAAGATGTAACTTTATAACATAAATGAAATGCCTATAGTACATTTTTATGTACATATATTAGGATTAGGATACCTCATAGACACTATGTTTGTCTGCCACTTTTTGGTTTTCCCAATTCCTTTTTTAAGAAAATGGAGTTGGCATTTGAATATGTGCTGCTTGGTGAGTGTAAAGTATGAGGAGGTAAAATTTCCAGCAACACTTGTAGTTTACAGAACAACTTGACTGTTCAACTGAGCTGTTTCAGCTTGTGGCCTGAAACTGTGTGTGAGTGTGAAGCATAAACAGGTATGAAGTAAATCTCCATCTGCTGATTCCCACACTAGATAACCACGTTACAGTAAAGTATAACTGTGACAGTTTAATTATGTCTTCTTTTTGCAGCTGCAGCTGATTATGATAATGTTGTACGCACCAAATTGCCAACACAGCCACATACAATGAGGCCAGATGTGACCAAAACAACAGCAGTCAGATGATGCGGCAGGTTGTGTACAAGCTATTTGTTTAGTCTGGTCGTGTCGACCACTTAAAAACTGAAAGTGAGTGCATCTATAATGTCTATAATGATTGTTCAATATACAGGAAAACTGTGCGCACGCAAGTACAGCAGGTCAAAATTTAATCTGAATGTAGGCGGGTGAGCTGTGATGGGGGTGTTAACTGTGAGGTCAGTGTTAACTTTAACGATTAGAACAGCCAAAAACAATGAAAAATAAGACCCAATTTCTATTTCGAATAAATCCAGAATTATATTTTAACATAAATACATAAATAAAGCATGGGGCATGACTTTTCATCAAACAGACAGCGCTGGGTGCAAATGTCAGCTACAGTTAATGTCCTGCAGTTTTATAATTGAAAAATCTGCAAATTTTTGAGTCATCATTTTCAGCAAGCTGTGCACAGTCAGTGCATACACACAGTCAGTGCATACACAGTCACTTCACACACATAGTCAGTTCATACACACAGTGCTGAACTTTGTCAGCCTGGATAGCAGCATGTACACGAGGCTGTGTTTGTTTTAGCAGCAGTCAAAGAAGGGTGGAGGGCAGGAATCAGGGCACTGTATGCTCTCAGCTGAGTTTGTATCTCCATAAACAATGTGCATTTATCAACTGCGAAATCCCTCTCCTGATAGCAATTGCAATCACCATGTGTGATAAAGACTTTGTTATGCAAATTAAGTGAGATCCCTGATCCCTCAGGGTCATGCAGCCCATGCTCCAGCGCCTTCTGTCAAGATGCAGCTACACTTTGGATTCATGCTCTCCCTCTTGACAAGAATCTACACATGCCAGTGTGTTAGCCTGTTACCTGAAAAGGGCAAACACACGACAGTACAAGGGTCCAAACATCTCCATTGGGAGAAATGAGCTACAGCTGCAGAATTAATGACGATTCAAAAACACATACAGAAACCTGAAGAATTACAACAATGGAAATGTGATGCAGATGAAAAATGTGCCACAGAAAGTCAAAACAAATACATTAAGAACAAACATGTTGCAATGCAAAGTCAGAAACACAACCCCTGAAGACAAATAATAAAATCTGTGAAATCTGGTCAACACAGCGGAGGTTCAAAAAGTGAAGTGAAGAGGGCGTAATCTTTGTTACATTTCTCAAATATTAGGGCCAAATGTAAAGAAGAAGATTAATACCTTTTTATGTTGCCTCCTTAATCCACTTTACTCCCTGCTTAAAGACACCCTCATGTGGTCTCTTTCTGTTCCACTAAGCACTCCTCCTACAGGCCGAGAGAATTTCCATAAGCGCTTTTTTTTTGGCTTTGTGTAGCATATTCTTTATTTGCAGCATGTTTTTGCCGCTGTATTTGTTTAGGATTCTTTATGTGTTGATGAATTGGCATAGTTTCTGAAGCTGCTGCACATTATCCCCAATGGAGATGTTTTGGGCCGTTGCAGCCAAACCCCCTGCAGGGGCAGTGCTGGGCTTTGACGCCAATGCGACACAGTGGCCAAACCATTGGATTACAGCTTACAGGTCTGTTTCATGATGCCATTGGGCCCAGAAAGACTTCTTCTAATAGACTTAACATTGTGGATACATTTACATATTTTGGAGCATAAAAACCCATGCACTAACAAAATGTGATCCATTCCGTCTGATAACATTACGAAAGTCTAGAAGAGCTGCACAGTTGAATCCTTCCATCCCTGTTTAAGTTAGCGAAGGGCTAAACCGCTGGTTAGCAACTATACTGGCAGAAGTCTCTAGTGTGCTTTGCCCTATGAGTCCAAGAATGTGGATGATCTGGAATATTTTATTCCCAGCCAAACTTTTTTGGCTTCATGTGCCACTGAGCAACTTCCATAGGAATGAGTGTGGCCCCGCCTCCAAAGCTGTATCCAGTTTACTTTATACATGCATAGTTCTCATACATCTGGGGTGCATTCCAAATCGTATACTTTTTCTTTTTAGTTTAAATAGGTACTGCAACTGCCCTTAAAAAGTATGATCTGTTGCATGCAGTATGCACACATGTGGGACATGCTACTTTCTCATAACATTACACCCTCAACTTTGACCCTTTTGCTTTTAGGTCAGTTACACTGGAGATAAAACAAACAACACTCACTAAATTTGCCAGAGGCATAGATCAACCAGGAGAGCTCTGCTGTTGTTACTTTGCAATGTGTGTAGTTTAAACTTGGAAGTTATAACTGCACAGACTGTAGATTTGTAGATTCCAACATATTTGTGACAGTGAAATTACATCTGCAGTTCTGTCATTGCTATTTTTATAATTATGTCTTTTTGTTATTTGTAATATGTATGATCATTTTGTTGACCTAAATAATTAACATTCCTATTATTACCATTCCACTGATCATCGGTTACTTCAATGCGCTGTCATCCGTCATTGCGACTTCTGACAGCTGTCAATCAGCTGTCAAACAGCTGGCAATG
Organism: Epinephelus lanceolatus; assembly: GCF_041903045.1. NCBI lineage: Eukaryota > Metazoa > Chordata > Actinopteri > Perciformes > Serranidae > Epinephelus > Epinephelus lanceolatus. The sequence continues at coordinate 39,528,157 of NC_135734.1, forward strand.
AGCTGTTAACCTCACATCTGTTTGCAGCTCAGTGGATGTGATGTATTGCTCACTGTGCAGAGGATTGTGGGTCAGAAAAGCCAGAAAAACAGACTGCATGTGGCAACACATTTTCACTTGACCTCATCACATATTGACGTTTGATCGTTAACTTTCCGCATCCACATATGATGGACGACGTACGGTCTGGGACACCATGTCAAGTTGTGCCTGTTAAATGCATTGTCTTCTTTCAAAATACACTTCCTTTTTCACAGGAAATTTAACCTTTACATACAGTCGCTTTAAAAATAAATGCACTACGTCAGTACAACACCGCAAATTGATGTGTTTTTTTCCGTCAACAACAAACACACATGGTTGGGTTTAGGAACAAAGAACAGGGTTTGGCTTAAGAATCTTACAGGAAGTGAAGACCGCTGTCTCGGGTGAAGGTCGGTTTTTGTTGTGCCATTAAACTATAACGACAACCAGCCACGTATCATGCTGATGTTAAAGGGTGCCTGTTTTCGATGGTTTCTGATGCTGCAAGTCACTGCCAAAGCGTCGGATTTCGATGACTTCGGAGTGAGACCGGGCTCGATGTAGTAGAACATCCTGGTATTTTTGGCATACTGCATTTGACATACTGTTTATTGGGACAAACAAAATATTTTCTGGCACACTATATAGTATGGTAGTTTGAGTACTGAAATATACAACTGGTCTCTCTCTCTCTCTCTCTCTCTCTCTCTCTCAGGTCGAAAATCAAGCTGTTCTACTTCGCACTCCTCCTAGAGATATGGAGCATTTTTCTATTGCATTTGTCTTTAACTTTACATTGTTTCTATATTTGCAGCATGTTTGCCGTTATTGTATTGTCTTTGGCTTTTTGCAACACATTTTTTTCATTTTCCACATGACACTGTTGTTGTCTTTATCTTAGATTTGGCATGTTTTTTCAAATGTTTTTTAATTGGCATCGTTTCTGAAGCTGCAGCACATTTCTCCTGATGGACATGTTTGGGGCCATTGTAGGACGTTTGCCCTTGTTGGCCGCTGCACTTACCACAAGCTAACATACAAAGTGACTGGAAATGAAAAGGTGCTGCACTGAGACAAGACAATGTATGAAGGTTAGAGTAATCCCAGTGGGCTGGTATGTGAAATTTCCCCTGAGACACAAGACAGATTAATCAAACAGCAATCCTTAATCAAGCATAAAGAAATGGAAGGAAATGAAACACTGATGCTGCCTGACTATAATGAAGAAAGAAATTGTTTTCTAATAGACACAGACAGAAGATTTTTATTCTAAGACATTGACAGGAACACATTTTGTGAAACACATATTAATCTCCTTGCTGAGAGTTAGGTAAGAAGATTGATACCACTCTCAGATATATCAATTTTCTAACTCAACAAGAAGCAAATGAGCATTTTTCCAAAATGTCAAAGGATTGCTTTAAGCATCAACAAAGCAATAAATCTCCAAATCCTTAATTATATTTACAACAAAAGATTGAAACCAAAACAATATACTCTGTTTAGCGTCGTCTCTTTTCAGCTCTCAGTGTACCTTATTGACCCCCACACTGGAAGACGGGAGATGGAGAGAGAGAGTACGACATGGCCCGAGTACACGCTGCTATTCATTTTCTGTCTTGAGTAATTATATCTGACATCGCACATCAACCATGACAAACTGTGACAGCTTGAGACATTCAGGACTGACAGTGTGAGCAACATGACAGTGAAATGAACCTTGAGATAAAGACAGAGGGAGAGATGGAGAGAGTAAGACGACAAAGTGTTGGGAGCAAACTGCCAAACAGCAGCATGGCATTAGTGTGTGAACTACGAGGAGGTGAGGTGGACATAAAAGGGCGATGAGGAGGCTGCTGCTGTTGTTGGAGGGGGAGGGAGCCACAGTTGTATGGACATGATGTGTTCCAGTAACAGCTATGTGGAGGGAATTATGATGCATTGAAAACACAGCAGGAGGCGCCGCCCACCCCCATTGCTTTGTACTTACATTCCAAGTCATCTGCTGCAGGGAGAGATAGACATGAAAGAAACCTGTGGTGATGAAGACAAATGTAGTGTCAGACTACACATCGGAAGACTAATGGGAACAAGTGTAATTCCTTGATGCGATATGCAGATTTTCATTCTGTCTTTGCATGCTTGCTGTTGTTGTCAGTGGGATGAATTTTTAATGTGCATCTTCCAACAAGTCCTCCAAATTAAAAGGCAAAATACTTTGTCTGTAACCGCCCTTTGGAACGACACATGGAGGCATTTCCTGACCTGAAGCCGCCATTAGCACGGCATCATCATTTGTCAGCTGTCAGTTCCCTCCAAAACTGTTGAGTAGAATAAATCCATTTAATGACGTGACAACACTGTAGCTGGTTAGGGTTGAATATAATATTACAGTGTCGGATGTTCGTATTAAATGTGTGTGAAACTAATCCCGGTTAGCAAACACCAGTGTTGCCAGCTGCAAGTGAAAGTAGCTAGCACTAGCTCCAAAAGTTGCTAATAGCCACCAGATGGCGGTATGCACTTACTTTCATATTGGTGATGTCATCGCAAATGAATGGCAACATGCATGGGAATTAATTACACTATATTTTTCTCTCTTTTTACCTTATGGTGTGAATAAGTCACTAAATTTGCTGCTACCTGCTTTGTGAGAAACAGTGTTGCCAAGAGGGTCTGAAAAGTCACTAAATCTAGCGAGAAAGTTGCCACAAAAACCTCAGGCTTTTATTTTTATTTTCATGTTTTTACTTAACCTTTATTTTAAACATTTAAAAAAAAACCTCTTGAGATTAAAAATCTCTTTTCAAGAGTGTCCTGGCCAAGACAGGCAGCAACATAAGTTACAGACAGACAACATGGAACAAAAATACAAAATAATAATATACAGCTCTAAAACAAGCAATGTAAAACAAAAAAATGAGATTACTACAAAGAAAAGCCAAAACGTTTGTTAATATTTGCTATAGGTGAACCATAAAAACCATACAAACTACACATTACAAAGAAAGAAGCTAAAATACACCATGTAGCTACATGCTAATGTCAAGGACACATATAATCATGGTTGCTAGTGTTGTTATTTTCTGCCTTAATTTCGGATCACGTTCATGCTGCAATGTGTCCAGTTGTGTTTAAAAGCTTTAAGTTGTGATTTTTAACAAGACAACATACAGTTATACACAGTCATTTCCTGGCTGCAAGTACACTGCTACATGTAGCTACGTGCTAACGTGAGAGAAACATGGAATCTTGGTTGCCGATGTTGTAAATTTCTCCCCGATTTCAGATCATATTCCTGCTGGAACATGTCTGGTTGTGTTTCCAAGCATTTATGGTAGAATATGCCTCTGTTTTTTTACAGTCATTTTCTGGCTGCATAGGCACAGATATAAGGAAGTCGTGGAAACACTGACCAATCAGAGCAGACTTTTTTTCTGCGGTAGGAGGGCTTGAAGAGACAGGTGTTAAAATGGAGTGTCTCAGACAGAGGGTGAATACATGTGTTCCAACTCTCAAGTCGTCGAATCCTGGCACTTGAGCAGTGACATCAGTGTCAAACACTGTTGAAAAAAGCTGTCCTTTCACGTCATTATGATATGTGGCCGGTCATGGTGCCTGGCAGTGTCAGGAGGAAATGCAATGGGACAACGATGTAAGTTAAGGGGGCGAAAGTCCGAGTAGGATGAGTGGGAGGGGACTTTCAACTGGGAGGCCGGTGTTTGCTTCCCATATGATTGTAAAGCCAAACCTCCTTCTTTTTTTCTAGACCTAAACATGTGCTTTTGTTGTCAAAGGAAAAAAATGTCAATTCACGGTGTTGTACCGACATAGTGAGTTTATTTTGAAAGAGGCTGTATGCAAACTGTGCATTTCCTGTGGAAACAGAAGTGTATTTTGAAAACAGAATAGAACAGTCATATGTTGACGTAGACAGTCCATGACCAAACGTTGATATGCAATGAGGTCGGAGTGAGAGTGTGTTGGGTGTTCCAGCACAGACAGTTTTTAGAACATTAAAGCATGTAAACATGTATGTAAGTTTGAACCTGAAAATGAGCATGACAGGCCCTAATAGGAAGACTTCATCGTCATGGTTACAATAATAGCCATGTGATTGTGATTAAGGAATGACCGTGGTCATGGTTAAAAAAACAACATCAACTGGGGGTTGGGAGAGGAAACCGAACAGCATGATCTATAATAAATCATAATTTTATCTCTCCATCATCCGTGGAAAACTCAGCGTGAGAAACAGTGGCCTGTGGTGAGGCTCCCTAATAAGGTAGGCCTGCTTTCCTGGGACTCTGGTGAATGCTAATGAGGAGCAAAACTAATTCTCATTAGCCGGCCTAATACTGAGCTGGTGGAGACGTTCAGTCGAAGCTTTGTGTCCGCGAGGTGAAAGGCGAATTTGACATTTTGAAGGAGGCTGATAGGAAGTAACAAGTACAAGTGTTCCCTCCAGCAGATCCATTTTCTCCACAGTATCTAAGGTCAGACAAATTTAGAGCCCCTGGATCGGCCACTATTTAACACTACCTCTCTGGGAAGTTGTGTACGTGTTGGGCGTGTATGCGTGTGCACATGAACTCGTGTATGCGCATGTGATAGATGTGTGCAGTATGTGTCTGATTGAGGTGTGTGTTTTCACAAGAAATATTGATTTCAGGGGTGATGTTTTTATCTTTCCTTTAAACTTCAAAACAAACACACAGACCTATGTTTTCCTTTCAAAACAAGGAAGGCAAAATAAGCTCCGGGCTGTTCTGTCTGCTGAAGTTTTTGGTGTAAATCCAGTCTAATTTCAGCACCTGTAATACCTCGGGGTATCATGATGTCTCTATCTTGTAGCTGCGTCTGTATAATTTGCTGCAAACACCAACAAAGAGCACCCCATTTAAGATTTAGTGAAGGGTAGAGTTGGAGATCTTTCATTCACGCTGTTATGGAGGTCTCAGTCGATGCACTGCAGAGAGAAAGGGATGCAGGCAGGGTGGGGGGACATGAATAATTCAGCAGCTCTGCCACAGTGAGCCCCGGATTCCCATCCTCCACCACACCAGCCTCGATCCCAGAGGACCCACAGTGGGCTTGTAGTGCAGCTCAGCCCGGCGCTGCAGATGCACTGGTGCAGCACTCCATAGCGGAAAAGACCACACGGGAACTTCAGGTTCGTGAGGTGACTGTGGGGAAAATCACCTGAATGCAGGGACTAATTTTCTGTTACCATGACAAAGTGGAAAAAAGCTGCTTAAATTGAACCCTTGAACTCATGTAAAGTAATTAACCCACACCACGCTAATAGGAGGAGGAGGAGTGGATGGCATGCTAGGAAGTTTGCTAAATTTATTCTGCTGGTTCCCTCCGTGTAAGCTGCTTTGGAAACGAGCATCAGCTAAATGCTAAAATGGAAATATGATGCAAAATGAAACGTGAGCAAAGTCCCTGATACATAGATACATAGATAGATAGATAGATAGAAATCATAATTAATTTATGAGACACAGTTTTTGAAAACCTTTGCTTTTATCCAGTGTCTCGAGTATTCTGGATTTCAAGTGCACACACTGAGCTTGCATTGGATGGGGTGATGTAGAGCTACTACACACTTAACTGACTAGGCTACATAATAAACCCACGTATCGCAGCCTCACATACACACACACACACACACACACACACACACACACACACACAACACACACACACCAATGTTCTCTGCATCTCATTTCAAAAAACAGGAACCAAGAAAGAAAGCTGTAATTAGCGAAGGTCTCTTTCCAAAGTAATTACCAATATCCACTAAATCAGCTGCACTGCAAAGCACAATCCCTTCTCTTCTAAACTGTGCAAAGTGTCTCTTAGATACACGCATACACACACACACACACACACACACACACACACACACACAAAGGAATGTGTGCTGTTGGTTGATATATGCAAAGTGAATTGGAGGAAGGATAAGGAGGCACGCTTAAATACTCTGTTGAAACAACGAGTGAATTATCTTCAGTATGGCTCCGTTGGGACCGTATACTGTATGATGTGTCATTATACTGTTTACAGTTATTTATTAATATACAGTACAGGCCAAAAGTTTGGACACACCTTCTCATTCAATGCGTTTTCTTTATTTTCATGACTATTTACATTGTGGATTCTCACTGAAGGCATCAAAACTATGAATGAACACATGTGGAGTTATGTACTTAACAAAAAAAGGTGAAATAACTGAAAACATGTTTTATATTCTAGTTTCTTCAAAATAGCCACCCTTTGCTCTGATTACTGCTTTGCACACTCTTGGCATTCTCTCCATGAGCTTCAAGAGGTAGTCACCTGAAATGGTTTCCACTTCACAGGTGTGCCTTATCAGGGTTAATTAGTGGAATTTCTTGCTTTATCAATGGGGTTGGGACCATCAGTTGTGTTGTGCAGAAGTCAGGTTAATACACAGCCGACAGCCCTATTGGACAACTGTTAAAATTCATATTATGGCAAGAACCAATCAGCTAACTAAAGAAAAACGAGTGGCCATCATTACTTTAAGAAATGAAGGTCAGTCAGTGCGGAAAATTGCAAAAACTTTAAATGTGTCCCCAAGTGGAGTCGCAAAAACCATCAAGCGCTACAACGAAACTGGCACACATGAGGACCGACCCAGGAAAGGAAGACCAAGAGTCACCTCTGCTTCTGAGGATAAGTTCATCCGAGTCACCAGCCTCAGAAATTGCAAGTTAACAGCAGCTCAGATCAGAGACCAGATGAATGCCACACAGAGTTCTAGCAGCAGACCCATCTCTAGAACAACTGTTAAGAGGAGACTGCGCCAATCAGGCCTTCATGGTCAAATAGCTGCTAGGAAACCACTGCTAAGGAGAGGCAACAAGCAGAAGAGATTTGTTTGGGCCAAGAAACACAAGGAATGGACATTAGACCAGTGGAAATCTGTCCTTTGGTCTGATGAGTCCAAATTTGAATTCCACATGCCTGGTTCCCACTGTGAAGCATGGAGGAGGAGGTGTGATGGTGTGGGGGTGTTTTGCTGGTGACACTGTTGGGGATTTATTCAAAATTGAAGGCACACTGAACCAGCATGGCTACCACAGCATCCTGCAGCGACATGCCATCCCATCCGGTTTGCGTTTAGTTGGACGATCATTTATTTTTCAACAGGACAATGACCCCAAACACACCTCCAGGCTGTGTAAGGGCTATTTGACCAAGAAGGAGAGTGATGGAGTGCTGCGGCAGATGACCTGGCCTCCACAGTCACCGGACCTGAACCCAATCGAGATGGTTTGGGGTGAGCTGGACCACAGAGTGAAGGCAAAGGGGCCAACAAGTGCTAAACACCTCTGGGAACTCCTTCAAGACTGTTGGAAAACCATTTCAGGTGACTACCTCTTGAAGCTCATGGAGAGAATGCCAAGAGTGTGCAAAGCAGTAATCAGAGCAAAGGGTGGCTATTTTGAAGAAACTAGAATATAAAACATGTTTTCAGTTATTTCACCTTTTTTTGTTAAGTACATAACTCCACATGTGTTCATTCATAGTTTTGATGCCTTCAGTGAGAATCTACAATGTAAATAGTCATGAAAATAAAGAAAACGCATTGAATGAGAAGGTGTGTCCAAACTTTTGGCCTGTACTGTACATTCCACTCATTTTAAACAGGAACTCAAATTTGCATCTTCCACAGCCACTTGGTTTTACTCACTGTGCACAGATATAACTCTGTGCTCTGGCTGAAATGCAGGGGAAGTTTACTGACAGAGCTTTGGACTGTGGAAATGAGAGAAACTGAAATGCAGCCATGCAAAGATGGGGAGAAGAATAAGAATAAGGTGATCCACCACTCTGCCTTGACTGAGAAATAAGGATGAAGACCAACTGAATGCTTTAAAGCTGAAATCTATGATGTTTTTAGATGTATCAGGCATCTTTAGGCCAGTGATGCTTCTGCCATGGAACTGACCATTTACAGTTGATGGTTAGATTTTGCAGAAAGTGCCAAGTTATAAATGGCCCCATTGTACACCTGTATGAATATGATTGGAGGCCACCAAGCAGCTGGTGAAGCAGGTGGCTTTCCCTGAAAAAGCTCAATCCTCCTTGTGTGGCGGAACACTAAAAATGATGAAACAGCTGTGACAATTGCAGACAATTTGCTCTCTTACTGTGTAGAGTGGGTTAGCTCAGTAGATCTATCTGGCTGACCAGTGCAGTGGCATTTCAGTACGTCATATAAGTTTTCATTCGTTCTTAAATTACATTGTTATGCAAGAAACAGTGAGGTAAAAACCAAGTTTATATAACTTACCTGTTCAGATGCTATTAAAGCAAAAATATATGCATAAAGAAGGGCACGGCTGCTTTGAATGACAAGTGCTGTCCGTTGAAAATTATGAATATAGGTGTAGCCCGAGCTGACGCTATTTCAGGTCATTAAAGGTAACTGTAACACTTTGGTCGCCTAAAAAAAAGCCTTGTTCAGTGTTTGTTTTTACTAAAAGTCCCTCTATGGAGTTGCATTCTCAGTTTTTCCAGGAAGTACATTTGTTCTGATGGTTTTAAGCCCGTTTATTGATAGTAAAAATTAGCATTAGCATTATCCCAGTTAACCATAGCTGTAAACCTTGCTAATCAGGCTAGCAGCTAGCATTAGTGTTAGCTCCACCCTCTCATCTTAATACAGTCACTTCTGGTTCCAAAAATCCAAGATGGCGATGGCCAAAATGCCAAACTTGAGCTCCAAAACCAATGGGTGACGTCACGGTAGCTATGTCTATTATTTTTGTACACTCCATGAGTAAAAATACTTCACAAGCGAACAAATGCAAGTTTGCAATGGCTACAACCTCCATGCCAAACTTCAGCCACCTAGGGCAGTGGTTTTAAACTTTTTGTGCACAAGGCACACAAACGGGCAAGCCAAAACCTTAAGGCACACCTGTATTTATATCTGTGCTCAGTAGCTCCTATGACGTGTGTTATCACTCTTATCAGGACATAAGACAACCAAGATAATAAAGACAAAGTGGCTTTTGTGATACTGTCTACTGTCTTTCTTTCAGTGGTAAGTCGTTTTGCTGGTGCTTTGTTGTAATTTGCTCGGTACAATCAAGTGATCCATTGTCCCAGTCACAGCTTTGTCCTCTCAGTTGTTATCATCCCTCACACTGGGTGCCAATCAGGGCTTTTGATCTGTCAAACACTTTCTCCACGCAAACGGCAACAAATAGGTGCCCTGTGAAGGTTTTTAAAACTAAATTAAATTAAATCACATTTTTTTAGCTGGAGTTTGCCTTTTTAAGGGTGCACACATCATACTGATACAGTCAACAAAAAAATCATTCATTTGGCCCATTTGAATATTGCAAATATAATCTGTGGTTATCACAAAATTCCACAGCACACCTGGATTGGCTTAAGGCACACCAGTGTGCTGCTGCACACCATTTGAGAACCACTTAACTAGAGCAACATCTGTGACTGAGAAGAGGTGGGAAAATTTTTTTGGATCAACAAACCAACTGACAGAGTGAGATATAGAGCTGCAGGTTGCAGCTAAAAACGGGAACCAGCTGTGTTTTGAATGTGCATCTTTAAAGCCCTCCATCTAAAATTACATAATGCATGACTAAATAAGCAGCAACTATAATTAAAGTTCAGAAAAAAATATTCTTAATTTTATTTATTGAGAGTTTAACTCTCAAAAACTCCACAGCTGTGGAGATCAGATCAGATTTCTCCAACAGAGCCTTACCCTCTGCAGATCAGTGACAAGCGCAACCAAACAACCAAAACTGTTTTAAATTTGGCGGGAAAAAAAGTGTATTTATGTAGGTACCCATTACATTTGGTATGGAACTGATACAGAAATGGAAATGTGTGGTGCAGATGGTTGCCTGGAAAAATTCAGGCATGACAAAGAACGTTTATAGTCTGTTATTCCTGAGAATATCTGACAATGTCTCTTGACTGCAGGTTCTCACAGCCTCCAATTGCCCTTAACAAGCAACAGTGTCTTGCCTGACCTGTGTTGTCTCATCAGATCAATAAGTCCCGTGGAACATGTGTGATGGATGATCCCAACAAATAATCCAGCTTGATAGATGAACCTATCAACTTGTCACACGTTTGTTATGTGAGGTCAGCAGTTAGAGAAGCACAGAGGACAGACACGATGCTGATGCCTGGAGGTAGCAGCTGAAATAAACTGCAGATTAACAGAAACCACATAAGCAGTAAATGAAACATTTTTTCTATCAGTGAAAATCCTCGGAGACAACCTGCATTTGACTCATGGGCTTCACAGCGGGTGGTTAGTGAATTAAATTCAGAGCTGAAATAGGATCCGTCTCTGTGCAAACAACTATAATCTGTTGCAAGAGTTATGGCGCCTTACATAGCTTTAGTTCCACTGTCGCCACCTGATCTGTCTTTACAGACAACAAACTGTTACTCACACTTGAACTTATTATCCCAGCAAACAATGTACATGCACACCTCTCTCCTCACTCCCACCTCTCTCTCCACACATCTGGTTTTCAATCATTGACGGGGGTTTGGGTGCAGCGGATGAAGCTCCTTCCTCAGAGACATCCAACAGTAATGCTCTGGTTTATTACACCAGCACTGAGATTAAACTGGGTTATATCGATCCCAGGCTCAATGGAGCTTGCGGCAGAGGCCAGCAGAAAAAGATCATCCAACCATACCGCCCCGGAGAAGAGGATAAGGGTGATTCTTTGGCACTGACGACAAGTGGAGATTACACATTTTAGGATACTCTACTGAAATCATCAAGCAGGAGGTGCACATTAGATATGTTTTGTATCTGCGCTCCCTTTGGATGAACATATTTTCCAGCACTGATTAAAATTTTACCTGAGAATCCTGAACAGCTCTATTAGAGCAGTGCAGATAACCTTCCTCTTTTTTATTTTCCTCTGCAGATAAGGAGCTGTGTATTTTGCTGTGAGCGTGTTATTGACGGGCACAATTGTGCCTCCAAGTGCACAATCCTCCTACATCATTTCTTCTCTCTTCAGTGGTGCCTCAAGAAAGTTTTCATAGGGGGCCACTGAAAATCATGCACACAAAAAAGAGCAGTTACTGAATTTTAGGAATTCTATTATGCTGTTGTAGTATTTAAGCTAAACCACCTAAGTATGAGAGTTTAGGAATCGCATACTGATACACTCTGGAGTCTTACTTTACTGTTGATAGTACTACAGTAATTATCAGATGTAGGCTACATAAACTAATACCAGTACAGTTAATATTTCAAGTTATACAACAATCCTTTTTTAATGTGTTATGTATCGGTACACACATGTAAGGTGATTCATTGCTCTTCAAATAGCTGTTTGTCCTTTTCCTTAAAAAGACCAATAAACAGCTTTATTCTCAAGACGTTAATTGGAAGAAACAAAACATTTACTGGGAACAAGCCTTCTCAAGTTTAGGGGAGACTCGAAGGTACCCATAGAACCCATTTTCATTCAGATAACTTGAGTTGAGAGTTCAAGGGAACTCGTCAAATACAAACGCTTCAGTTGCCCTCAGCGGCAGACACTGACACACAGAGGCAACATAACTGTTGGTATAATACACAGCAGGCAGTGGCTGTTTCTGACGCTGTGGGCAACAAAGGTAGTGTATATAGCAAGAAAAAAATTGGGCAGGTGGGAGGGGTGGTGGATGGTTAAGAAAAAACTGCAGACTTTCACCCGTGAGCTCGTTTTTTGTGTCCAAAAGTCAGTCGGGTTATTAACATCATAGTGTGCTAGTACAAGTAGCATGCAAAACTAGTGACATATGTCATGTACAGTAACATATTTTTGCAAACATGCATTACCTTAGTAACAACTGTCATGATGTTTTTTTTTTTTTTACTTTTGTTGCAGAAGTGAACCTAAAAATGTGTTTATCCAACATTGAAAGTTTATTTTGAAATTATTTTAAGCAATAAACAAACATTTCTTGTGAAAAGGAAGCGTATTTTGAAAAATCACACTGCACAAGTGTCAGCTGACAGGCCGTCCCTGGACGTTTAAAACTGATACAGGAGGGTACCCAGTGTGTTCAACCTGTTCTCATCCAACACATTCTCACTCTGAGCTCATCACATACCAATGTTTGGTCATGGACTTTCCACATCCAGGTATGACGTGCAAAGTAGGTACCCTGGGCGCGTTGGTTGTTGACGTTCTGGGACGCTGTGTCAAGTTCTGCCTGTCTTCTTTCAAAGTACACTTCCATTTTTACAGTAAATTTAACATTTACATACACTCTCCTTTAAAACAAACACACTACGTTGGTACAACACCACAAACTGATGTTTTTTTTCCTTAAACAACACACGCACATGGTTAGGTTTAGGAAAAAAGAACAAGGTTTGGCTTTATAATCTTACAGGATGCGAACACCACTCTCCTGGGTCAAGGTCAGTGTTTGTTGGGCCCATCCACCAACAGACTTTTGCTGCTTTAACTTTTGTTGCCTTAACTTTCGTTCTTGTCCCACCGTGTTTCCCCCCGATGCCACCGAGCACCATTAAACTATAACGGCAACCAGCTGCGTATCATGCCAACGTTACAGGACAGCTTTTCTTGTCTGATGCTGCAAGTCACTGCCCACGCGCCAGATTTAGATGATTTTGGAGTTTGTGGATATTCCCAATTGGTCAGTGCCGTTCACGTCTACATTATGCGCCAAGTATCCTCCTGCATTTGTTGCTGACATTCCGGGATAGCTTTTCGATTTATGCCCGTTAAATGCATTGTGTCTTTTCAAAATTCACATCTGTTTTCATAGGAAATGTATAGTTTCTGCTCGTTAGATGCACACAGTCTTTTTCAAAATAAACTTACAATGTCGGCAAAACAACTCCTATTTACATTTATTTCCTTATCCAACCGAAGCATCGTTTTGGGGACTTCTCAGCTCCTTATATTATTCAAGTGGAGCACTACTGTTTTTTTGTCCGCCACAAATCCAAAAGAGCATCACCCACATGTCGGGCTCATGTGGAGCTGAAATTAAAGACCCTTTGCAGACGAATCAATTTACACAGGCACCTCAGTGGAGCCCATTCACCTTCACCGACCACATATGGCATCATGTGGAAAAATGAATCACTGCATAAAGCATCGCTGATAAGCCCAAGGTAGAGAGGAAAATAGCTGAACTGATGTATTTCATCCCACCTAAATCATCATAATTATGGCTGCAAATGAGCCATCTCCTACATTCACTGCAGAGCAGAAGCTGAAGAAGTTCTGAAATTGAATCTTTTTGTCCTCTTTGTGCTAAAAGTAGACAGCCATCTAATGCACCAGAGAGTGAAACTGTATACCTACTGATCCACACATGAGTTGAGCTCAGGCACAACTGTAAAAAAGGGCCTCTTACAGATACAGTAGATGTCTGAAGTGCTTTTCCAAACAGCAGATAAAATAATGGAAGCACATGCAGGGAGGGAGACAGCATTACTGCACCAGTCAGTCTTATTGAAAAGCCGGCACACATAAAATGTTGTCATCATCAGTCCTCCTCCTCCAGCGGTGTGCCGTCTCCCACACTTCTACGTGAATAAAATGGTGACTCATGTAGAGAGGAAAGTCAATGGCACTACACATTCTGGCATGAGTAATACGAAGAATGAGTAATTACCTTTGATTTATGAAACCAAAAGGATGTTTTACAACCAGAGTGTATGCGTATTCTACTTGGCAAAAAAACATCCGCCATCAAACATGTCATTTCAGACACGACGGCTCTGACATAAACCAATGGGAGCGCACGCAGAGAGGCAGTCATGCTGCTCTGTGTGACTATTGAAAAGCCAGCACAGAACAATCACAAGCGGCAGTTCAACGTTCACCGTCCTCCGGGGTCACGCTGTCTCTCACTCTGAAATGCAAGTGCATCCTGACTCATGTAGAGAGTCTATTTATACTGAAGCTACCAGTGCAGAGTGGGACATAATGTTCTCTGGTTAACAGGAGAGCCCGGACCAGACTCGTGGAGAATCATGACGCTCACTCCCATTTGCGATTTACCTGGATAAGAGGATTTGTCCTCATTAGATAGGGCCTGCGAACAGCACAGCTCACTAAAATGAATTGATTATGGTACTCTGGTGTGGGGCAGCTTTAAAATGTGGACTGACTTCAGCCTCTGTGAGGTCAGGTGCAAGCTTCCTGTCAGATACTGGACAACAAGCCTCCTTATACATTTTTACCTCCCACATGTAAGGGTTTAAAAATTCTCTTCATGGAATAGTTCCACATTTAACATTAAACATTTAACATCCTGCTCAACAGTTTGGTAGAGCACATCTTGAGTATATCTTCATCACTAGATGTTGTTCACCTCCTACAGGAAGTTAGTGACAAAAAAGTCAGGGCAGAAGTACGAGACAGAATACTGAACAGATTTATGTCTCTTTATACAAAAAATAAAAGTCTAATAAACTCAGGGGCGTGAATATAGACAGTGCAGGCAGTGTGGCTGCACTATGGCCCGTGAGGTGGGGGGCTCATAGAAAGAGTGGGCCATCCAACAATGTGTTGGGTGGAGAATGGGCCCTTATGAGTGATTGCCACCTTGTAAATACGCCTGTGTTGAAAGAAGAACTCTCATTAAATTAAAAACAGTACCATTTGCTATATATGCCCACGTAAAAAAAAGCAAACCCTTCTCTTTTTTGTACAATAGTCTCTATAACAAAAGTATATGCTTATTCCATAACTATGAATCAACCATTAAAATTGTTAAATTAAATCAATAATTTCTTATCTTCTTTGGAATTTTTTATACAGATATGTTGATGTCTCTGATCATGTAATCTCTCAAGACAGATTGTGCAATTTACATTGTAGAATCTGTCGGCAGCTCTGTGTGAAAGACGACTACGGGAGGGGGGGGGCTTTGAGTTTGAACATGCTGTGCTTTAGCCAATCAATGGAGGGGGCGTGGCCGAGACGTGCAGGTGTCCCCAGGAAATGTGTACCTACAGAAACAGCAAGCTCCGCGTCCATAGCGACCGCTCCACCCAAAACGCTGTCTCATCAACGTGAAAAAATATTTTTTCCAGCAGATGTCTTAGTTACAACATGATTGAGCTAACTGGAGTAGTTTCATGTCGTATCCAACAACAGGAGGCTTTTAACAGATAACGTCCTGATGTTAGCTTTGCTGCTGCTGTTAGCTGTCCCTGTCAGCTGCAGCCACTGATGCTTTCTAGACATTGTGATTTCCCAAAACTGAATAAATACCACACATAGCAACTAGTGTTGTCACGATACCAAAATCTTTGTTTCGGTACCAATACCAATATGAATTTCGATACTTTTCGATACTCTTCAGTACTTTTCCTAAGGAAAAGTCCTTTTGGATACAAACCTTTAGAACAATAAATAGTACAGGTGTAACGGTACCAAAAAAATCATGGTTCGGTAAGTACCTCGGTACGGACGTCACGGTTTGGTAACTCAAATGTTCCACCAAGTTGGTGTTGACTTGTGTTGTCTCCCTTTGTGAGGCAGACTTTCTCTTGTCTTTTTTCACGTACGCCAGCTGCGAATGTTGATACAGGTGTTGTCATACACACCACTTGCGCAATATATGCTCCAATAGGAACAAGGAAGGCGTTTGTGTGCATAAATGAATTAAATAAATGAATGAATTGAATCAATTTAAAAAGTACCGGTATTTTCCAAATGCAGTATAGTACCGTTTGGAATACTCTAGTACCACAGTACTATTTTAGTACTGGTATACCGTGCAACACTAATAGCAACACAAAACTGCTTTGCTAGCTCAATCATGTTGTAACTAAGATATCTGCTGGAAAAAATATTGTTTTCACGGACCGTTTATTGAATTACTGAGTTACTACAGACACCGCTAACGGGACTAACAGCTAACGGTTAGCCCAGCTAATCTACGATAACCATGTTATTAATTACAAAACGTGCACACAGAAATAGTAATGTTTGTTCAGTCATTGTGTTTATAGACTTTACAAACATCAGATTAGTCTAAACGGTGATACAGTGACGTGAAAAATGTGATAAATATATATATATATATATATATATATATATGTATATATATATATATATATATATATGTATATATATATAGCTAAACTCTGCTTGTTTTCTACCTGGAAGTATTTGTAAACAACAAGGCGATTCCCTGGGGGCACCACCGAAAGTGAAGGGGTTGGGCGATCCCCGAGGTCCCTGCACTTCCGTTAGTCGAAAAACTATGGGCAGTGCCTCCTAAGTGGGCGTGGTTAGCAGAGGTGTTACCCAATCAGCAGTGACATACGTCTAAATAAATGTCTTATACATCTTCTTTACTTATTGTATGTTTTTTGTTTGTATTTCACACCTGCTTTGGCAATGTGATGTATGTTTTCTCTGCCAATAAAGTCCTTTGAAGTGAAATGAATGAAACCCCACTGTGCTAAAAGGTTGCTTGTGCAAAACAACAGGGTGTCAAACGTGCCACCGTTTTCGTTTGAATAAACATTTTGCTATCTTATGTCGGAGCTGAATGCAGCCCAGGTGTGTGTCATTAAATAAACAGTTGAACTCCTCTTATAGGTGTGACTACAACCACAGAATTGATGCACAGCTCCAATCTGGACTAAATCAAATATGTATATTAAATCAGCAGTGTGTACATAATTTATCTATCATTTATAATACATTGAATATTTTATGAGAAAATATGAAGATATACACAAAATGCTGAAAACAGTCAAAGAATTAAATCATTCATAAATATGATAGCAGCAAATGTACGTAACAAAGGCAATCAGATGGGAAACGGGGATTGAAATCTGAATATATAGGTTTAAAAAATATTGCATCGTTTACGTTTAAAAAATATTGCATCCCTGTTAAAGTCCTCCCTTTCAGAAATATAAAATATATTTTTACTAAAGTACCGGAGTCCTTTTCTCTTGTGCCATCATCACATCTGTCCGTCCCTCCAGGCTCCTTCATTGCTATTCTCCACCTGTCCACTAGGTGTCCTCTGACCTCTGCACCTCCTCAGTCACCTGACTCTCACATCCAGCCGCTCCCTCCTGCTCTGCAGTAACCCCACCTTCAGCCATTCCTCTCACCTGACCGTCCCGCCCACCTGCTCACCTGTTTCCACCTTTCTTCATCAGCCCTGCAGCACATATACCAGCCCCTCTTTTCCCCAGTCAGCTGCCACATTGTCAGTGCTGCTGTGTTGTTTAATGCCTTTGCTTTTGAGCCACCTGTAGATGAACCATGAACTTTGAAACCCTGAAACCCTTGTACCTAAACCTGAATGGAATCAGCATCTGCCTGCCTGCACCTCTCCTCTGTTCTCGTTCCTGGTTATCTTTGGCCTTTTCTGCCCATGTAAGTAAGGTCATGTAGCTTTATTTTTGTCACTGAATCCATGAACTGTTCCTGTCTACATTTGGGTCAGATTTCTTGCTGCTTCACACTCGTCCCCAATGTTTGGTTCATGACCCAAAACCTCCAACTTAATGCTACTCCCATCAGTCTCAGCTGCACTTTGTCTTTGATGCTCATTAGCAAATGTTAGCATGCTAACACACTTTGTCACACAGAGGCCAGCAGGGCTTTGCTCAGCTAACTGACTTGGTTTTGTTTTCCATCAGCAAAGGTTATGGATGGTACCTGGTACTTTTTTGGGACCACTTCAGCTGATGTTTCAACCTGAGCCGATACTAAAAGGTGAAGTTAAATCAATCAGTCAGTTTATTATTTGTCACATGAAATCATACAAATACAGTTTCGAAGTGCAGACATTTCTCTGTTTGGTTGCTGATGAAAGGATTCAGCGAGTGTCTCGTTGAAGTTGATGTCATGGCAGTTTCACGCGGTGTTGCTATGGTGCTAAGCTGAGTCCTGCCTCCTACATGTAGATTGAGGGGCTACTATCTGCAGTGGAAAACAAAATAGAGAAAAGGACCTGTTGCCAGACATGAGTTGGGTTGAATTGAGCTGAACCATGCAGTGGGAATGAGTCATTAGTCCTGCTTATCATTGTAAACTGAATATCTGTGGGTTTTGTATTGTTGCTCTGACACAACATGATATCTAAAGACATTACATCATGGTGCTTTATTGAAACTGCGATGAGCGTCTTTTATGGTGTGTTTTTTTTTTTTTTTTATGGGCCAAAATGATCTTGATTACTTCAGAAATTAACAGGCAGAATAAAGATAATGATGTTAATGGTTAGCAGCCCGAGTTTTGATGCTTTAGTTTTTGTTTAGATTGAACAGATGAGATACATTTTAACAGTGGTCGACTGTAAGTTAGTAGTCTACGTCAGTACAAATTTGAGGTACTTTTACGTTGAGCATTTTAAATTCATGCTACTAAGTACGTCTACTCTATTACACTTCAGAGAGAAATATTGTACTTTTAACTCCACTACAATTATTCGCTAACTTTAGTTACCAGTTACTTCACAAATTAGATTTTTGTCCACACAAAACAAATGAAAATATATGAGTGCAGCTGAAACAATTAGTTGAATGATTAGAAGATTAACTGATATCTATTTTGATGATCGTTCAAGTCGTTTATAATGCAGAAACATTTCACTGTTGCATCTTATCAAACATGAGGATTTGTTGCTTGAAATTGTTTTATTTATTTTGATTTATCTAAATGATGACTTTTAATACTTAAATGCATTTTCATTATTGTACTGACACACCTTTACTTAAAGTTAAGTACTGCCTGTGTGAGCAGTGCATGTGTTGCAGAACCTCTTCTATCTTATTTCAGGGCTCATGTTAAAAGGTTAGAGCAGCCACACTGCCTGTGTGAGCAGTGCTGCTCAGGTGCAAATCATCTAGGGAATAAAAGTCTCGCCTAATTTTCTGTGTGATGCGCGCAGTTTCAGCAAGAATAGACAGTGAAAATGGTCTTTTGATAATTAGATTGATGTCATACCACCTTTCACTACAGTTTCAAGTCTTGATCTGTTTCCGTTTCAAACGAAAGCCCTCATGGACAGAATCCCTTTTATTTGTTTACACAAGGCTTTTCATTATAAAATCATTATGTTGTTGGCAAGTACCTGCTTTTAATTGTAGAACTACAGTAGTTATATTAGCAGGCAGCTGTGCAGCAGTGCCACAGCAGCAACGCTGTCTGTGTGAACATCAAGTGTTTTTTTTTTTTACAGTATGGTATTCGTACTTGTACTTTAGTGAGGTATCTGAATACTTCCTCCACCCCAGCGTTTTCGTAAGTGTGCTGGTAGGCAGATTTTTTTTAGCTTTGAACAGAGCCGGGCTGGTTGTTTCCCTCAGATGTGAGAGTGGTTTTGTTCTTCTCATCTTACACTCACTGAATTTAACAAAATGTCAACTATTCCTTTACCTTATCTTTTTAACTTTTGTCATTAAAGCAGCACTATGTAAAATTTTACACTTGAAACTAACAATTGACTGATCGAATATATATTAAAATGTGTTAAAAAATAAATATCTATCTCCACATTAAAAGATAAGGTGCAAAAATTGTGTCCTTCAGATCAGATTGCAAACGTGTGAAAAACCCTGTTCTACATGACAGCACACTTAAAAAAAACAAAAAAAATTTCATTAGCCTTATCTCTAAAATGAAATGACAATGCTGCTGGTTTACAGGCACATGATGTTGACATTTCCCTGCAAAATTTACTGTGCAGTGTGGAGCCAAGGTCTGAATAATGAATACAGATCTATTAGGCAGCCTTGATGCCCTTCTCCCGACAGGCAGACTGTGTCCTCGCTCGCCCGCTCTGCAGATTGTTCACTGATTTCAATGCTTGACTCTGCCTCAATACTGTCTTCACATCCTCACAGCAAACACCGCACAGCAGCTCATCCTTGTTTCATATAGAGATGGGAAAATGATTATTATGCTAATATATTGTGATTATTGGACATTTAAATTGGCTCTCAGTCAGCTCAGACAATTACTGTGACCCCTAATACTAGAAGAAACCCATAATAATAACAACGGTCTTTTGCCATTTCCTCAGTATCACATCCCGAGGTGATAAATAGACAAATTATCATCAAATTACACCCATTCCTTTAAATTATACGAGATTATGCCTAATAAGCCGCATAAGACATCACAGAGGTCAAACTTATGTCATGACATTATGTTTAAAACATCTGTTCAAGTTGTAAGTGCAGTTTAAACTCCGCACTAACTGGACCGTTATTGTGACGGAGTGCTTGTCTCCTTCGGCAACTTGCACCCGAGTGACATTCATCCATAAGCACAGCCTGAGCTCTGAATATCGCTGTATGATTTCTAAAATTGAATTTTCCCAGGCCACAGAAATCTAATAACCTCCCAGCTAATGACGATTGAGTCAGGAAAGATGACTGAATTGCTTTCAATAGGCTTTAGGTGTTCCAAAAAGTCAGTATCCATTATGTATTTGGGCTCAGACCAATTCTAGTTCATGCAATATGAACACGATTGACCTTCTCTTTGGAGGAGGGGGAAACCAAATCTGCAGCTCGCTGATACAGTCTCAGTGAAAGCTGGAAGATGTAAACTTCACAATGGCCGTGGGGATGCTTATTGCATAATTCTGTTCACAGTATTTTGTCATCTGCTTTAAAAAAGTCCACTTTAGATCTTTATTGTCACACAAGAGGAAATTATTTCTGCAGCAAGGAAGCGTTAAAAAAAAAAGAAAAAGCAAAACACAATATAATTCAAGACCTTAAAAGTGCTGGTACATAACACAATAAAATGTTGATGTGATAAAACTGTAACTATAAAGATGCGATAAAGTGCTAAGTTATGCAATTCATTTAGTATAGGAAAATTGCACCAGTAAAAATTTATGTAAAAGATCATCCACACCATTATCATCTTTTGGCTTTAAAGTGAACTTCAAGGTACTTAAAAAGTTAGACAGTAGAGCTTTTGTTTGTTTAGTTGGTTGTTTTATGTTGAATAATTCCTCATTGCCAACAGTTACTTTTTATCCTGAGTTTACAGCTGTAACAGTAGTAATGTTTTCTCCTCCAGTGGAGCCGCATGATAAGCCCTACCAGCACAACTGTTGTTACTTTATCATTCTATCCTTTTGTTTTTGTACCTGCTGGAAGTTTTACTCTGACTTGTTATATTAGATACTTATGTTTCGTATTATGCAACAACAAACAGTTGAAAAGGTAGCTTATGTGAAGAGGGAGCAGTCTGTGGCCTTTATTGTTTTGCTCTAATCTGAAGAAGCTCTTTGAAGATGTCCCTGCAAGGGCTCAATTATGCTCAACGTTAGATACGGAGAAGGGCGGCATGGTGGAGTTTGCATGTTCTCCCTGTGTCAGTGTGGGTTTTCTCCAGGTACTCCAGCTTCCTCCCACAGTCCAAAGACATGCAGGTTAATTGGTGACTCTAAATTGCCCGTAGGTGTGAATGTGAGTGTGAATGGTCGTCTGTCTCTATGTGTCAGCCCTGTGATAGTCTGGTGACTTGTCCAGGGTGTACCCTGCCTCTCACCCAATGACAGCTGGGATAGGCTCCAGCCCCTCTGTGACCCTCAAGAGGATAAGCGGTTATGAAAATGGATGGATGGATAGTAAGGAGATGGAGATGGATGGACCCTCGTTTCCACATATGTATGTGTATGAAGGTGAGGCAAGTCGGGGTGGCGGAAGTCCATTCATTCCTATGGGAATCTCCGTGATATGTGATGTGCCTGTGAAACTCCTCCCCTCCCTAATATTTCCATCTGGACTTTGCCGCAAGTATGTTAAAAAAAATGTGGTGGATTTTGGAGAGACAGGCTTCTAACTAGCTAACATGTTATTTCTTTGTCAAGTGAGTTTGTATCATTTAAAAGAATTTGTTAATTAGTTCGAACACACTGTGAATCTGAGTAATGTTATTCTGTTTTAAATATGGGTATACATTATATACGGTCAGATTGTCATTATGACTCGTTCAGCCGTTCATACGTCTTTTCAATGAAATATTTCACAAAACATGCTAAATACTTGGCAGGTCCTGTTTTTGTCCCGAGAATGTTCCAAGCACATATTCCAAACTACTGGAAACAAAATTAGCCCCTCCACCATGGCTGCAGGTAGTTTCTATCAGGTTTCTATCCATCTGTAAAGAAATGCACTTCCTTGCGTTGGACACTTGAGGCATCATCTGTATATTCATGGATCTATGGACACGAGGCATGTACGGAAGTGGAAACAAGGCGTTTGTCTGTACTCTGCATTCATTTCATTTTCGTTCGTATTTGTATGTGTATGTTTTCTGAATGCTTATGGATATGATCGAAACGGAGTATACCACCAGCGATCATGGAGGCAGCGTAGCGTAGTTCAAGTGAGATACGATCGTGGGAAACGACAAAGACATTAAAGTAATGGCGGTAGGGTTTCGTTATTGTTGTTGTTGTTGCGTGAAACTTTTGTCTCCACCCTCTAGTGCCATTTCACTGTATCTATGCTATCATAAAGAACACCTGGAAGTATGCGGGCAGTGACATTTACAAAATTTAAAACGGATGTACCTCTTTTCATATGTCAAGGGAGTCAAAATGAGCCATAATTCAATCCTCTTGCTTTTCTTTTGGCAAAGAAATTCATAAAATTCTCATTTAAGAGGTCAGAACCAAAAAATGTTTGGCATTTTTCCTTACAAAATGACTAAAGTAATTATGTGCTGATCAAAACAGATGCTGATTAAAATTCTGTTGATCGACTAATCCAGTGGTTCTCAAACTTTTGAAATATTTTGTCAGCCAAGGACCCCCTGAACAGCAAAAAAAAACAAAAAAAAAACATAACATACATAAAGAGGTACAATACAGCACTGCACCACCAGTGTCAGATTTTTTTAGAAATACTGAGATGCTTCATTTTAAATGTTTGGCAAAACAATTTTTGTCATTGAGCAATCACACAAAGACAGCTGTGTCTTTTTAATAAGTTGCAATTACAATTAAGTGATAAACTTGTAGAATTATGCATGATTTTGATATATTTCTTAATTAATATCTTAAAAATATTTCATGTACTCCCATGAGAAACACTAGATTAATCATTGCAGCACTACAAGTAATAGCAATAAAAATGATAAAGAATACAGGTTACCTTGATGAAGACTTGGATCCATATTTTAATTGATAGCGTGTCTCATCTGCTTAAGCAGCAGGACTGTAGAACAGCTGGCTCAGGAAGAGGTCAGGCTGTGAGGTCAGAGTGTGAGAGGAAGGAGAAATAAACATATGCACCTTTTATGAGAGAGAGGTTTGCAATGACCTTGTCGAGGTGATATTAATCTAATTTCTAAAGGTGTTAAGAAACTTGTGGAATAGAAGGCTGAGGGTGAGAAGACCTGCTCCCGCTGCTGAAAGATGTTTTCTTGATACGTGGATGTGTATTGATGTTGCTGCGAATGACGTTGACAGCTGTGAACCTCAAACAAAAACTGTGGGAGCTGGGTTGGATGCCAATAAGAAAATAAAGACAGACAAAAGAAGAGAGGACAAAGACACAGATGAGAGACGAGATGTGAACAGCAAAAGGCAGAGAATACCTAGGGAGCAGAAGAGATGGGGAAAAAGAGAAAGGTTACAGTGGCAGCGCGATGGGCACAGTGTGGTGTCTGAAATCCTACACGTACATAAAACCACAAACGTTCTCAGATTCTTTAAAGCCACAGTCCAGGAATTTCTGCAGCTGCTCTCTCGTCTCTTTCACACACAGCACTACATTAAATGGGGCAGTGTGGCTGCTGCCTAAAGCGGGCAATCTATACAGTGAGCAGCAAGACAATAACCTCCGTAAAACTGGTTCGGGAGTTTACAAAGTCGGCCTCCAGGCTTCATCTAGCAGCTGAAGAGGGACCACAAACAGTGAGGTTTGGGGGCTGAGGTAATACACTCTTCATTAAAATGCATCAAAATAATGCTGTTACACAAGAGATGCTCAACTGCTGCAGGCTGTTTGGCATGTATTATAGAACAGACAGTCAAAAGAGGATTTTCCACTCAACTCTTTCTGGCTCTTAATTCATCTTTTAAAAAAAACAAACAAGTGACTGTTTCTGCTACAGGTTTGACTGTGAAGGAAGAGAGAGATTTTGTCTGAGGTACCACATGTTGGTACGAGTTGTAGGAGTGATGCAGAGGTGTCAGTGTTAACATGTATTATCCAGTTTTGTGCTCTTATTCTGAAAAAGACAGTGTTCCCACTAAGCTGTTTACATAACTGATGAAAAGGAATACTTCACTAATATTCCAGTTTACATGCAGGCATGCATACTCCGTGCTTGAACATGTCATTTATCATGTCAAAATGTGTAAAAGTGCTTGTGCCATTTTGTTCTTTGTGTCAAAACAGGATTTTTTTCCACTGGTAGCGGATTTGTTGGACCATGTGAACACAACCTCCCTCGTTCATTCCTTTAACCACCTTCTTGAAAAGGTCAGCGTTGCAGTATGTGCACATATCCAAAAACCTGTTGCTACCTAAGTCTTTCATAATGATTAAAAGTAGGTGTGTTTCTCCTTCTGACCATAAATGTCAGGTTTTCCTTTGGGCATGCATCTCCAACCCACAGCCTTGAAAACTTTGCGAGTTGGTTTGTGTACAACAAACTATGGACACACACAGAAGAGCTATAAAACCCTCAACTGAGATACATATTCTGAATGTGCTGTATACATGTCCAAGGAATGCTCCTAAAACCTGAATAATGCTGGCCTCTCTCCAACATCATGTTTGGTATTTTGGTCCTCGTGGGTTTCTTGGAGCCAAAAGTGACTGTATTTGGATGAGAAGGTGGAGCTGTGGAAAAGCGAGGACACCGTTGTGGTAGCAATTTGTCAGTAGCAAAGTAGCCCCGCCCTAAAGCATCCCCTGCTTTATCATTTTACTCTGAAGGGGACCATAATTTACAAAATTAACATCATACTGTATTGAAGAAGGCTTGAAACCAAACTCATTAAGAAACTGTTTGCTGAAGTAACAAATGAAGTGAGAAGTAGGGTCATTTTCTCAGACTTCTATACAATTGGACTTCTTTTTGCAGGTCTTCTTTTTTGTTGTTTTGTTTGGTTTGGAGACAGTGGCACTGAGGAAAAGACAAGAGGCAGAGCTGGAGGTAGCAGAGATGAAGATGTTGAGGTTCTCTTTGGGAGTGACAAGGATGAATAGGATCAGGAAGGAGTACATCAGAGGGACAGCTCATGTTGGATGTTTTAGAAATAAAGTCAGAGAGGCCAGACTGAGATGGTTTGGACATGTTCAGAGGAGGGATAGTGAATATATCAGTAGAAGGATGCTGAGGTTAGAACTGCCAGGCAAGAGGCCTACAGGAAGACCAAAGAGGAGATTTATGGATGTAGTGAAAGAGGACATGAAGTCAGTTGGTGTGAGAGAAGCGGTAGCAGAGGATAGGGTTAGATGGAGGCAGGTGCGGTCGACCGTTGCTTGCCATTACAAAGAATGTGGGTTTAAGGCACTTCTACATTGGCTTTGCTTGTCAAATTCTCAGATCAATATCCATTTTTCGATCTCACTCCGACCTCGTCACATATCAACGTTTGGTCATGGACTTTCCACGTCCTGATATAATGTGAAAGGTACCCTGGGAGTGTTGGTTGATGAGTTTCTGGGACACAGTGTCAACTTCTGCCTGTTACATGCATTGTCTTCTTTCAAAATACACTTCAGTTTTGACAGGAAATGTAACGATTACATACAGTCTCTTTCAAAATAAATGTACTACTTCACTACAACACCACGAATTGACGTTTTTTTGTTTTTTGTTTTTTTTTGCCTTCAACAACTAACACACATGGTTAGGTTTAGGAAAAAAGAACAGGGTTTGGCTTTATGATCTTATGGATCACAAACATCGCTCTCCTGGGTGAAGGTTGGTGTTCGTTGGACCCATCCACCATCCCTTCTGCCCACCCTACTCAGACTGTCATCGCCTTAAGTTTTGTCCTTGTCCTGCTGTGTTTTCCCCTGACACCGTGGGAACTGCCCATTGTTCTGACATCCCATTGTTCCGACCATATTAAACCCATTGTTCCGAAGTCCCGTTGTTCCGAAATCATCATGATGCCCTGTGGTTAAGGTCTGGTTAGGTTTAGGCACAAAAACCACTTGGTTAGGGTCAGGAAAAGATCATGGTGTGGGTTAAAATGAAAAAGAAAGTGGCAAACATATAAGCCGTGAGCCTGCTTCACCTCAAGCCTTTCCCAGCTGACCCAGAGCCGGTTGCGGCGCACCATCAAGGCAGAAATACGCCCGCCTGGAGCCGTTCAGCACTGCAGAGAGCTCCCCACACAACCCGGACCCCAGAGTTAACAACAGGAAGTTATGGTGTTTCACTCTCTCCTCTCTATGGCACTTGTATCTCGACCAGTAGCCTACTTTTGTTATGTTTGCTGATCCTCTATGGTACACAAATACAGTATAGCCTAGTATAATCACATATCGGAACAACGGGAGGGCGGACTAATGGGATGTTGGACCAATGGGTTGTCGGACCAATGACATGGAGCCGACACCGCTGAGCGCTATTAAACTATAACAGCAACCGGCCGCACATCATGACGACATTGAAGGATGGCTTGATGCCGCAAGTCATTGCCCAAGCGCCGGATTTCGACGACTTTGCAGTGAGACCGGGTTGACTGATGATATTGGTATGTCATTGCTACCAGCTTTAAAATGAACAGATCAGAATCGGCCAACATGCCTTTTCTTAATTTGCATGATTAATGAATATCACATACATTGAAAAGTATTGTATGTCATGTCTGTATCTGCTGGTGGGCCGTCACGATAAGAGTATGCAAGGATAATATGATGTTAATTCCACCACAGAGGGGACCTTGTGATCACCAAAATTATAGGGAAAAAGGTATCGGTATCGGTTATTGGTCAAATAAGTTAAGTATGGATTATTTTGGATATCTGCAAAAAATCCAATATCATGCATCCCTAGTTTGAACAAAGTTTTATGAAACTTATAGTTACTGACATATTTCAATCTGGACCAAAAAGTGAACCAACATGGCTAAAAAGAATTGTTCCAGCATCTTTTTTTTTTAAACTCTAAAATTCACGATATGGAACTTCTTATGTGAAAACAACCATCTCAAGGCTCATTCTCAAACATAATCATTAAAAAAAACAGCTTTCTGCTTTGGTGGATCAGGCACAGCGCTTTTATCCATTACCCCAGTGGGAGCCATAATTTCACCGGCTGGATTCATGCGGCTTCACACAGACTTAGATATCAAATCCCTCACATCAGCAGTGCCGGAGGCGAAATACAGCCAAACACGAATCGTTGATGGACACAGAATGACACGAAAGATGGATGAGGCTTTAAAAAGAGATGGTGTGTGGTGGAGGGCAGGCGGGTTACATCCAGCAGATGTAGCCTACTGAGTGGAGGAAAAGTGAATGGAAAATACAAACACATTTCCCTGAGCTTGAATGAATGGGCTATTTTTTTGGGGGGGGGGGGGGCTTTCTTTAAACCAGTAGACACTCTCAGCTTTTTGGTGAGTGTTTGGTAAATAGTTTGAAAATGTGCACAAATCCTTTATAATATTCCCAAACAGGTTTTTGCTTGCAGTGCATTCAGCCCGTTTTACGCATGTGGGGCGAACGTGTGTGTCTTTCCTCCCCCAGCTGTTAAAAGCTGCATAGTAAGCTGCAGCATTATTTGGTGTGTGTGGATGGAGGAGTAGTAGAGAGCGCATTGGACGGTGGGGAATGGTCACATGACAGTGACAACATGTTCGATTTAAAAGAAAGGAAAAGAGAGACTTGAGCATCAGATGCGGGCTGATACGTACAGAGGCTCGGGCTGAACTCACCTCTCCACTCCGCTGCTTCACACGGGCTGAAATCCGATTTTTTTTTTTTAATTCTACCACCTATGCGACAATAATAATTCCCTCCTTTCACCTTCTGCAAAATCAAACCCACTGACGCACCTTTTGTTGCGTTCATCATTATCATAAGAGCAGTGAGGAAGCGCGTCCGCACCGGGCACCTCTAATAATTCTCCAAAAAAAGGTAAGAGATAATAACTTTATAAAGCAATCATTTAGACTTCATTGATGTTGCTCCGCGAGTGTAATCTCGCCTTCCACGTGCTACAAGCCCAATTAACAACTGGATTCACACAGTTAAATCTTATTACAACATCTTGCAATACATCCCGTGCATACTGTGGCCGCTGAGCATGTGCACCTGACAAAAGAGGGGATAATTACATATGAGAAAACTGCGTCAACAGAGCAGTCACTTCAACACTCCTGTAAAAAGCAAACTGTATTTTATGACTTCAGGCTGCAGGATTACTTACTTACAGCGACCTAATTAAACACTTGATGTGTAATTAATTCAGCCTTTGTCATTAAATGCAAAATCCCCACTTCCAATTAGCAATTCATAAATAATTTACTAAATATAGGAAAATGCTTTTAGTTGAAATGATCTAATATGCAAAGGAAATCCTGACTGAACTAATCAGTCTTTTCTCATTTACTCTGTTATCATAGTAGCAGTGCTGCACCTAGCACAATACCCTGGGCAAGCGCCCCCCCCCCCCCCCCCCCAAAACCCCTGTCAGTTCAAATTTTTATTGATTTTTGGTTAGGTTGGTACATGACAGTTCTACATGTCAAATGACACTTTCAGTCTTGACAAACAAAATAAAAATACAATACAAACAGGGTAACAGTGGTCTGTACAAGAGGGGGTGTAGCACAAAATAACAAAATTGGATTTAAATAAATAAACACAAAGATTAATAGTGATAATGATAATAAAAAATAATAAACACAAAAAACAGGCAGGCAAGACAAAACAAAACTTCTAGTTCCCCAGAAAATGCAAAATAATTCCAAAAATCCCCTCAGATTGATCCATGAGCACGGTTTGTCATACTAGTCAGAGTGGATTCGTAAGAGGCAGCTTTTGTCCTATAGTTGACCCATTCTTTTATTTCTAGGGGTTTCATTGACTTCCAGTACCTGAGTATTAAAAGTAGTATATTTAAATGTTACAGTCAAGCACAGTGCAAATGGGAAATCAATGCAAATAAACAATGTAGCTGTAACAATAAAACTAACTACCAGGGAACTACAGACAGACCGTCTTTGGCTCATTTTTCCATTAGGGTTGGGCACATGAAAAACATTTTCAAACTGGTTTGATATTAACAAACACTGCATTGGACTGGTATACGGAGTTTTACCAGGTGTTGCTGCTCCTGAGTGGAACATATTCACCGTGTCCCAACAGCAAACGGGCGACTACAGGTTCAAAGTTGGATTGTGAAGGAAGGGAGAGATTTTGTCTGAGGTACCACATGTTGGTACGAGTTGTCTGAGTGATGCAGAGGTGTCAGTGACCATGTTTACATGCATGAAATTTTCCAGTTTTGTGCCCTTATTCTGGGAACTACAATATCCCCACTAAGCTGTTTACATACCTGATGAAAAGGAATACTTTACTAATATTCCTGTTTAAATGCAGTCATGCATTCTCCGATAAATGTGCCCTAACGTGTCATTTATCATGTCAAAATGTGGAAAAGTGGAATGGCTGGAGATGCTTGTGCCATTTTGCTTCTTTGTCCAAATTAGGATTTTGGTGTTGCAATATTTGTACATATACAAAACCTGCTGATACCCAAGTCTTTCATAATGATTCAAGTATGTTTCCCCTTCTGACCAGAAATGTGGGCTTTGCCTTTAGGCGTGCATCTCTACCCTGCAGCCTTGAAATATGTTGGCGAGTTGGTTTGTGTACAACAAACAATGGATACACACAGAGCTAAGGCTGTGCATCTCTAACTGTGATACAATCCCCAACTGAGATGCATATTCTGAATGTGCTGTATACATGACCAAGGAATGCTCCGCAAGCCTGAACAATACCTGTCGGCAGCATCATGTTTGGCATTTCAGTTGGTTTCAAGTTGGTTTTTGGGAGCCAACAGTGACTACACTTGGATGAGAAGGTGTCAGACCATCATGTTGTATCACGAAACATCTGAGCTCTCTATCCGCACTAAATCCATTCAATATGAATTTCTATTAGAGCTACTTCATGTTAACAAATCATGTAAATATCAGCTGTTTGCTTGAGATCAGGCTGGAGATGTAACCACTGAAAAGATGAGTAAGCAGCCTATGTGCTCTCTTCCTTCTTTGCAACATGACTTTTGAAACCGATAACACATGATTTTTATTGTGATCTACTGGAATGACAATTTACCCAACAGCAAGTAGCTTAGCTTGCTAACTCTCCCCTCCCTGGCGATCTTTCTCCAGTCAGTCTCCACCTTATTTAGGCTTTTGTAGTAAAATAATACCTTTTTTTGTAGATAATTCCTCATCTTAACTTAATCTATTGTGGTGCTTTCCAAGCAAGCAACAGATATAAATACAAGCACGCTGTCCAACAAAAGTTTAGCTCACAACAGCAGCGCTGCCTTGCTTGCACTGATCAAAGCCACCTCTTATGTCTGCTTCAAATCCAAAATGTTGCCATACTGTTGCAGGTTTTTCTTTTTTCCTGCCATATGTCTCCTGTCACCCCAAAACACATTAACTTTGTTCTAAACAAACACATCATGCGCCATTCTGCCCCTCACATCTCCTGAAAATGCCAACACCGGCCTCGGCTCACAGACAGTCAGACACCAGTGGCTCCATTAGTCTGTTTAGTAACACACATGATGTTGATCAAATTTTCATATTGCCTTTTATTAATGCAAGACATGACACCATCAGCACAAGTTACCATCAGCACAAGCTACTTTCAGCTGCATAAAATCAAACTGGTTTAAGCTCATACACTGGACTGGACCGGACTGGCACAACTGGAAATTGACCCTACTCTATTTTCCATTATGTCTGATCTTTTAAAAAATATTTAAAAAATACAAATTACATAAAAAAGAATGGTCTGGAGGTGGGGTTATGTCGTCTATTGGAGGATCCACCACTGCAATAGATAATATTACCAACCTTTCTTCTTCTTTTTCCATCTTGAATAGTGTTTTCCATGTATCATACTGTATATCCAATTAAAGGGCATCTGCTGGTTGCAGAAATGAGCTTTTATTTTGAAGGCTTCTGGTCTGAATCCAGTCTGCAGACAAATCTTAGCATGGAAATGTGAGGTAGACAATTTGCCATTGTACTGTAGTGTCTCTAAGCAAGGCATTTAACATCTGATGGGAGGCTGTGGCAGCGCTTCACTGCTCCTGCGTGACTATGTTCATATGTGAGCGATGGGTGTGATGTGCCTTTTTGAATTAGTTATTTGATATATTATTAATAAATATTGAAGACTATTCCGAGACACATAAAACCATGACAGGTATCATCATCGGGCTCCATTTCAGCCCCTGATCCCTTCAGCATCTGCAGCAGCTGGCTGTGTACAGTATTTCAGTGGTTCTGTGGGCGCTGGTTTGTCCCATCAGAAAATGAGGAGAAGTGAAGCAGGTCCAGTGTTAGCATAATTGTCTCTACAGTCTGTTTGTGGAACATGTGTCTGTCTGCATTGTAATGACGACCTGCACAAGTCAGAGATTCAACCTCTAGTCCTGGGTGCCCAGCAGGGTGCAGACACACAACCTTGCTGCACACTGGGCAGTCTGGTCCATCACCTTTACTGAATGTCAAACCTGCTGTCCGCTGCCTGCATGAATGAGAGGCAAATTGCACAGCGTTATATTCATAAATGCAGCCATTTACGATTAGGCACTCTCCTTAATTATAGGTGCTGATCCATTGAAGTTTTTACTTTTTTTGTATGCTGAAAAAGAGTCAGACGAACAGACAGCACCACCTACAGAAATCTAAAGATCTCTAAACTATATTTGATAGCCAGAGTATTTCTCCCCGCATTTAATGACATAACATAGTCATGGATAGTATGAGCAAATGGCCAACAGAAAAATTATCTCCATCTTTAGAAATGGAGCCAAATGGTGCAGTTTATGCTGATTATTTGTCGGTTAACACTCATAAACCATTCCCTCATGTGCTGTAGGAACAGTCGAGAGTAAAGCAGCTGTTTATAATCGTGAATTAAAACCTCTCCACCCAACGGCATGTTCATTTGCACATCTCTTTGCCATGTGTAGGCATCTTTTAGCTATTGTTGCACAGAAAAAATGCCTAGCTCATACTGTTTATTACACATTTGAAAGTTGAATTACAAGTTCAGAATTGAACACACGAGACAATGTGGTGTGTTTGGATCAAATAATAGGATTTCTCCCTCTGATGGGGACATAAAAAGGGAGGATTATGAGAGAATGAGCAGTTTATATAGGGAGCAGGTCCAAGTTTATGGAGACCACTATGTTGCATCGCCATGTTTCTACAGTAGCCAAGAACATACAAACCAAACACTGGCTCTAGAAAGGGCCGTTCTTGTTTTTGTGTCGTTACAAGCCCATCTGCAAAGAGCAGCTTCAGAGTTTCACTGGTTTGTAGCATCAAGCTGCTTTATTCAGTGTTTTTACTTATTTAAATCACCTGGTCCATTTGGATAATTAGACTCATAGGAAAAACCTCCTGAACATCTGGATCACATAAAGGTGAGCACACAATGGCATGTGGTGGGCGAGCTGCCTGTTATTGCGATGCCAAACAACATAGAAAATACAATGATTTGTAGCCTAAAACTGATTTATTCAGTGTTTTAATCACCTGGTCTGTTTGTTTTGGAGAGGAAGAGACCTCTGCGGATAATTCATCTCATAGTTAAAACCTCCTGAACAATGAACACTGAAGGAATTGTAGGTGGGAGAAGTTTTAGCTGGTTGCAATCTGCAATTCACTGCTAGACACCACCAGATCCTCCTAAATCTTACCCACTGCTCCTTTGAATACTTTGATATTTACTTTTGAGTCTCAGGAAAGAATACAGAACAAGTCGTCCCTTTGGTGTGAACTTGTGTGAGCATTAATAATATTCAATTTATTTATTTAATTGGATTTCATTCCCCAGAACTCTCCAGTACGTCTGAAATTGCTTGAGTTTTTTTTCTCTCTCAGTACTCTCCATCTCTCACTCACTGAGGAGGATGAGGCGGGCGTGAGCAGGTCTTTGCACCTCATGTGCATGCCAGGAAACGTTATTTGGTGTAGCTGTATTGTACTCAAGGTGAAAACAGTGGACTTTGGGAGGAAACTGGAAGACGACAAAAACGGAATTCTCCCAGGAAAATCGTGGGGATTGGCAAGAGACGTGTAAATGATTGAGTCCTGTAAGCAATGAGACCTACAGTACATCACATGTTGCTTCATGCTGCGTGTTTGCACTCTGCAGTTCCTCATGAAAGATGGCCACTTAAAGGAACCACAAACCCAGATGATGAAGTTACCTCCTGAAAACAACCATCACTGATGGTCAAGATGTTTCCAGTAGCATTAAACTATGTTCACACAGGGAACATTGCAATCAACAGAGGTTTCAAGGGACATTGTTGGAAACTCTTAAGCAAAACAAATTTCTTTAAGACTCTACAACCAAAAGAGTATACAGCATTTAAATCACACAGATCAGCAAACGTCATCTATCTGCAGTTGCTCCTGTTGCCTAAAATACATGAGTGAAACTAACCACCAACTCTGCACTCAGATCAATTAACACTGAAACAAATCATTCATGTTCACTCTCTTTCTGTGGCACTTACTGAGAAAACAAAACAAGAAGATGCACAATTTCAGAGCAAACACTTTCCCACTGTGAGAGCAAATGGATCTGTTTATCAAAAACAAACCTTTGTGCTTGAACGAAAGCTTAAATTTTGACCCGCTCTCTGGAGCCTCCCTTTTGTTCTTGTTAACGTTGCGGCGTTACACTGTCGCTCTCTATTGACACGTCTTTAATTTAAGTGGCTCTGATAATGTGCTTCCAGTAATCCTCCAAGCTTTCACTTTATCTTCCTCTCGTACAGGCGTTATTTAACTTTTGCCTTGGACTCTTCAAACACCTCACATTCATGCTGAAAACTGCTGCCTGCATATTTTACACAACAGCGTCCTATAAAATAATGTTTGAATGACTCACGCCCAAGAGCTGCTAACACTTGTTCCTCTTTTGTCTGTGTAAGAAATGCCAATGATTCTAAGAGACTGTAATGAATGGCATTAAATAATAAAGGACACTCTGCTGTTACAGAACGCACATTTATATAATCAGTGGCTGTGAAGGGAACTTTCATATTTCACAATGGGCCTCATGCAGGAAGCGATTTAAAAAAAAAAAAAAAAAAAAAAAAAGTCTGCTATTTTTTTTGTTCACATCCACGATTTGCTCCTATTTTGTTAGAACCAACTGATTACTGGGATTACTGTGTTTTCTTATTTCTACTCTACTCCTAACAGAAAATTTTATGAGTAGTCGAAAGCACTCTCACGAAGATAAGACAAAAACATCTCGTTATTAACAGTCCACTAATTGGAAACGCGAGGATACATGAGTTTTAAATTAGAGCAGCATGAAAAAATTGCATGAATATTATATAATCAGATTTACAGTATTATTATTTTAAGAGTAACTAAAATTAATGGATTATTAAAGTTGTGCGCTGAAGAAATACTTTTGGTCCATTATTTAATTGATAAAAATTTTCCTGCCCTTTATGACCTACCATAAAACAAGTCCGCCAGAGCATATCTTCACATTTTTACATGCTGTAGTGCCATTTTTGGAGTAGTTTATTATCCTATCCATCAATACAACCCTTATATCCCAAATTTTAATAATACTGTATGTTTGAACTTATGTCCATATTAATTTGCTAAAAGGTGCAATAAACCAAAAAAACCCACATATTTTTCTAAATACACACAAGAAAATCAGTTCATGCTCACAACATGATGATGCTTATTCCAACGTAGGAAGTGCTGTGAATACCCGCGGTCTGGATTATGGTTTTTTTTTTTTTGTGTGTGTGCGCTTTTTACTCTATTTCTACAAACTCATTTGTGCAAGAAAACAGCGCTCTGGGACCTGATGAATGCGTGATATGTTAGTGTAACTCCTCCAGTTTCATATGCAAAAAGAATTGTTGCTCTATCTTATTGGGTTGCAATTCTACTGGCATTTGTTGTTTTATATTGTCCTTGTCTTATGTTTATCTCTTTGCACTTACATGTTTGTACTTCTTTTCTTTGGTTTTAAATGTAAAGCGTCTTTGAGAGCTGTAAAAGCGCTGTATAAATAAAATGTATCATTATTATTATTATTATTATTATTATTATTATTATTTAAAAATAGATATGCAAATGGAATTGCAGGCGCTCCTGTCGGTGTTAAATGGCTGCGAACTTTTAATTTGAATACTTAAATACATTGTTCTGAGTGTTCTAGCGTACTTTTATTTAATCCGGAGCAACAACCAATTTCCAAAATTCATACGGAATTCCAGTAAGAATCCAAAAATATCAGTAAAAATGGACAACTTGGGCTCAGTGGGTAGCGCTTGCTTCCTGTGTACAAAGGCCTGTGTACAATGTCCTTGCTGCAGCAGCCACGGGCTTAATTCCAGCTCATGGTGCTTTTCTGCATGTCATCCCCTCTCTCTCCCTCTTTCACACTTAATCTATCCTGTCCAATAAAGGCATAAAAAACCCACAAAAAAATCTTTAATTATGAACATCTCTCCCAAATCCAAAAACTAGCGTTCGTTCTTTCATTTTCCATATCTGCTTATCCTGGTGGGGGTCACAGGGGGAGCTGGAGCCTATCCCAGCTGACATTGGGTGAGAGGCGGGGTACAACCTGAACAGGTCGCCAGACTATAGCAAGGCTAATAAAACTAGGGTGCTTAAACTCAAATTTGTGATGCTGTAGGGTGCAAAGTCTGGAGCGGCTCCATAGACAATAAATGGTGAAACATGTTCTAGATGACACTGAGAGCACTCAGGGGAATGTTCTGAGCATAAGGGTACATTTTATGTTTCACAACTGAGAACACTACAGTAGGATGAAGCTTACTTAAGTAACCATTCTGTGGTTCCACAAAATCAGGCTCCCATTCATTGTCTATGGAGCAGTTCCACTCTATACCCTATGGTATAGGGTATAGGGTATAGAGTTGTGGGTCGTGTGTCCATTCTGAATGGACTGCAAGTGACCTGCGAATGTGTCAGGTTTCTAAAAAACACACTTTATTTTGCAGTACAGTGAATTTCTGGTGCATAGCTTTCATTTTGAAGTGCTGGTTCCTGCTAACAGCTACGAACAGGAACAGCACACTAGACATGGCCTAATGCAAGTGTGATGCTGAATATTTTAAACTCTGTGGACCTTGAATTAATGACTACGGAGAAATCTGGATCCCGGGGCTGGACTAATTGGGAACCACTGCCCTTGGCCATCATCACTTTGAGACTCCCTTCTCTGGTTTCTGGCTTTAAGAGACAGCAGCTCATGTTCAAAAATATAAATCGATCTTTCCAAGACCATGCATATAACACATTGGAATTGTTAATTTGGGTGGTGTTCCCCATTAAGTAACCTTTTCAAAGCAGGACTTTTACTAGTAATACGGTATTTTTTTAGTGTGCAGAATCCGATAACTTCCTCCACCACTGCTGCTGACAGCAACACAAATTTTCCTCTAACGCTAGTAGTGACACTCGGGGGAAAAACACATTTACTCTTTATGTCAGTATGTCGATTCCACTGCTGCTGCAGTTCTTCTTACAGCCTTTGTTTAGTGGCATTTCTTCAATTCTTGGGCAAGTGTCAGAGTATTTACACACCTGCCTTTATATAGTGTTTAGGATGTGTTAACTTTTATAGCAGGTTACCAAACATCCATTAATGTCCTAAAAACACTCCCACATATATTCTGAAAAGCTGATACATAAAGTTTCAGTTTAAGACAAATGGAAGTGGGAGAAGAGGAAAGCTGCAGCGAGCACATTGTTAAGATTTTGGTGGAAGACTGCTGCAGAATGAGAATATCTGAGTGACTGGGTGCAAAGATGTAATTCCCAGACAGATGCTGGCACCATCTTCCAGTTTAGGTTTACTGTGCCATCATGAAGATTATAAAATAAAAGACAAAAGGCAACAAAAAAACTCCCTCATGAATAATGCAGCAAAGCCTCAGGCAGCAGGCACCCGTCTGCCCTCATTCATCAGAATCAGCCCGGTGGTGTGGCCTCTGAGAGTCTTAAATTTTGGTCATTTTCAATTTGCATCTTTAACCTGCCAATTTCTGTGAAATGTGTAAGCTCAGTGACAGTGTAATGTTTTTCAGCAGCTTTCAGCAGAGCCAAAATACTTGGACAGTTTGAGCAACCTTGAATGTCTCAGCTCGTACAGAGGAGCACATATTTATGTAACATTAACCCTCATGCAGCAACAATTTCTGGCATTTCTTTTATATTTTCAATTATTTTTTGTTGTTGTGAGAAAATAAATAAATAAGACGTGAAGTCCAGATGCACTAAATATTCCTAACCACCCTAATCTGCCTTTAGCCAGGTGCGCTGAATGATGAATCCCAGTTGATCACGGGTGATTTGATAAAAAGGCAGTGACTGTAGATTTATTATTTTTAAGTACCGCTGGGCTTAAGAGTAGAAACACTTTTTTCCTTATTATGCATTAACAAAACAACAGAAGGGACGAGGGATAAAAAAAGAAACCTTGTATTTTTTGTTGAATGCACTGAAGTACATTATGTGCCTTTTTTTCCTGAACAGTATACAGGCTGCATGTATAGGGGGGCATTAAACTGATTATTACATCGGACTCCGTCTGTCAGATGTTGTAGATGTCTCTGAACAAGAGTCTGTTATGATCAACAAGTGACCTCCCTCATGTCCACATGCCACACACACACACACACACACACACACACACACACGCACACACACACGCTCTCGAGTTGACTCATGCTGCATTGAATCAAACAAATCTCTCAGTTTGCCTCATTCTGTTGGCAGACATTGATTTTCACAAAGGATGAAAAGATGAAAGGGAATTTTTTGTATGTTAAGCCCATAAGCGAAAGATGAGACAAGTGAGATGAAAAAAAAAGCCCTGCACAGCTATAATCATCACAAGGCTTCTGTTAATGTAAATGGCAAAAATGTTGGTTTTCATGTCATGTTATGTATGCATACATTTGCTGGTAGAATGTTACTAAGTAGTTAGTTACAGAACTCGAGTACTGTGCCCCAGTACAAATTATACTTGGATTTGGCTTGGTTTTACTTAATCTTGTGCTTCCGCTACAATTATTTGACAGTTTTAGTTACTAGTTACTTTACACGTTAAGATTTTTGCATACAGACCATATGACGAGCGTATAAAATGATGCTTTGTTATAGATTAAACCACCCAACAACATGTACACGCATGAGCGGATTATGAGATGATGGGACCCCGGGCAAGACATGGCATAAGGTCCCACCACCTCTCCTACATAGGAGCAAGACACACAGACTCTGTGGTGGTTTTGCCGCTTTGTTATGCCTCTGTGCCAGTGATAGTAGTGGCCGGGGCATTATGTTTTGTCCCATTCTCGTAAACACACTGTCTCAATAATGCCTTGAGGGAATTTCTTCAAATTTGGCACAAATGTTTGTCACAAATGTCCACTCAATAATTATGATGATTCGTTTTGGTGGTCAAAGGTCAAGGTCACTGTGACCTCATCTGTCTCATTCCTATAAACGAGATATCTGAAGAAGGCTGTGAGGGAATTTTCCAAATTTGGCACAAATGTTTACTTGAATTCAAGGAGATTTTGGTGGTCAGAGGTCAAGGTCACTGTGATCTTGTCCATCACATTCTTGTGAACATGGCATTAGGGAATTTCTTCAAATTTGGCACAAACATTCACTTGGACTCAAGGGAAGTGATTAGATTTTGGTGGTCAGAGGTCAAGGTCACTGTGACCGTTCATCTGTTTCTTTCTTGTGAGTGCAATATCTCAAGAACGCCTCAAGAGAATTTCTTCAAATTTGGCACAAATGTCCACTTGCACTCACAAATGAAATTATCAGAATTTGGTAGTCAAAGGTCAAGGTCACTGTGACCCCATTTGTCTCATTCTTGTGAGCAAAATATCTCAAGAATGCTGTGAGGGAATTTTCCAAATTTGGCACAAATGTTTACTTGGATTCAAGGATTAACTGACTGGATTTTGGTAGTTAAAGGTCAAGGTCACTGTGACCTTGCATCCATCCTCATTCTCATGAATGTTATATCTAAAGTGCAACTTGAGGGAGTTTCTTCCAATTTGGCACAAACGTTCACTCGGACTCAAGGATGAACTGATTCGATTTTGGTGGTCAGAGTTCAGGGTCACCATGACCCTGCAACCGTCTAATTCTTGTGAATGCAATATCTCAAGAAAGCCTCAAAAGAATTTCCTCAAATTTGGCACATGTGTTTACTTGCTCTCCCACATTAATTGATTAGAATTTTGTGGTCAAAGGTCAAGGTAAGTGTGACCTCACGAAACATGTTTTTGGCCATAACTCAGGAATTCATATCATAATGTCATAATTATGACAAAATTTCACACAAATGTCTTTTTCTGGTTTTAAAGGCTACATTAAAGTGATGTAATTTATGAAAATGCCAAACTGTTCTATTATTTGCCTTTACCCACATTATCATAAATCCACATTATTGGTGATCATTTATCAGCAGTCTCATCGTGTAAATATTTAGTAAAAGCACCAATAGTCCTACAATATCTTTGCAATATTGCTATCAACAAATTTGTAGAAAATCTAATATCTATTTTTGACCATATTTCTCAGCCCTTATTGCAGAGACCATGAACCTGTGTTGTTCTTTGTCTCTTTACGGCCAGCACAGCCCATTTTCCATTACCTTAAGATAAACAAAATAGTGGACAACAGCAATACAAATGGCTGCTTACCTCACAGTAATGATTAATGAATTCTCCCATTGATTTACCCTGCAAGACCCCTGCTGTACTGGAGGAGGATCGATCCTCTGTTGCACAGCAGGTAATCTTTTCCCTTACAGCACTCCGCCACAGAAATGCGACAGGCCAATTTATAGCTTTCCTGCCCCATGCATGTGGTAAGGTACAGCAAAATGGCCTGTCTGCCTCAGAAAAAGCCATCTCGCTTCTGTGCAGGGACAAAAGCTTCTGACCCAGGCTGTGACAATTGTGGAAAAATTTCTCCCTCACTGACTGACAGTTTTGAAAAATACACATCCAGTTATTTTCTCTCCCAAATGTAATACAGTTTTGAAGATGCTGATGCATATTTTGCACCATCATCCCGCCTACTGTTCTGCAAAAAAAACAAACAAACACTTTTGGTATCTAGTTTCTTCAAGGGCTGCTTGGTCTTTTCAGCTGACAACAGTTGATAACAGTAAACTATTTTCAGTTGGAGTGTAGCTTGTTTACACTGTTTATGTATAATATCGACATCTCTCTGTGGTATCCCACTTGGATAAACAACTAACAATTTATTCCAGGTGGGATGATTTAAAATGGCTTGAAGTGTGTGATAATTGATTTTAACACACAGCAGTGTGTCTGACTATTAAAGCAGGAATAACCAGTGTATTTATGTGTGTAAGGATCTGAAGTCAAACTGCATTCTTAAAAGGCTCATTTATGCTCCTTTTATGTACCAAAATACATACGTTCATTTCAAATGCGAATGTCACTGCCCACTTAGGCAGCGTTGTAGACGGCGGTGGCTTGTCAGGCCACTGAATATATTATTTTCTCTGTAATATCGATTAATTCCATTCCGTCATTTTGACATGTCTCTGTCATGTCCTGCAGTTGTATCTTGGCTGAACTAGGCTACATCGTCCCCACAGACTGGGATTACTGCCCCATTTAATCCGTATCCGTAAGCTTTCAGAAAACCAGCACGAGTATGGTCAGAAGGCTCTTTCTGTGTCCGCATATATATATTTAATGTTGAGAATGAATGAGACACTGAAAAGTAAGGCTTACTGGTATATCATGGAAGTGAATCTAGGCTTGACTAAGACACACTACATATCCTCATACAAGGGTTCATTTTACAGTTTTTATGGTATCCTGTGAATTAGCTGCCCACAAAAGATGCTTTGTCCTCAACGTAAAGTTGTGTAATTTACATAAGTTACAGGTTAGGTTAGTTACAAGTTACTAGTACAAGTTACTGTGGTTAGATTTAGGAAAACAAACACGCTGAATATGTACTGAAAAATGAGTCAAAGTTCACACGGTTCTGAACACTGGTCTCCTCAGGAAAGTCCTGTGTTTTGTGACCAATACACCACCTCAGCTGCTTCTTTATTCTGGTCAGCCCGCTGATCATGTGATTGCAGCCTTCCAAATTGCGGGGGTTATGCAGGAATTACTGGCTCGCCTAAAACCCTGAAAATTAGTTAGCATTTTTCCATTTCCAGTTCCTTCCTGCTGAAGTAAATGGGTTCTTTGAACAGATTTTACATTAGATACCTGAAATATGTCTGTCATTAACACAAGCTTAAGAGACTTTCATGTTTTGTTCCACGACATAAAATATGTCAATCAATAACCAATGCGTGAATTTTGGAAAAATGTGGATGCTAACAAGTGGCTAAATTAGACGGCAGAACGTCGTCATGCTGAAGAGGCTTTACAGCCTCGCTGTGGTAGGGATTACGTCATGGGACCGTTGTGTAGTTTGTTTATAGCCTAGCTCTTTATTTTTGTCGATTGATTATTGTTGTTGAAAACAACCTGCTGAACACAACATCTAAATCTCGTAAACATTTGTTTGCCACAGATTGCTTATTTTCTGCAATAATTGAAAATCCAATGAAAAAATCCCATAGGCTTTTTAACAAGGAAACCAGTGTGATGCTAACTTCCGCGTTGGCCTACAGACAAACATCATACCTGGAGCACTCTATGGCAATTTGAAAGCTGGACACTGCTCTGAATGTGGAAGGGAATTAGAGTTTTGGCAGTAAGGTAAAAGAGCATTAATAAGGATAGATTTGAGCATTAAGGTAATGTAGGAGTTTGACTAACACTTTTGCTTCATTGAGGAAAGTTTCCGGTTTTTCTCAGGTAATTTTTCAAATTAGTTTTAATGGAGGCAAGTGAAGAGAAAATTAGTAGATGGTGAGAGTGGGAGCAGCATTTCAAGTTGTCTGTCTAAAAAGTGTGGCCCACTGGTCTCTGTAATTACAGACACCTACACGTAATTGACCATTATTAGGTGCCTGAGTGTGACTTCATTATATCAGCCAGCTGTGCGGCTCGGCCTGTCTGTTAAAGACGCAGGTTCAGTGTCATCACAAATCACTAGTTTTAAGCCTGCAAGTGTTAGAACAAAGACAAAGCCTCCTCTGGAACTGATGGTTTTTATTTGATCCAATTTTCATACGAATACAGTTTAATTTCACATAGGAAATGGAATAACTGCCTTTTGCAAAAGCCCCTTGGTTTTTTATTTAAAATCTGTGCATATGTGAATTTCTCTCTGTCTGTTGTTTATCCTTTTGTTTCATCTCTTTGCTTCTGCATGATATAAATAATGCCAGAACGATATGCCGGTCGGATAAATCAACAGATGAGATGAGAGAGAAAACGTGGTTGAAATACAAACATTTATAGCCGTATTGATGTAGCCTAGTACAATCTTCATAAATATCCAGAGGAGTTTGTTTTACAGCTTTGTGTCCTGCCTGTCCTACAGGCATTAGTGAAATAAATAATTATAAATAAAAATCTTTAAAAAAAACCCCACCACAGACATTGAACAACATATTGGTCACAAATTGGTTTTGCATTATGTTTTCTTTTTATCCTTTTTATGTC
Organism: Epinephelus lanceolatus; assembly: GCF_041903045.1. Taxonomy (NCBI): domain Eukaryota; kingdom Metazoa; phylum Chordata; class Actinopteri; order Perciformes; family Serranidae; genus Epinephelus; species Epinephelus lanceolatus. The sequence goes on from NC_135734.1 coordinate 39,571,104, forward strand.
TTTGTTTTGAGTGTTCCTGTGTCAGTGAGGCACTCTAATGCAGCTCCTTGCAGTCTGCTGGTGGAGTTATAAATCTGCGGAATAGGGGCTCTCTGAGCTATTATAAACAGGAAACTTGTTTGATATTCTGTGGTGCTGCCAGAGATCCCATTTCATGTAACAGCTTTATTGCCAGTTAGAAGCACTAGACCAGCCCGATCATTTCCTTCTCCCAATAATAGTAAGGCTGTTTTCGTCTGCATATGTAATGAATGTTGAGCAGCCAACTTTGCGCTCTGCCAAAGACAGGTCTGAGCGCTTACGGAAGGACGCTTTTCGTTTCACCTTGTGCCACTGATTTGTTCTTTGATAGCTTTTGCCACTGCGCTTCGCAGCAACACGGAATCCATTATCCTTCAGGTATCAGCACCCTGGCAGAGACAGAGCACGTTATCAAACATTCCTCCACTTTCATTACATTCCTGTTTGCCGGGACAAGGCGAGCACATTATCACATTCTGATGTTAGTTCTACAAATCCCTCCGTCTTCACATGCTCAGCTGGAAAATGACTGGATATGAGGTTTTAGCCGAGTCATCTGCTCCTCTGTCCTCCTGAGGAGAATCAGCACACGGTGCTTGGAAAGAGAGAGCCAGATTTTAATTTATGTGAGACAGTTTGTGGAGAGGTTTGGAGGAGCAGTATTGGGTATCTGTAAAACATGAGCAGCAGCAATTCATTACGTTAATAGCTGAGACCTGGATCCATGAGTGGGAATAATGTTAACCCATGCAGACAGTGATTGTGCAGTCTGAGCCACTGACCCCAATGAAGCTGTTGCTTTCTCTTTTTTCCTCAGTGCTGTTGCTTGTTTGTTCATTAGTGAATTGATTTAGATCGGAAGAAATAAAAACATTCTTGCTTACAGTCCAATACTAATATGTTGCTGTTGCAGATTTTTCTCATGAATATTGAGAATAGATTTTATTACATCATTTTTTTTCTTTATATTGTATAAAAAGCCTGTGTTTGTGGTCTATAGAGTATTAAACATGATGTGATGATGCTGAGCCTAATCCTAATCTTGTACATAAAGTATGCAGTTGTTTGTTGTGAAGGATCTTATAGGACTTTTGTTTTTAACCAGTCAGTTTGAAAACTCAACTTTCAAGTGAAGTTTTCGAGTGCTCTATCAAAAAACTGCCTAATTTTAAGCCTTATTGAGACATTACAATCTAGTGTTATGCGTAACATTACTCAATAATCTTCAAAAATAATCGGAACATAAAAAAATGGTGTTAAATTTATTGATACAGTTGCTTTAGTCGATAAGTTTTGGTAATAATGACAATATATTGATGCTACTGTAGAAAGCTCTGCACTGTAGCTGCCTAAGCTAACCTTAGCCTCGGAGATCGTCACCAAGAAATTACATTTATATACAACTAATGTGAAACAGCAAATACATTTTGGAGGGAGACAAAAGCCCCTTTTCCACTGCAGCAACTTTTATCATTTACCTGGAATTTTGTTTCCACCGAAATTACCCGGGTAAAAAACTTTCCCTCAACCCCAAATTTACCCTGGAAAAGTACCTAGTCGGGGGGGTAGGACTTTTCAGATTACCCAGAATTCTTGAGGGGCGGGGCGAAACCCGATACTAAATTAGCCCGGGGCTAAATTATCAAACACTATAGTATTGATGTGCTAACAGTATCGGTTCTCCTCTGCGCTCTGTGCTGTTGCTGAACTCCTCCACATACACACACATCTACGCACACACACACACACACACACACACACACACACACACAGGCCTATAAGACACGGTAAACGGTGAACAGCCAAGCGGCCGCGGTGGAGACAAAGTGAAGATAACTCAAAAATGACTCGAGTTGACGGCAGCTACACTCGTTACTGTAAGTGACATTAAACCTTAGCGAGTAAGAAGCCAATACTTTATCAATGTGTTCAGCAAGCATGAACATGTAAACGTGTAGACAGCGATATTCAATATGCTCCGTCCACAGTCTCTCATCCACCGACACTAACATTATGTCTTACATGCTGATTTAGACAGCACACTAGTTCGGCTGATAGCGAATTGTTACTAATAAGCTCAAATGACAGCTGTTTGTATGTAGACTAACTTAGTTTGACACTTATCTTAAAATTGGGCAGATACTTTTAAACTTAGCTGCTGGCTGAGACAAACAGCCCCAACTCTCTACACCAGCATGTAACCAGCCAAGCTGGCGGAGCCAAATACAGGGCACACGCTGAATCATCTATGTCATCACGCTAATTTGAATAAATTGTCCAGAACTTTGAGGTGCGGTGGAAATGCAAACCACACAGATTACCAGGAATGACACGGAATGTATTAGCAAAATGTTTTCTGACAACGTATTTCATTGCTTTGAGCTAAAATAGCGTGCTGCAAGTATGAATCCTAAAGCCTGGCAATGAGTTAGCATTTTATCACTCCTGGTTCCCTCATCTTGAAGTCAATGGGTGTTTGGTTAGATGCCTGAAATGAAGGTTTGTGGTTGACACAAGCTGAAGCTACAGTGGTTTTCCATAGTGTTCCTGAGCCCATGTAGTAATATCCTTTTATACAATCATGTTGGGTTTTAATGCAGGGGTCAAAGGTCACGGCCACTCAGTGCTGGTTCTCAGCCTTGCTCCGTACATGCAGAGACTTCTGCAGATTCTCTGTATCCTTTGATGATATTAAGGATCGTAGATGCGAGACCCATAAATGCTTTGCAATTGTTGTTGAGAAAAGTTGTTCTCAAATTGTTGGACTGTTTGCCCACAGAGTTTTTCACAAATTGACCATTTTTGCTTGTGAACAATGGAGCCTTTTGAGAATAGTTGCTGACGTAGCTGTTAATGCAGAAAACACTTTGTAAAGCAGACAGGTTTGTTGTTTTGGCCTTGACTACAGCTCACAATAGCTTGTATTAAAGTTAAGGAATAAAAAGCCAGCAAAATGAGTTTATTCTTTTGTAGCCTCATTGTTTAGGGGGCGTTGCAATATGCAAATGTAATTTCTAGGAGACAGGGTTGCACAGCTGACAGGATGAATTGCTCTGAATCCTTGACGTCTTGATGTGACTGGGTGAAAAGATGATTTGCGTCAGAGTGTGACTCTGTTCACATCTATTGAGGAATTTGTTGGTTCATATTGTATTGGACACTCTGCACAGAGAGGTCAGTGTCAAGAGTGTGAAAAATGACCACTTGTAGGTCAATTTAAGATACTTTTCTGTGTGTGTGGCTCTTCTAACACTGTAGGGCTCCGTTTTCCATCACAAGTTCGTCTTAAATGGTTTTGTTCTATTTAGATTTAGATCTGTCTGCAAGCTGTTTGAATGGATAAATATCTTTCAGCCTCCGTTTGACCGTATTCCATCCACTTCTGGATGTGTGTCTTTCTCGTGCAGCAAGTATTTAAAGATACACAGATCTGCCAGTTTTTGAGAGACACCAACTGTGGCAACTCAGTGCAATAAATCCAGCCTTTATGAAGCTTGTCATATGCTTGTCAGTTTTTATTGAGATTATGAGAGGTGTTCATTTGTTATGGTGAAATCTATGGTAATTTTGGGGGCTGTGGGTTTGTTGTGCTGTTGAAATGTATCGGATTAAACTGGAGACAGTTTAGTGGTGGTATAATTGCGGGGTTGCTCCGGCGTACGCTTTTGAATATACAGTATAGAGATGTCAGGAAATGCTCTCTGTGTCTTGTAGCTTTTCACCGTTTAGAGATTCCTCTCTGTAATACGTTCCCAGAATTTCTAATGAATGTTCTGTGAAGACGAGACTCAGTGAGATGCAAAATTGCATGGCACAAAAGATTTGTGAGCTTCAAGAAAGAGTAGCCTCGGTATGAACTCCAGGGTGTTATTACATAAAAAAACAGCCTGCTCTTCAGGAACACTGGGCCTCTGCAGAATACACAATGACAAATGTGTTTGAAATTATGATAATGACTGCTAATTTATCTTTCATACATGTCCCCGAGTAACCATGTTTATCGTGATTTAGAGTGTGCACAACGATCAGGGAATCTAAATTGGTTATGAAACAAAGGGTCACAGTGGGAGCCTTGAAATAACACAAACATTAGCAGCCTGGGGTTTTGTGCTGGGGCGGAGGATGACACATTCCTTACAGTCTATATTTGTAAAAACTGTCAAATCTATACCTGCTATACCAAGGCAGTGCACAATAGACGAGTAGATTACAGGCTCAGCTGGTATTGTGCAGTGATAAGCAGGGGGCTGTTGTTTTCACCTGTGAGATGCCACTAGGTATAATGCCCTTTTTACACAGAGATCCTGCGATAGGGCTGCAACCAAGACCTTTCATTATGCCTTCTTACATAGAACCAAACAAGGCAGGCATAATGCCGCCTCATTGTGTGATATCTAAATAGCATAGGTGTTTAGTGTGACATATAATATATGTATTGGGCACTACTTTTTTGTTAACAATGGAATAACCTACCAAAAACAATAATTTACCATCCCTGTTATATGCCCATTGATCTTGTACTCCCAGACCTTGTTGTCTCTCCAATTTGCAGATGTTTTTGTTTGCTGTTTTTCTTCTTTGAGTTAGCTGCTAACTGCTAGTAGTTTCTTTTTAAATCTCCCAGCAGTGGGTCGTACGCATAACACATTGTCAAAATGCCGCACTTGTCCAATCCTGCCTGCTTTCCCTTTTACACAGACATCGATTCAGCTCCGTTTGTACCTCCACTGCTGGCGTAAAGGTGAGGCAACTCTGTCCTCCCATTCCATGATGGTACCTTTTATACAGAACAGTGGGGTGGAATAATGGCGCAACATTTTCACCACCTTGGTAATGAAGGCAGCTAAAGTTCTTCATCTTAAAGAGTCACTTAATGGCAGGCTGAAAAGCAGGATTTTCCTGCTGTCTGCAGCCGAACGATTCAAGTTTGTTGCCCCTGTGATGACTCTGATTGGTGTGATCAGAAATGTCCTAATAGTGACATCACTGTGTACCCTAAAGTGTACTTCTACAGTGAAGAAGTTAAACCTCTGGAGTTCAGCAAAAAGAAGATTTAGAGCTGTTAGAGGGAAACTAATGATTTTCAACCAGCTCTGTGTCACTGCTGTATGGACAGTGTGTGCAGATGAACAGTGTTTGGCTACCCCCCGTTCTGTGAGTACCCAGAGTTCCCCACCCATCCTGAGGCAAAAGTACACGAGGTAACACAAAACGGTGACACAGAGCTGGTTGAAAATTTTCCCTTTAAGCTGCACTTTGATCTCCCTTAATTGATTGTCTGGCCACAAAAACCTTCTGCTCACCTTCAAAGCCCTCCACAACCTTGCCTTCTCCTACCTCTCTGATCTTCTCCAGGCGTACCTCCTGATCCTCTCACTCTTCCTCTGCTGGTCTCCTGACCATTCACACCTCTCACCATTCGCTCCAGCACTGTGCCCAGGCTCTGGATCTCCCTACCCCCCACACATTCAACAATCTGACAGCATAACATCCTTCAAACTGGCTTACACACTCCAATGCTAACTGTCCCCTCAGCCCCCCACTTTTTTTTTCTTACTGATTTTATCACAGCAACATTATGTATGTGCCCAATTCACATCTCTTGTTCTGTACGCTATTATATGCTCTGTTAGGTGACCTTGGGTGTTTTAAAAGGCACCTTTAAAAAGTGTTGTTATTATTATTATTATTATTATTATTATTATTATTATTATTATTATTATTATTTGTTTGGCACTACAACAAGCTGTAAACACAATATATATTGCCTTATAAAATAACTATGGGGAGTGTGTCAACCCACAGTTACACATCTAGCAGACATGGTGATCCCTTGCATTCCTGTTTTGGGCCACTTGGCCTAAATAAATCCAGCATTTACTCACCCTTAAGCTCCAGCATGGTCTCCACTCCTAAGGGGAAATATCTGACTTTTCAGCTGCTGGAAACAATATTGATGAAAACGATGAGACTGAACCAAAACAGTAAAAGTTCGAGTTGTAAATCAAAACAAAATGAGCTGAAATACACACTCGATTGATCCCAAGATTGATCCACTCCTTCATGCTGCAAGCTGTACAGTGTGAATTAACTAGGCAGCATCTCTTAAGTGAAATCCTTTACAGCTTCTCTGGACATTACCCGTTATGTAAACAAAGAGTAATCTCCTGAGCTGTGTTTCTGTGAAAGGTAAAAAAGGGTAATGGTCTGACTCTGGAACTGCTGAAAGGTCAGGAGGCAGGAATTAGTTCACTGATAAGAGTCATCATGTGCTCTGGGGCTGGCGGGCCATGTTGGCTGCACAGTCCCTTCCATTACTCATGCAACATGAGGACCTTGGATCTGTCACCTCTGTAATTAAGTAGTGTAATGACAGCCACCTCCGACTCCACACACACAGACACACACACACACACACACACACACATGCACACATGCCAAGAGAGAGACAAAAAGAAATCCTTGCTGGGATGCTGAAGTGCTTACCTGCAAGCCATCAGTGACACCATCATTATTCATGATACATTATTAATTTATACATTTATTTGGCTTCAGGCTGCCCAAATGTGAATATCAACCTGCTTGAATTTATGGCAGAATAACAAAAGTATACACAGGCAGTATGACAGGCACAGCTATCATGAAGCCAACCTTCTGAACATGTGAATGATCATTTTGCTGCTGAAGTAATGTATATAATGTTAAAGGGACAGTTCACCCCAACATCAAATATGCATATTTTTCCTCTTACCTGTAGTGCTATCTATCAATCTAAACTTTTGGGGGGGTGCTGAGTGTTGGAGATATCGGCCGTAGAGATGCCTGCCGTCTCCTGAATATAATAGAACTAGATGGCACTCGGTTTGTGGTGCACAAAGTGCCGAAAAATATCAATTTGAAAACTTTTGAAAAACTTTTTTCTTTCTATTGAACTACACCCGCCAACCTTATCACTGTGCAGAAGAAAGTGTGCATCTACTAGCGGGTGTTGTTTGGTAGAAAGAAAATAGTTCCTACATGGAACTGCTCACAATAAAGACTGTGGATTATCCTCCTGAGACCCTGTGTCCTCATGTAAGGACATCAAATTTTAGGTTTACTTGACACTTCATTCTACTTACCTTAGTTTTGTTGTCCTCATTTGTGGACACTTTTCTGTGCCATCTAGTGGTAGTGAGGGCACAACACACTAATCCATGTATAAACAAGATGGCAGCCATCTCTGCCAAGTCAGCCTGCAGCCAATGCCGACACAAATGTGGACAAGGTCCAAAACCTGATCACATTTTATGGTTGAAACTTGTTTATTTGGGATTAATAATGTTTTGTTGGATATGGCAACAAATTTGACCAATTTTGGCAACAGTAATAAGCTAAGACACTGTTAATTAGGAAGTACTTGTTTGAAGACATTAGGACTTTATTGTTGTCTCATTTGAGGACGTTGGGACTTAATTATTGTTGAAAATGTTAAGATTTTTATACTTCTCAGGTCCTACTGATCCCAAATAGCTAGGAGAAATTAAAAATGCATATTAAACAAAAGTTTGGGTCTCAGGAGGTTATTTTGAGTAACTGCGTCATGATTTCTGAGATGCTGAGTTGCTGAGCATAAGCAGAATGACATCTAGTTCTATTATATTTGAGAAAAGGCAGACATCTCTACAGCTGATATCTCCAAGGTAAGAGGAAACGTGCATTTTTAATTTTGGGGGTGAAGTGCCCCTTTAACTGAAAGAGTTAATGCCTCTAATCAACTGATATGAAGATGCAGGAGAAGAGGAAGAGAGAGGGGGGATGAGAATAAGTAAGATTAAGATGAGATATTTTTCTGGTTTAATTTATGCTCCGTTTAATGTGTTTGGGGTCAGTGCAGTATATCAGCTACTGTGGTGGGTCAAGGCAGCAATTTGTTGTAAGTGCATCCCCCTCTCACCTCCACTCCCATGGAGGTGGTGGTGGTGTGTCTTCCTCAAGCTTGGATCCTGGGTCTGGGAGTTGGAGGGTTCTGTGCAGAATCTTAGCTGTTCCTATGAGAGCACTCTTCTGGGCAGAGACCTTAGAAAAAAGCAGTGTCATTTAACAGAAATGTGTATGTTTTGGCACTTTGACCACCACAAGCCGAGTGCCATCTAGTTCCATTATATTCAAAAGAAGGCAGACATCTCTACGGCTGATATCTCCAACACTCTACAACTGACACCAAAAAAATCTAGATTGATATGTAGAGCAAGAGGTAAGAGGTAAAATATGTATTTTTGGGTTTGGGGTGGACCGTCCCTTTAAACTCAGATGAGAAAAGCTTTTTTAAGAGCTTAGAATCAACCAGTGGTTTTCTGACCCATGATTTAGTTTGCTGTAATTTTTCTAATGAAAGACTCATAAAAGGCTGCAACCAGTTTTGACTTTTGAGGATGAGTAATATTTCTTGTGTCTGCTTTTTTTAATCCATGCTACAGGTTTACTCGCAGCATTTTCTAGTGTAGGCACCCTGCCTCGCCTTAATTAAAGCTTCAGGTAGAATAAGCAGTGGCACAACATCACGCAGCAAAGGCCACGTATTTAATGAGCGAGGTGACTGTTTAAGCCGGCATGTTGTAATGGACTGGATGAGATGTGTCAGGATCCGTCTGATTCTGCTTAGCAGGTGATTGATTGGTCGATTACACCATATGTTCACTTCGCAGTAATCAGAGTGGCGCGTCAGAATGTCGAAAAGTTTTTCCGAGTTGGGGAGAGTAGAAACAAACAAATCAATCACAGTCAGGTGCTGCTATGTGCACTGCAGGTAAAGCACAGGGCTGAAGTTAGTCTGATTATCACCAGTTGAAGTGGTTAGTTTAAAGTTTTAAAGTGGACACATTTCCTGAGTGAAATCTCAGTATGTTTCAAGAAACCTCTTGTTTCCCTGACACAAAGGCAGGGAACTGTGAACAAGCGAAATAATGTCATCAGGCTTTTTTTTCCTTTTGTGAGAAAGATTTCAAGCATCTGTCTCCATGGCAAAATTGCTTGAGACAGATATTTTATGGAGGGTGCATCTGCTGGTGGAGACTCTGCCTCTGTAGTGCAGTGATTAATGGACAGTATTGAAGAAAAGCCAGTGGTGTAAATCTACGCCCTCTTTTTATGTAAACCTCAGCCTGTCAGCTGTAATAAAAATGACAGAATGGATGCTACATCCAGGCCACAGCCAGACTGTCTGGTGATGCAGCAGTTATAATGACGTAACCAGAGACAGAAATGTGAGGTTGGGAGAGCCTGGACCTCAGTGCGTCACTTACACGCCTGCAGGAGGCATCAGTCAGACCTCATGACGACTATGATGACCTGTTTGCCTTCATCTCGCAGCATCCCCAAAAACATCCTCAACTTCTCAGTTTCTCTCCCACAACTGTTTCTCTGCGACAGAAATACAGATTTTAGAATCAAGTTACTCTTGACACAGTGAGCGATAAATTACTGAGGTGATGTGAAGATTGTTAAAGGGTGAGTTTGGTGTTTTCCAACCTGGACTCTATTTTCCAATTTTTTGTGTCTAAGTGACTAGTGGGAACAACAATTTGTGAAACTGGTCCAGCATTCACGACAGCCGGCAGCTGCAAGATGGGCTGCAGTGTAACCACCGGGGGGCATTTATGCCCAGTCAATTTAAGTCCATTAAAAGTGCTTGTTTTTGCCACTTTGGCCTGCTCAGATTGTTATTATAAGCATCTGACTACTTTATGGAAAGGATCCCTATAGAGATGGACCTTTTTGTTAAAGGATAAGACCCTTTTCTTTAACCAGAAACACCAGACTCCATGAAAAAAACAGTACTTTTAGCGTGTATAGAGACAGCATATTTTCACATCTTATTGGGTGAATCAAGAGCGTATTTCAACCAAACCAGAAGTGGTGATTATTGAACAATGGAAAAGTGAACCAAGACTGTATTAGTAAGTTTTATATTCTTCCTGTCAGTTGTTTAATTAAGTGTGTTTTACAATGACTAAATTACTGTTTATTTAAATGGAGTCTGGTGGGTTTGGCGATGGTGATTTCAGGGCTGTTTATGGTTAAACAAAAAAGGATTTTCCTTTTTAACAAAAAGGTCTGTCTCCGTAAGGATCCTTTCCATAATGTTATCAGACACTGAGAATAATTATCTGAGCCTGTCTGTAGCAAAAACAAGCACTTAAGCTGCGTTTCCACCAAACACTTTCGGTATGGTACCTTTTGGAACCAAAAGTAACCCTTCAGACCTGATACCTAGACCATAGGTCCGTTTAGTGTTTCCACCACAAACAGTACTCTCAAATGTGGGTGGGGTTGTTGTCACTCACTGCTCTGTCCAGCACTCACTGTATTTCCTCATCAGCGGTGACACAGATGGAAGTCTACACCTTGTTTATCGTCCACAGAATGAGGCTGCACGCTAACATGCCGAGATATTGTCTCTCCATGAGATATTTGAAAATAGTGGGTTTGTGCATTTAGGCATTTTAAGGCAAGCTCAGGGGTTTAGTGTTGCCGTAGCCCACAGGAACGACGCTTTTTTTTCTTCAAGTGAGGATTAGAATATACGCCATTCACATAAGCCGGTGGTCGAAATTAATGCATATAAATGCTTGAAGATCCACTCATTACTAAAAGTGTGTGTCATATAAAAACAAATTGGATGGTCAAAGTTGTCAGTGAAATTTAAGGTGTGTTGATGGATTCATGTCGTCAACTCATGCATTGAGTAACATTACAAGTTAACATTCCACCTTAAAGGTCGCTGGTACTCGGCCCAGTGAATTAAGTTATTTTTTTCTTAGACTCCAGCTGCTGTGAGAGGCAGCAAAACATCCTTTTAGTTTATAGAAACTCTTCACAGTATGAACAGTGGTTACATGAGCCTCAAAACCAGCCACACCTCAGCCCTGAGCAGAGTGACCATCCTCTATTGACCAATCAACAGACTGCAGTGTTCACAGCTCCACCTTTTAGTACCAGATCTGTGTGCTAGGTACCCCAACAAAGGGGGGACCAAAAATGGGGACCATACGGAACAGATCCATTGGTACCATCCACAACTTTTCACAGTGGAAACAGAAAAAAAAGCGTACCGAACTGCTCAGTGGAAATGGGGCTTTATAGGTCTAGTAGACGTAAAGTAATGGGGCACAAACACCAAGCCTGTTCTGCTCATACTGGACCAATGTCAAAAACTGTGGTTACCATTAGTCACGTTGGACGCAAAAACATGGGAAAATAGGGTCCAGGCTGAAAAACACAGAACTTACCCTTTAAGTTTGTTGGTGTTATAAAGAAATGAATAATAGGAACATATTTTGCCTGTCTTGTGAAAGACTTACTGGTAAAAGCAAATGCACTGATGAGCAGATGATTTCTACAATCAATATACATAATGCACTCACATAGGTTCAGATGCGTCTCTATCCACAATCTCAACAGCCCTGGTGGGAAATCTGGTTTAACAAGATAGGCAGCAAGGTTCCCATCACAAATAGAATAGCGGGAAATCTTATCGACATTCAGTAAACACAATCCACCAGGGATGTTAAAGTAGTAATTTGTTTGTCTATGCATCAGTGGCTTGAGGTAGGTAGTATTATTTACATTCTCTTGTACAGCACTCAGAAATCACAAAGTTCAACAGTAGCAGTTGTATTCTTCTGTCTATAAAAACAGTTGTACCTCACCCACAACCCCACTGCCACTCTCACCACAAATACACTCACTCTTTATGCTCGCTCAGTCACACGCAGCCACACACAGAGAGCATGCTGTTGTAAAATGTCAGTGAGGAAAGAAACATTGCCTTGCTGCCCCCCAGAGAGCACGAGAGGAGGAAAACACAATTAGAGTAATGAGGAATTAGTGCCGGCTGCACTGCGGCCTCACCACAGGTGGACCTCTGTGATCGCAAGGGACAGCATTTACATCAGGAAGGTGCCAGGTGACGGGCCGGAGCCAGAGAGGCCAGCTGGGTTTAGCTTGTGACAGGTTTGTGGCAACATCTACCACCAAACTACTGAGGGACCTAGGAATCAGGGGCCAGAGCCAGCACTCAGCCATCAAAGCTGCATTGCAGGCAGCAGAGAGAAGCAGTCAGTGGCTCTGGCTGAAAAGGAAGGATCCCTGCTGGGCTCCAAATAGCAATAATTAATCATAAATAATAAGTAATCATGAATAATTGGGCGTTGGGATGTAAGCTTAGGACTGATCACCCTGTAGCTGACTGCCTTTAGTGAGGGTGTACAGTGTGAATGGCCGAAACACCCCAGGAACCAAAGGAACACTACTGAAGATGCATCCCAAATTTACAACTCAATCTTAGTTCATGTCTACTGTTCACCGATGAACTCTTGTATGTGCTTGCACAAAGGATTTTAACATCTTGTCCCGTGTGTTTTGGAATCTCTTGTGCAGTGTATAGTTTCAGCCAGTATTCTCAACAAGTCAAATTAAACATCATAATATGACATTTGTCCATTCCCTTCAATATAACACAGAAGAGTTTTCTGATCTGATGCATCATTTGACTGTGCCTTAAAAACCAAATCATCAGTTGTAAAATATTTGTTCTATGATGTGACAACGCTATATTTAGGCGAATACTTCACTGCCCAAATGACCATATATATATATATAAAACTTCGTCAAATATATATATATATATATATATACATATATATATATATATATATATATATATATACAGTACAGGCCAAAAGTTTGGACACACCTTCTCATTCAATGCGTTTTCTTTATTTTCATGACTATTTACATTGTAGATTCTCACTGAAGGCATCAAAACTATGAATGAACACATGTGGAGTTATGTACTTAAAAAAAAAAAGGTGAAATAACTGAAAACATGTTTTATATTCTAGTTTCTTCAAAATAGCCACCCTTTGCTCTGATTACTGCTTTGCACACTCTTGGCATTCTCTCCATGAGCTTCAAGAGGTAGTCACCTGAAATGGTTTTCCAACAGTCTTGAAGGAGTTCCCAGAGGTGTTTAGCACTTGTTGGCCCCTTTGCCTTCACTCTGCGGTCCAGCTCACCCCAAACCATCTCGACTGGGTTCAGGTCCGGTGACTGTGGAGGCCAGGCCAGGTCATCTGCCGCAGCACTCCATCACTCTCCTTCTTGGTCAAATAGCCCTTACACAGCCTGGAGGTGTGTTTGGGGTCATTGTCCTGTTGAAAAATAAATGATCGTCCAACTAAACGCAAACCGGATGGGATGGCATGTCGCTGCAGGATGCTGTGGTAGCCATGCTGGTTGAGTGTGCCTTCAATTTTGAATAAATCCCCAACAGTGTCACCAGCAAAACACCCCCACACCATCACACCTCCTCCTCCATGCTTCACAGTGGGAACCAGGCATGTGGAATCCATCCGTTCACCTTTTCTGCGTCTCACAAAGACACGGCGGTTGGAACCAAAGATCTCAAATTTGGACTCATCATACCAAAGCACAGATTTCCACTGGTCTAATGTCCATTCCTAGTGTTTCGTGGCCCAAACGAATCTCTTCTGCTTGTTGCCTCTCCTTGGCAGTGGTTTCCTAGCAGCTATTTGACCATGAGGGCCTGATTCGCGCAGTCTCCTCTTAACAGTTGTTCTAGAGATGGGTCTGCTGCTAGAACTCTGTGTGGCATTCATCTGGTCTCTGATCTGAGCTGCTGTTAACTTGCGATTTCTGAGGCTGGTGACTCGGATGAACTTATCCTCAGAAGCAGAGGTGACTCTTGGTCTTCCTTTCCTGGGTCGGTCCTCATGTGTGCCAGTTTGGTTGTAGCGCTTGATGGTTTTTGCGACTCCACTTGGGGACACATTTAAAGTTTTTGCAATTTTCCGGACTGACTGACCTTCATTTCTTAAAGTAATGATGGCCACTCGTTTTTCTTTAGTTAGCTGATTGGTTCTTGCCATAATATGAATTTTAACAGTTGTCCAATAGGGCTGTCGGCTGTGTATTAACCTGACTTCTGCACAACACAACTGATGGTCCCAACCCCATTGATAAAGCAAGAAATTCCACTAATTAACCCTGATAAGGCACACCTGTGAAGTGGAAACCATTTCAGGTGACTACCTCTTGAAGCTCATGGAGAGAATGCCAAGAGTGTGCAAAGCAGTAATCAGAGCAAAGGGTGGCTATTTTGAAGAAACTAGAATATAAAACATGTTTTCAGTTATTTCACCTTTTTTTGTTAAGTACATAACTCCACATGTGTTCATTCATAGTTTTGATGCCTTCAGTGAGAATCTACAATGTAAATAGTCATGAAAATAAAGAAAACGCATTGAATGAGAAGGTGTGTCCAAACTTTTGGCCTGTACTGTATATATATATATATATATATATATAGTCAGAGAAAATGGGTTCTGTGTTGAACAACAGCAAAACTTCGTCAAAACCCCTTGACCTTCAGTTCATCAAGAATATTCACCGTTTTGGATTCGTCATTCAGCGGAAACATGTAAAAAACTTTTTCTTCTTGCATTAAACACAAATAACTGCTATATAAATAGTCATTTGAGCGGTGAAGTATTCCTTTAAGATTTGCCTGGATTTAGTCGCAAAAACCACTTGATTATGTTTTCGGAAAATTGCAAATTTTGGGTTAAGTAAGTTTTATCTCTATAGCCCCTTTTACACTGCCAGATTTTCGGCGAATATTGGGCTATTTTGCCGGCAAGCTGTGAGCGTTTAGACACACAGAGCTGGATTGGCGAGCTGATCCGAGGTGCCCAATTTTCCGCCTCGTAGGGTAGACATATTGGCGGAACCCTTTTGGTTTAAAAAGAACGAGGTGGCCTTCCAACATGTGCCACTGGCGATGGACTGACAGGAAACAGCTGATAGCAGGAATTAGCGAGCAGCTAGAAGCAAGAGGGAAACACAAATCTGACAGACACTATAAAGATGAGCAACTGGGGAGACAAGGAATTGCGCGCCCTCCTTGCCCTCGCAAATGAAGAGGCCATTAACCGTCAGATGACGGGGACGGTGAAGAATGGGCCAACTTACGAGAGAATCGCTGAAGGACTGGCCAGCTGCGGCTTCCCTCCCACGTCACTGTTTACGTCACGCTGAGCTACACATTTTGTTACTTGCTCACGCCCCCCCATTGCCCCGAAAAAGGCACATTGTGTATAAACAAAAGTAGGCAGCCGGCATTTTGCTGCACTCCCCGATTTTGTTTTTGTACTGCCAATGCTGAACGAATTCTGATTAGGCTTTCCTTCAAATTTGCACAATTCCTATTTAAAAAGGGCTTATGTGTCAGGTGTACTCCGCCTCTCACCCAGTGACAGCTGGGCGAGGCTCCAAAGCCCCCACCCACCACCACCCGCGATCCTTAACAGGATAAGCAGTTACGGATAAATAATGAACAAATGAATCATTTGGTAAGGTTAGGGAAACATGGTTTGGGTCAAAATGAAAACTTCATTACGGTTAAGGGAGCTTTGTCTACACAGTTACAATAATGGTTTAGATTAGGGAACAATATTGGTGGTGCGTTAAAGAAATATTCCTAAGGGATTTAAGGTTTTACACACAAACTGAATTTAAACTGTAGATTTGATTACAAACTTATCATGTGACTGCTCATGTTATTTGCCCTACTAGACCCTGGCTTTAGTGATTTCTATAGTTAAGCTGGCGATAGAAGTGTTGTCTTGAGTAACAGGAAATAAAACTTAAAAAAAAAAAGCCGTCGCTATTTGACACAGAAAAATAGAAGAACACTGTCACAGGTTTGTTAAAGTTCCTCCAGTCACTTTCTTGGAATCATTGCTCAGCTGAACATCCCCCTCAGGCCCCAGCATTCTCTGAATATCAACACTTAATTGAGAAGACTTTGTTTACTTCGGTATGTTCCATGTTTTCCTTTTCTACCTTCTGGCTATGTCATTGTTTCTCCCTCTCATCCTCCAAATGTTTTCCACGCCTACAGCTCTCAGGGACATCTGCCTTCGCCAGCCACAGCGTCAACGTGTTTTTATTGTTCCATTCAGTCAATCCTCGGGGGACGTCAGACGAGGCCTCCTATCAAAAATTCATTAAAAATGTCATTCGATAGGGTTTTTTTAAATTCTAATTAAGCAATTGCAATGTCTAAACTGCAGCGCATATTCAGTAATCCAGTATTTATTGTCGCGTTGCATCTCGTGAGCTTTGTGCATTGTTTTCATTTTGTTCTCAGAGGCGTCAGATCAAAAGCTCATGGTTTACGTGTGTCAAAGACACAGTTGCACACATATTGTGTCGTGTTTACCGTGTCATTTGGCAGAAGTTGGGGTGTTTGGGATGCTCTCCTGATCCCCATCCTCCGTCCTGCCTCCATCTGTGGAGATGTTTCTGTGTGAGAGGGATGAGAGCAGCTTTCCGCTAAGCCGGACTGTGTGAGCACTGCTTTCTGAGAGCTTTGTGCTTCAGTGTAGGTGGTGGTGTTGTGGAGAAGTTTACAGCTGGGGTTTTTATGTGTGTCTCAACTTTACAAACAACATACAGTATCGAGCCTGCTGTCCACTTGCTGTTGGCAGGAGACTTATTTTTGGTAGTCGGTGCAAGAGAAGCAGGTGCAGAGAGGGTTTGCCTTTTGCAGTATATGACAGTGAATCTCGCAGTGAAGATAATGAGGTGGAGTCTCTGACTTTTCCACAAACACCTGGCAAATTGCAGTAAGTGTAGCCCTGTTTATTCCTCACACGGCTGCACTTTCAAGAGCAATTACATGCTGCATCAGCTGCTGTGTTGCATGAGTAAAAAATGTCATTCCACTCTGAGATGCCTGAATCTCTTTACAGCAGAGAGCTTTCCCTGTGAGCATGCATTTCCTCCATATATGTTCATCCTCTTTGAATACATCCTCAATGACTGAGTTTTAAATTTGTTTATTGGAAAAAAAGTCTCACAGACTGATGTTCTGATGATTTAAAATGACCAATGACAGAAGGGAAAATAATCCCACATAAGAAGCAAGACACTTTATTTCCTCTTCGATGATAACTACTACATTTTTTAGGTTAAAGTACTGATGCATGGCAACAGTGAAGGCCCATATGACTGTGCTATTTTAACGCCCTGCAGACGTGAGCTGCTTATACAACAGGCTCTGTGCACCAGATGTATGCGAAGGTGTAGGTTGGAAAGCAGAACATTTTTGTTTATATTGATCAGGCCTCCGCAGCTGCAACTGCATGACGGGGCTGTGTGTTTGTCTTCTGCAAGCTGCTTGGTATCAGGGTTAATGTGGAGCTGACAGGAGTCAACAGAATGCAAATTAGCTGAGAGTTCTGAATTATTTTATCAACATAAAGGAGTCATCTGGGATCACTTTAACATATTCACTCAGTTCTTCTCTCCTTTATGTTTAGACAATATTTAATGGTAAAATGTGCCATCATTTGTGTGGATGTGTTGTCAGGGTTGATGGTAAATGTAGTTTAATGAGGAAATAAATTCCTCAGTGCATGCCAGGAAAGCGGGGTTCAAAGCTGCAAAATCTGTAGTTCTTCCTGCATCCAGCGCGTTCATTTGACGTGACAGTGACGTTATCGGAGTCAAGAAAGAACTGCAGGCTAATTCAGCTTGCCAGTGGTAGTTTTGTGTGCTAAAAGAGCACGTTCATGCACAAATTGCTCCTATTTTTGGTAAAAGGTGAACTGAACACATCAGTTTGCAACTTAATTGAACCTGAATGCAAACAGTTCACTCTTGTGACAGTTGACAAAGCGCATTTTACAGCACCCAAGAATCGAGGCACCAAGGATGCCGAACCGGTCGCACTCAGAAGTTGATGAATTCTGGCACTTAGACAGTGACTTGAGCAATGACTGACACTTGGGCAATGACACTGACAAAAACAGATGTCCTTTAACATCAGCATGACACGTGGCCAGTCGCTATTATAGTTTAATGGCACCTGGTGGCGTAAGGAGGAAAAGCGGCAGGACAAGAACGGATGGGTTGGACTTTCACCCGGGAGAGTGGTGTTTGTGTCCTGTTAGATTATAAAGCCAAACTCAACCATGTTTTTTTGTTGCTTAAACCCATGTGCTTTAGTTGTTGAAGGAAAAAGTTCACGGTGTTGTACCGACATATTGCGTTTATTTTGAAAGAGACTGTATATAAACGGTACATTTCCTGTTAAAACTGTAGTGTATTTTGAAAGAAGACAATGCATGTAACAGGCAGAACTTGACATGGTGTCCCAGAACGTCAACAACCATCTGGACCTAGACGGTCCATGACCAAATGTTGAAATGTGACAAGGTCGGGTTGAGAATGTGTTGACACAACACCAGCAAGGCTAGTGTTAATGGCAATTCAGACAACACAGCTAGTAGTACTTTTAAAGTCAGTTCATATGGATATTTGAAGGACTTTCATGAGCAAATGAATTCAGATTTTAATGGGGAAAAAAATCTACAATTTTATGCTAATTGTGCCTACCAGGTACGAGAAAACAAGTCCAATCGTGAGTCATGTTGGCAACAAGTTTCAGACAACATGAGATGAAGCATCAGACCATTCTTGAGAAACATCTGTGAGTGAATGATGAACAAAATATATTGTTTTATAGGGCTGACCTTGGACTTCATTTTTGAAAATCAAAACTTCAGAGCTCAGAGCCTTCGACGAAAAACTCGCTGAGCGATTGAAAAAAAAAAAAGTTAGTAACTTACAAATTATGGCGAAAAGGTAGTTTCTTGCAACCCTAGAATTAAGATAAAAATATTCACAAACAAAAAAACACTTCTTAGTAGTGTTTAACTTTTGATTTAACACTAACAATTAAAACCCTCGGCGCACACTGCAGCGCAAGCAGACAGATGCGCAACTCAGAGCAGCATGTGTCACTGACACCAGACTAAGAGCGCAGCGGACCAGTGGAAAATGTCACCACTGGCATATTATTTTACATCAATAAAATCTATTTTATCATTATTTTGAGTCACATTGTTGAAAGAATTTAGTCGTCTGTGTTCATGCAGGATAATAGGTCTCCATTCATTGCACGTCGGGCTTTCTATTTCCTTGTCAGAAATGGTGTTGCATTCAAGGTCCCACGAAAAAACAGGAGAAAAAAAAGGCCAAATATTCAAAAAAAAAAATTTCACAATCGAATCCCGTGCCATCGAACAAAGCTTCAAAGCTTCAAATTTTTTGGGTCAGTCCTATTGTTTTATGTACAAAAATGCAACACATGAACGTAAACTAGTTCATTTTTTGACACTGTGAACTTAATTCTAAATTTCGATTGTGAACTATGAACATGAACTGCTTAATTTCAATATGTGTGAAGTGAACTTTGAGCTAGCTCTAGTGAAGTATGACAGTGTGCAACACTGGCCAGGTTGTGCTTTAGATGCTGCTCAAAAACACAACCTTGTTCTCTTTGCTTGTATTGCAAACTAGCTACATCTAGTACAATGAAAATGGCATCCCAAAATATAAGTGCAGCTGAAAGTATTGATGAGACTATATTTTACATTGTTTTGGCCAAATCAAAAAATCAGCTATATTTATTCAAGCCAATGTATACGGCCAAAGAAATGCAGCAGAAAGCTGCAGCTGCATGAGCTGTTCAAGAGGATATGACACCCCAAAACCTGAGCTGCTGAGTGTAGCATCTACTGGTGGTGTCTTTGCTCAAATTGTCCTCTGATGCCAAAAGAAATTCGGTAATTCTGCTGCAATTAATTTTTGTGGCTGATTATGTTGGATGCTGTTGCTCATGCTAACCCTAAGAAAGCACATGTGCACACTACTATGCATGACAGTTTTACTCCTCCTTGGACAGAGGTGTGCTGGAGACCTTTAGGTTCCTGAAAATAAACCGAAATAGACAACCAAGGGCAGATGACCATTAAGAAAGCATTTTTGTCCCCAGTTGGCTCGGCTTCAGAACTTGCTCACAGTGCATCCTGGTACACGTAGGCACTGCCGGCACAGCTCAGTGAGCTGGAGCACTCCTCTTTCTCAATCAGTATAGCATTCACTGAGGGATTTATTGCTTCAGTTCGCTACATTTACTTACCATCAACGCTGATTAAACATCCACATTAAAGGTGGCAAATTTTTCTTTTAAATCAATAATTGTATTTTTTTCTCTGCCTGAGAGTGCGCTGTATCAGAGATAATTGTTCCACTTCCCTCATCAAGACATTGTGATTGTAGTTGTGGTTGACTCAATTATGTTCATTCCTTCTCCATTTTCTCCTTAGCAGAATAGGTAAATTAAGATAACTGGACTGGCTGATTAGCTCCACCTCCTACTGTTAATTAGGATTAGTGCGCCCATCAGATATTTCGTTGATGGTGGTGATAATGATAATGGCTCTGCTGATGGAAATTAGGCGTGTGAGACATTATTGTCTAAGGAGCATGTGGCACCAGTTAGTAATGTAATAGAATATAAATTCATGTAAACCTTGAGACGAAGCCGAAAAGTGGTTATTTTACTGTCATTCTCTTGTGTCAGGATGTACTCGAATTGATGTAAAGGGCCAGAAAACGTCAACTCATCTGAAAAACATCCATCCGCAATCAATTTAGCCGGCTAGTTTAAAGCCAGACCATTCAGTATACTGTGCCCTTAGAGCTTATTTCACTACCCCTCTGGGTTTAGGTGATGATGTGGCTTACCACCTCATAAAACTTTAAGACTTTAGCTTTGTCAGGTAAACACTGAAATGGAAGCTGCTATAATGTTCCAGGTCTTAAATGTGGGAAAAAAAATGCTGCTTATTTCTGAGTTTCTTTTTCAAAGGATGAGCTGATGTTATTCTTTGTTCTTCCTGTTAGCAAAAAAGATTGTTCCCTCAGTACCTCCCAGCTACCCTGCTCTGTCTTTGCTGCTCAGCTTTAAGCCCATTGATTCCTACTGAAGACATAAATCTTCACAAACAGGTTATATAAATTGTCAGCATTAAGAAGTAATTTCCTAAAGCAGCTGGGCACTGCAGTTTTTGGCAACTTGGTTACTCAGACAGGAGTAATTTGTATTTGTTGGGGATTACTTTCACCCGCGGATTATTACTCATTTTCTGCACTTGTGTACAGCAGCAGGGCCTGTTCGAATGATATCTTAGAAAAAGTTATGCACACAGGTTTGCATGGTATCTTACAAAGTAGCACCACTAGTGGTTAGTAAGTTTTGGAAAAGAATCATGGTTGGGCATCGATGTTACGTACATGTGATGTGATTTTATTTGAAAATTTGACTCGTGTGCAGCGAGACCAGCGAAAGCACATGAACACACATGAAGGCAGTGCCCATGTCTCATGGTCTCACGCAAGCGCACACACAGAGGTCCACAGAGAGGCAGTTGGAGCTACAGGCTACAATGAGGCTAAAAACAGAGTTCAAATGACGTTTTTCCAAACAACTTTTTACGTCAGGGCTTCAGGACACTTGGATCACTACGGACGAGCAGTATGGAGATATTCTGTGGTTTCAATTATGTGTTTTTTGGACGTTACAATCTGGGGCACTGTAAGCCATTAGGTGGAGTTGTGCTGCTACTTCCTGTCCCCTTGGATTTCCGCAAGGGATGTGAGGACTCTAAAACTTCACCTGAGCCTCCCTCGGCATATGGGTGAGTAGATAATGGCTGAATTTTCATTTTTGGGTGCACTATCCCTTTAACTATTTCGCTCCAGAACCCTGAGTGCACCTTACCTTGTAGCATTGTGTGTCCACCAAAGCATTTTTCTCCTATCACAGAACTCAACATTAACATTCGCCCAAGGCAAGTAAACTCACCATTCAGGCAAGTGGAATGCCTCAGGTGAAAAATAAATGTGATCTCCAGTGTGATATTATCCGAAATTAAACTGCCCACTGTATCGCTTTTCCACTGGAGCTGCTTGTACAAGTCTGTCACACCACTAAATGTTGTATGAGAAACATGCATTTATATGCAGATACCTGATATAGACGATGTCCCAAAATATTGGCCATTGCTCCCAGAGGCTTATCGTTGTTTTGAGATTGTATATTTACTAGTCCATACCCACTGAGCGCACAGTTGCCCACGTCCTACCTTTATCGGCTGTGGCTGAGATGATGTCTGTTTGAGGTGGATGCATCTATTAACGCACGTGCGCAGTAACTCGTGGGGGGAGTGCATCGATTTTGTAAAAGAATATACTAATAATAGTGTAATTTTTGGAAAAAAGTAGCTTTGTCACCTTCTACCTATGCCAATCCTCAATGCCTATGTGCAGTTTCACATAGATTGACCACATCAGTGAATAGAAAAACGTGGGACAGACACACCCACAGACAGAGTTTTCGTCATTATATAGTAAGATATTTATTTTATGAACCGAGGTGAAGTCTGAACAGATGGGTTTTCAGTCTGCAATGAAGATGTGTAATGTTTCTGCTGTCAATGATGTCAACAGGGAGTTTGGAGCATCACTGAGGAGCCAGGACAACAAAGCCCTGTTGAATTGAGGGATTAACAAGTCAACTGGCAGTAGCAGAGCGTAGTGGATGGGCTGGTCTATGTGGAATCAACTCAAAATAAACTGCATGTCAATAAAATCCATGTTGACTATAATGAATGAACATGGGGAAAAAGTTTACTTGTGTGTTTTCCATGGTTTTGGACAACAGTGGAGATCAATGGTACAGAGGAATAAGATACATCAGGTTCTGGGTACATAGTAGGATCAAGAGAAGAAAGCTGGATGTGTTTTAGTGTGAGGTTGCAGGTTCATGCCTCCAAGATGATTTATGTAAATAGTCCTGTTATATAAAATGTATTCGATAAAGAGGGCTGTATCTGAAGATGTAGGGTAATATATGTATTCATGTTTGAGATATCAATTATAGCAGGCTTTCTCAAATGACGAGCATAAATGTTGTGTTTTTGAAAAATAATTTGTTTCCTCGTCCTTATTTGTTTGTTTACTCCTCTTTTAATAGATCCAATGTTTCATGCATGTTGCCAACCAATCGTGTGAGCCCACACACATTTTCAATTTATTATTCAAGCTCAAGGACAGAATTGTCACGGTGGCTTAGTAGTGGCATTAACCCTACAGTTAAAGGCCCGTCTGAGTTTCCATTAACCTACACAATAGAACCGCCCCGGCTAATTTTCACAGCTCCACTTTAGTAATAATTGATATTCATGATGTGTGTTCTCGCAGCTGCCAGTTAAATTCAGTGTACACAGAGTGAGGGGCGGTGGGCGGTTTAATCTGCTCGAGGATGTGTGTCAGATTTAAGTCAGCAAATCAGTCAAATGCAAACTATAGTGTTTTCAATGGGGCGTATAAGATGTGACATGCTGTATGTCGTACTGACAAATGAATATGCTATTAATTGTTAGATGATAAGTGCATTCACACTGTTTCGGCTAATTCATGCTGCTGGAAAAATTATTGGTGTTAAAGAGCACTTCTCCATTCAGAGTATTTATGAACAGGCCACTCTGCAACAAGCAAATAAAATTATCTGCGATCCATCACACATCATGCATGGCGAGTATGAGCTGCTACCATCTGGTAGAAGGTTTAGAGTTCCTCACTGCAGACTGAACAGATTTAAAAACTCGTTTGTTCCTGTGTCAATAACGCTGGTAAACAAGGTCAAATAAGACCAGAGCTCAGATGACTTGCTTTTGTTTGTTTTGCACAGGTTAGTATTTTTACTTATTATAATTTTAGCATTTTATTAGCCCTATTAGGTGTTATTTATTAATTCTTTTATTTATTCATTTTTTAATTCACCATGTTTCTTGCAGTTTTTGGCACCTTGTATGATATGGAACGCGCATATCTATTGTATGTTCTGTGTTGTGGCTGCAGCATGGGCGAATGGCCCAGAACAAATTTCTCACTTTGTGAGACAATAAAGTTAATCTTGATCTTGATCTTGATCTTGATTCAGCTGTGGCTAAACCTGTGCTTTTTGGAAAATATCTGATATCAGATGAAATTCAGACGTTTATGTCCACCTTTTTTTCATGATAAATTAAAATATCTTGTCTCTTTTTCCACAGGAACAGCTGATACGGAGCTCACAGCTTGGCAGTTTAGAGGTAAGTGATTTACACACCTTCATCACATCATCTCATTTTACTACTAACAGTAAACAGAATATAGAATCCAAGCTCAGATATTGTCACCTACCCTAGAGGAAGAAAAATACTGTAGCAAAGAGAAAAAGAAAACACATGGCCACGCTGTGTATGGCGAGCGGCTCTGTGGTAGTATAGCTCCAGGTCACTTCCTGTAGTGTTTGAGATGACTGTGATCGGTGTTTGTTGAGATTATTGCCTCTGCATGGAGCCAGCAGCCGAGGCAGGTGGCGGTGCGCAGCCCTTTAAATCCTGCTGTCTTTATAGACTCTGTGCTCCGCTGCTGAAATTACCTTGACAAAGATGTGATACTAATAGAGGTTTTAGTGCACAGCCTTATAATTATAGACCTGTTCAGTGGTTAATTAGGGAGGAAACATGGTCTCACCCTTTATGCCCTACATTTGTCTGGGAGTAGAGGGCTTTCTCTTAGTTTTATCACACCGTTCCTGATTTCTTTCTGTTTTTTTTTTTAATTAAAATTTGGTTTTAAGAAAAGTGAGACTTTTGAAGCTGTCTAAAATATGAATATACAGGTGTAAAGGTCCAGTGTGTAGGATTTAGGGGGATAATGGTAGAAATGGAATATCATGTGATAAGTATGTTTTCCTTAGAGCAGGGGTGTCAAACTAATTTTAGTTTGGGGGCCACATACGGCCATATTTTATGACAAGTTTGCCAGACATGTAACCTGGAAATCCAGATGCCCAGCCCCTAGCAAATTCTAATTTGCACTGCACGGGAATCTGGCCCTGACGAGCAGAGCCCGCTGAATCACCTATCGTACCAATCAGATCAGTCTATCTGACAGCAGCAGGCTCTGGGCGGGCTTAACATGATGAGGACAGCGCTGCGCCGTAGGAGTCTAATAGTAAACAGCCAAGATGGCAGCTGCCAAAGGACCACATCCATTCAATTTAGCTTGGGAAGAAATGCTAAGCCAACTATACTTATCTTTTTCCTTGAGAGAGGAACAGAAGATTGCCCTAGAAGTCTTCGTTTCCAGGAAAGGACATTTTTGCTGTTTTGCCAACGGGATACGGTAAAAGCATAATATATCAGTTAGCCCCACTGGTCGGCAAACCAATGGGGCTTAGTGCAGTGAATACGTCACCTTGTTTTTTGCTCTGACTGGCCATCGTGCTATCCAATTGCGTGCAGCGGCATTTGAAATGCCTCAGGTAGTGCGGTGAGGGTCAGACTCAAAATCTTTCTACATTTGAGTCTGGACTAGCAGACATGTGAAACCATCAACCATCGCATGATAACTAGACCTAACAGACTTTTTATTTTTTATTCCCAGCAACCTAAAAACAAACAAACAAAAAAAGAAAGACATTTCCCTCACACACTAGTGATATTTACTTTTTAATCAATAAGGGACATCGTAAATTAATTTTACACCTCTTCTGAACATTACCCAATTAATTGTATTTCCATAATGTTGTATGTATTTTATAACACTTTATTTTGAAAACTGAACGTAGTCACACATCCTTCTGCTAACTTTGCTGGGCGGTTTAAAGGCATTATTCAGTGTAACACATATTAATGTCAGTATATGGATGTACTACAGTTGTAGTGTTAAGCCTAGTTCCCCATTACACAATTTTCACTCTGATTTTGCGTCGCGGAGACTATCATAATCTTTTGAGTGTTCATACCTGGCGACGTGTATTTCTGTCATCGGGAGTCTCGCCAACTGCGTTACGACCTGTGTGTGCACACCACAAGATTTCCCCAACCGAGCCCTCGCCGACAGAGCCCCAGATAACGCGGTGACGTCACCAAACTTGGAGACGACACATCGTAAAGGCATGGATATTCTTCCCAATGTTGAATCAGATCTGCCTCCAGGGCCTGGGTCCAAAAACAACGCACTCCCCGTGATCCTGTGGACGCTGCTATTGTTGTTGTTGTTACTTGCCGGCTTGTCAGTGTTGCCAGATCTTGGAAGAGAAACAAGCAACCAGGACTATGGAAACAAGCCCAAAAGAAGCTACTATCATGCGTTTAAATAACTGATTAGAAAGATATATATATAGAGAAAGGTGACGTTTAGAGAGCAAGCCCAAATACGCGGACGTCAAAATCGCGGTGAAAATCCTGTAATGTGAACTAGGCTTGAGCTGACGTGACCGTGGAGATTAGGGTGACTGCCAACTTGACCACAGTTCATTCTGCTACATTACTAACTGTACTGACTAGCTGTAGCTGGGTGGCTCCCTCGCTAACACTGCTGACAGATATGATAAGCATGAGTGACACTACAGCTATCAAATGCTATGTATTGTATGTATTTCATAGTTTGCAACTATAACTGTGAGCACACCACTTGACTCTGCTCCAGCGTCTCAGCTGTGATGCACACCTTGGTGCCAGTGCCAGAGTCTAGTAATGCCCTCATTTCCAATTATACCTGTCTAGTGCTGATAGTGTTTATTTAGTTGTTTAACATGTTCTGTCAGGCCTATATGCCCCAGAATGCAAATGTGGCTTTCAGGAAATATGCGGCGTTGGTACTTCTAAGGAGTGACTATTATATTAAATACCAAAGGAAGGTCTACAAGAGTTTAATTATAGAAGGTAGATGCCTGATGAAATTGGCAGACAGGGACACTGAAGGTACTATCATCTCTTTCATACAGTCATCCAAAGGGCCGGATGACATCCTCTGGCGGGCTGGTTCCGGCCTACGGGTGCACTTTTGACACTCCTGCCTTAGAATATAATGACACGAAAATTATAAGTATTCTGTTTTCATTACCTTAAAATGAGCTGTTTATATCTACATAGGGAGCGGGTCGTTGTCCACAATGTCCACCATGTTGTACTGCCATGTTTCTACAATAGCTCAGAATGGACAAACAAAACACTGTCCTAGATAGGGCCATTTACGTTTTCGCGTTGGCTGCCATAATTATCAGCCCCTGCGCAATGAGCAGCATCAGGATAGACACTCATTTTTAATGTGAAATTGCTTCATTCAATGTTTTTATTGGTTTTAATCACCTGGTCCATTTGTTTAAGAGAAGAGGAGACCTCAGCGGATAATTCGGCTCATGGTAAAAACCTCCTGAACATTCGTAAGTGCTATATCTTAGGCAACTGGACTTACTTGAGTTTCTTGAAGATGTTTCACTTCTCATCCCAGAGGCTTCTTCAGTTCTAGGATGAGGGGTGAAATGTCTTCAAGAGACTCAAGCAAGTCCAGTTGCCTATGATATAGCACTTCAGATTACCATGTCTTGGATGACTGAGAATCCTCACCAACCCCTGAACATTGAACACTGAAGGAATCATAACTGGGAGTTCATGCTTGGCACTATGAGAAGTTTGAGCTAGTTGCAATCTGCAGTCCTCACCACTAGATCCCATTATATCTTCCACACTTCTCCTTCAAGCCAAACGTTCAAACGCTTGAAACCACAACTTTTGTGAAGACATGTATCAATGATTTATTGAAGCTTCAAGCTTCTTTTGTGTTTGTTTTTTTGCCAAGTGGCAGAACTTATTTACAAGGCGGCTGAACTCCTGCGATCCCCTGACTACATCTCATTCATGTTTTTCTCTACTTCTCTTTGTATTTCTCAGCAAACAAGTGCACAAGTGTAATGTATCCACGGTCAGATCTTTTGTGAAATGTCTAAAAAAATATTCTGGAGTGGAGATGAACTTTTTGTTGTTGCTACAGAGTTAAAGAGAGGCCAAGACGAGTTTATCTGAGATGAGACTCTGATCAGGGTCTCTGCAGATCTTACAAAGTCCAAAAATGTCTTAAATTCAATTTTATAAATGTTAGCTTTGAATTTTCATTTATTTAATATAATTCATCCATCTTTAAAGAGGCAACAGATAGGATTCGTTTTTTTTTAGCTTGGCGCCACCTAGCATCAGCGGTGTTGCTCGCACTGTCGCAACGCCCAAATTGACCGTGGGGATCAGAGATAATCAATAAAATGTAGGCTGTAAAGCCACCACCAGTAGACCTCTATGTATATGTAGAATGAGAAGGTGTGTGGACACTATACTGAATAAATGAGTAAAGAGACCGAGCAACAATTATCAGATTTATCTGAAGAAAAAATAAATAGTAATGCACATAATTATACCAGAATGCACAGTACCAGTAGACTCACAAGTCATTCTTTAGACGCTTTGCTTAACTAAAGACTGATGACTTTCTCCCTGATTTTGTGTTTAGATGGGCGGATACAATTTCAGAGTTTAAAACTCCCTACGTTGCAGAACCAATAGTAAATCCGCAGGGCGGTCCTTCGGTGGCTTGCTGAACTCTTGTGCTTGTAAACATAGTCCAACTAGAAACACGTGTAGTGGTACAAAATGGCTCAGCCGTGCTCGCAGAAAACGCCGTCAAAGTTAGTGGATGTTTGTTGCGTTTGCGGTGGCACATTCTCGCCAACTAAAAGAAACAAACATAATCTTTTACAAGGCCATGACTCATCCGTCCGGCCGGACTATAGAGGGAATCACCTTGTTGTTTACAAATACTTCCGGGTAGAAAACCAGCAGAGCTTTTAGCTATAGTATATATAGCCTACATATATATATATAGTTATATATATATATACAGTACAGGCCAAAAGTTTGGACACGCCTTCTCATTCAATGCGTTTTCTTTATTTTCATGACTATTTACATTGTAGATTCTCACTGAAGGCATCAAAACTATGAATGAACACATGTGGAGTTATGTACTTAACAAAAAAAGGTGAAATAACTGAAAACATGTTTTATATTCTAGTTTCTTCAAAATAGCCACCCTTTGCTCTGATTACTGCTTTGCACACTCTTGGCATTCTCTTGATGAGCTTCAAGAGGTAGTCACCTGAAATGGTTTTCCAACAGTCTTGAAGGAGTTCCCAGAGGTGTTTAGCACTTGTTGGCCCCTTTGCCTTCACTCTGCGGTCCAGCTCACCCCAAACCATCTCGATTGGGTTCAGGTCCGGTGACTGTGGAGGCCAGGTCATCTGCCGCAGCACTCCATCACTCTCCTTCTTGGTCAAATAGCCCTTACACAGCCTGGAGGTGTGTTTGGGGTCATTGTCCTGTTGAAAAATAAATGATCGTCCAACTAAACGCAAACCGGATGGGATGGCATGTCGCTGCAGGATGCTGTGGTAGCCATGCTGGTTCAGTGTGCCTTCAATTTTGAATAAATCCCCAACAGTGTCACCAGCAAAACACCCCCACACCATCACACCTCCTCCTCCATGCTTCACAGTGGAAACCAGGCATGTGGAATCCATCTGTTCACCTTTTCTGCGTCTCACAAAGACACGGCGGTTGGAACCATAGATCTCAAATTTGGACTCATCAGACCAAAGCACAGATTTCCACTGGTCTAATGTCCATTTCTTGTGTTTCTTGGCCCAAACAAATCTCTTCTGCTTGTTGCCTCTCCTTAGCAGTGGTTTCCTAGCAGCTATTTGACCATGAAGGCCTGATTGGCACAGTCTCCTCTTAACAGTTGTTCTAGAGATGGGTCTGCTGCTAGAACTCTGTGTGGCATTCATCTGGTCTCTGATCTGAGCTGCTGTTAACTTGCGATTTCTGAGGCTGGTGACTCGGATGAACTTATCCTCAGAAGCAGAGGTGACTCTTGGTCTTCCTTTCCTGGGTCGGTCCTCATGTGTGCCAGTTTCGTTGTAGCTCTTGATGGTTTTTGCGACTCCACTTGGGGACACATTTAAAGTTTTTGCAATTTTCCGGACTGACTGACCTTCATTTCTTAAAGTAATGATGGCCACTCGTTTTTCTTTAGTTAGCTGATTGATTCTTGCCATAATATGAATTTTAACAGTTGTCCAATAGGGCTGTCGGCTGTGTATTAACCTGACTTCTGCACAACACAACTGATGGTCCCAACCCCATTGATAAAGCAAGAAATTCCACTAATTAACCCTGATAAGGCACACCTGTGAAGTGGAAACCATTTCAGGTGACTACCTCTTGAAGCTCATGGAGAGAATGCCAAGAGTGTGCAAAGCAGTAATCAGAGCAAAGGGTGGCTATTTTGAAGAAACTAGAATATAAAACATGTTTTCAGTTATTTCACCTTTTTTTGTTAAGTACATAACTCCACATGTATTCATTCATAGTTTTGATGCCTTCAGTGAGAATCTACAATGTAAATAGTCATGAAAATAAAGAAAACGCATTGAATGAGAAGGTGTGTCCAAACTTTTGGCCTGTACTGTATATGTATATATATATATATATATATATATATATATGTGTGTGTGTGTGTGTGTGTGTGTGTGTGTGTGTGTGTATCGCTACCCGGTCCCTGGTTGTGGCGATTTGCGATGCTGGCCAGCTAGGAATGAACTAGCAGCCAGTACAGTACAGTCCTCTCTGGTCTAGCTAACATTTAGCCGTGTTACTTACTGATCCATGAGAAAGCAAGCTAGCTGGACATCGATTCTGAAGCATTTTTGGTCACGAAGCTCCCTCCATCTCTTGAACGCCTGACTGAGATTTACTCTTGTTTTTCCTCTTCTTTTATCACTCTCCTTTTTGCTCTTCTTTGCCTCCTCAGACAGAGGAGCTTGTTTTCTTTCGCTAGGCTGTTTTTCACTTGTCTCCAAACTTTGTCCGTCTGCCATTGTGCTTGTGACTCAACTATCTCGTGCCCAACTCCTCATAAGGACCAGCTCCAGTCCCTGATTGGCTGACCGACCAATTTCGCAATACATGACACGTTTCCTGCCGTAAAGCAAATTTTTACTGCGAAATTTCGCCCCCAGTAGCAGAAGCTTATTGCAAAGATTGCAAAGCCACTAAGTAACCTATGTAAACGCTGATAGTCTGATTTTACTGTGTATACTACCCTGTGCAACCCACATTATTTTCATAATGATATATTTAGGAAAAAATGCTGTCTGTTGCCTCTTTAATTTATTTTTGTCAAAATGAGTCAAGCTGTTCTGTGTGAAAGTCCACATTTCCGTTACACTTGCACTCTAAAAAAAAATCTCTTTACAGACTGACAACATATAACAAAAATACAGAATAGAAATGCAAAGCTCTAAAACAAGCATTATAAAACACAAAATAAGATTACTACAAAGAAAAGCCAAAACGTATGTTGATATATACTAGAAGTGAACCATAAAAATGCAAAATAGGGCAGCTACACATGATTACAAAGACCACCTAAGATACACTGTGACGTTGGCATATAGATGATTGTGTACAAAAATCCTGCAGAAGTGCTTTGAAGCAGCCGAGAGGAACCAAAGAGTGCAACTTTAAGTCCTTCTGCAGAGAATTCCACATATAAGAAGCTGCATACATAAATGCTCGCTTGCCAAACTTTGTGTGCACCCTCGGTCCAGGAAATAAAAACATGTTCTGTGAACAGAAAGCCTAGCCATTTTCAGTTTTTGCTTTATGTACACACATAAATATGCTGGAAGTAGGCCAAGAATAGCTTTGTAAATGAGAGAATGCCAGTGAAAAGGCTAAGAAATTGTAAAGAGAGCCAGCCAACCTGAGCATAAAGGATACAGTGATGAGTTAGTGGCTTACAGTTGGTGATAAATCTCAGTGCACCAGGGTACACAGAGTCCAGAGCATGCAAGCATTGGGTGGGTGCATTCATATATAATACCTCCCCATTATCAAGCACAGTCTAGAATGTGGCAGAGGCCAAATAAATATAAAGCATTTCCACAAGTATAACGAGTCTACCATAAAACCTACCTCTGCATGCAACCCCATTTATACTAACTTTTAAACTTACCTCCAATTCTTGAATAAGAAAAATAGGTTAGTTGTACAACCAGTGAAATTTGTTGAAAAACTATCTTTAAAAGTAGTAAAAAGCATTAAAGTGAAGTGTCTGATACCCGTGGACACCCTGTGTGGTGTTTCATTAGGAAATCATGTTGACAGCTTTTGTTTTTTTATCAGAGTCGGTCTGTTTTGTGTCTTTCCAACTGTTAGAAAACACTGAATTATGCGTTTAACACATGGGTAAAGACAGAAACCATCAATGCATGAACGTAACTGTGTCTTATCTCTTGTTGTCTGGTCCATATTCCTCCCTGAGCTGCAGCCAGGTACTCTGTGCAGAGCTTCGCCAACTGTGGCTCGAGATTATTTCCAATACTACAGCTGAGTGCCTCTATTCTTGTGATATCGACAGTCGTGGTAGTGCAAGCCACTTCAGTAAACAAGAAAGCAATCTGTATTGGTTTCCTGTGTACTTTAAGTTGAATAATTTATGACTTTGGCCTACCGTCAGCTCGGGTTTCAGAGTGCACAAAAACTGTACCCTGTGAAGATGCCGAGGCTGCGTTACTTCTTCACAAAACTGGTTTGCGTGATATGGTGAATGATACCCCTCAACTGAATGTAGGACCTGCCTCCATCACTACTGACCACACAGCTCAATATTTGAATTAAACCTAAAACAATTAGGGATGTTAGTAAAAAATGTCGCCATTAAAAACTGTGCCATTGGAATAAACAGACACAGCTGCCTTGTAGGTGGACAATACATTTAATTTGTTACATCCCCTTTCTGAAAATAGAGAGACGTGGAGACGACGAGATGGTGACCACGAATTTAAAGGAGTCAGAGTAGCAGTGATTTATTTTCGACTCAGCAAACATAACACAGGCTTCTCAAAAAGTGGGAGGGCAGGGCATGGTGGTTGAGCCAAACAAATAGAAATCAATATAACACAACGAGGCCTGACTAATCCCTACCACTGGAAACAAAAACACAAACAAAAGACCGAACTTACTTATCTAAAAAAAAGAACTTCACAAAAATGAGTATAGAGCTGGCAGCAATATAATCCTGGTGTTTCTACACAAGGCTTAAAGGTGCCTCTCTCTCTCCTCATCCTCCATTCTTCAATTTCACGAAGCTCTTCGTCAGCGTATTCTGGCTCAAATAAATAAGGGCGGCCATCAAACTCTGCAAAATCAAATTCCTCCTCCACAAAGTCGAAGTCTGGCAAAAGTCAGCCATTATTCTATAAATCTTTCATATAATAAATGAATGAACTTTTCAGGCTACTGTCCGGTTCTGCCTTCCAGCTTTTGCTGCTTGTTCTCGCGAGATTTCAGGCACGATATGAGATTGCTGCTTGTTCTCGCGATATTCCGGTCGCGCTTTGGAAAGCAGAGCTAAATGGTAAACAAACATGGCAGCACACCGGTAAAGTAAGACAACACGTTTACATGTCGTTTTCTGTATGTTCTCTGACATTTATCCTAACGATATGAGGCGGTCTTTGTGGAAAAAAAGCTTGTTTAGTGGACTAACTTTGCACTTGAAGTATGCCCGTTCACTTACGTTTTAACAGGTCTGACGCTACTAATGCGCCCCGGCTGTATCTAGGCTAACGGCTAACATGCTAACTATTATTTTTATGTCACTAGTCACTTGAAACAAATTTAGAACGATAGGAGGCGGGTTGAAATAAACCGAAATTTCCCTTTAAGCATGTGTGTGAAAAGTGTAAAGAGTACCCGACTCATCTGTCGTCCTCAACCTCCCACCATATACATTTTTCTAATATTCTTAGTATTCTAATCAAGTTTGCTGAAAAAAAGGTAGTTGTGTTTATTTGATTGTACATTTTCATATATTTACAGGAACTGTTGCAGAAACTAAGCAGCTTAAACATCAGAGTGAAACTCAAGAGAATGTTTACCAAAAAAAGACAAGAAATGGCACCAAAGAAGCTTGGGAGTACATTTTATTTCTATTTATGTATTTATTTATATATTTATATATATCAATTTATCTTTTTGTTTTAATGACATAAGGATAATGTTCAACAATTAAGGTAAACAGTAGCAGCACATACAGATGAAATAAAACAATTACATATGAAGAACATTCCATGATTATGAAAAGTTATGACAGGTCCTTTTTCCGCCAGAATCATAAGCCCCTTTTACACTGCCTGTTCATGGTGGGAATGTCGTACAGTTCTGCCATCTCGTCACTCCGCCACCTCGCCATTTTGTGTATAAGGGGAACAGGGGGAAGGGGAAGGTCTCGTTTCTGAGCCGGGAAGGGAGGTAGTCACAGTGCCGAAACAATGTCTGTATAAATGGGACAGCCCACAAGACGGGATCATGGGTTGCATGGGTGTGACATTTTGACAACGTGTTATGCGTCAAATCACCGTGGTAGATTTAAAAAGTAGCTGGTAGCAGCTAGCGGCGAACTCAAAGAAGCAGAACAGTGGCTGAAACGTCCGCCAACTGGTAAAACAATATGGTTCAGGAGCTCTTTACCCTCTGAGTAGAGGCAAGGTCAGCTGGTAAATGATTGCTACTGACATGCTAATGCTATTGTTATTGTTTATTAAGTATTGCCGGCATGTGTATTATATGTCATATGAGTGGCCAAAGCTGTTACATGTCACGCCCATCACGCCTCTTTTGATTCCGGGATGCTGGGTGCAGTCTAAACTTACACATAGGAGTGGAATAATGCTGCAGTCGATTGGTTCTATGTAAAAATGCAATGGCGACATGAAGAAGGGACTTTGTAGCAGCCCTATAGTGAGATCTCTGTGTAAGTAAAATTAATGAATGTAACCACGTTACTCATTGGTTTGTGGACTCCTGTTTGGCATTTCAACCATTGCCATCTTGGTTTTTGTAGCCAAAAGTGTCCATATGTGGGTGAGAGGCTGGCTCTGTGGAGGAGGAACAGGTGGATCTGACTGAGAAGTTGAGGACGGTCGGCAGACAGGCTGTCACTCAAAGCAGCCCGCCCTTACTTAATGACATGCAGATGGGTGAGTTGTATAAACATTCACCCCCTGAACAGTTGTCAGGAAATTTGCCAAAGAGACCAAATCCAATTTTTGGTACCAGGCTGTAAACATGGGGGTCTTCGGGGATTGACTGGCTCCTGAAGCCAGACTTAAGTGGTCATTCGAAGAGCTGCAGTTTTTGGCATGTCCACGTTGGCGTCATTTACATCCTTGGAGGTTGCCACTCGGCTAGAAAGAGTGCAGTTTGTCCCAAAGCTTGCCCTGTATTTATACACTGCACCTTAATGAAGGGTGCTTCACTGGACCGTGAAGGTGACTACAAATGGAGTTACACTCTGTAACAGAGTGGGAGTGGGGAGGGTCTGGTTTAAGAAAAGCCTGTGGAAACCAGTCAGGCTATTATCTGGAGAAACAACAGAGGAGGGAGAGAGAAAGAAGGAACACATGCACAACAGGCACTTTGCTGCTGCACTACACAGAGAAATGTTCAATTAATAAATTTGTCTGAATCCACAATAATAAGAAAGAGAGGTGCTAGATCAAGTAGTGACTTCCAACCAGACATTTAACCACACCATCAGCCCACATGTCTGAGACCTTTAACCAGTCACACTCTCATTAAACAAGCGAGCTGGCATGGGAAAGGAATCTCATGTGCCGATGTATTAAACAGCTAAGATTAAATATCAATATCAAAACCAATATGACGATTTGTTGAGGTATAGATTTGAGGTGATATCATCCAGCCATGCCTTGCAAGTGTGTTTGTTTTAAACCATCATCATGTTATCATACTATAGATACAAATCAAAACATCATGCAGACAGTTAGCAGACGTGACAGGATTCAATTCAATTTCAATTCAATTTTATTTATAAAGCCCAATATCACAAATCACAATTTGCCTCACAGGGCTTTACAGCATACGACATCCCTCTGTCCTTATGACCCTCACAGCGGATAAGGAAAAACTCCCCAAAAAACCCCTTTAACGGGGAAAAAAACCAGTAGAAACCTCAGGAAGAGCAACTGAAGAGGGATCCCTCTTCCAGGACGGACAGACGTGCAATAGATGTCGTACAGAACAGATCAGCATAATAAATTAACAGTAATCCGTATGACACAATGAGACAGAAAGAGACACAGAGAGAGAGAGAGAGAGAGAGAGAGAGAGAGAGAGAGAGAGAGAGAGAGAGAGATGCAGGTAATGACAGTAGCTTACAACAACATTATTGAAAGTAATAATATTATAGTTATAGTTCTGGCTACTGTGGTACAATATGTTGAAAGTATGTATTAATATCTGGCAGTATACATGTGTGACAATAATCATATGTGTATAATAACAGTAGAAGTATGACTAATGACTAATGATGGCAGCAGCAGCAGGTGGCATCTGGCAGGACAAGAGAGAGAGAGAGAGAGAGAGAGAGAGAGAGAGAGAGAGAGAGAATATTATTATATTATAGGGGGGTCCCCCGGCAACTAGGGGCTGGTACAGGGCAAGCCTGAGCCAGCCCTAACTATAAGCATTATCAAAGAGGAAAGTCTTAAGTCTAGTCTTAAATGTGGAGACGGTGTCTGCCTCCCGGACCGTAGCAGGAAGATGATTCCACAGGAGAGGAGCCTGATAGCTGAAGGCTCTGGCTCCTGGTCTACTTTTGGAGACTTTAGGGACCACGAGTAACCCTGCGTTCTCAGAGCGCAGTGTTCTGGTGGGATAATGTGGCACTATGAGCTCTCTAAGATATGACAGAGCCTGACCATTTAGAGCTTTATAAGTTAACAGTAGGATTTTAAATTCAATTCTGGATTTTACAGGGAGCCAGTGCAGAGAAGCTAAAACAGGAGAAATATGATCTTGTTTCTTAGTTCCTGTTAGTACACATGCTGCATTCTGAATTAGCTGGAGAGTTTTTAAGGAATTACTAGAGCTACCTGATAATAGAGAGTTACAGTAATCCAGCCTAGAGGTAACAAAAGCGTGGACCAATTTTTCTGCAATGAAGCTCAGTTTGTGTGAATATCGACTGCTTTTCTGAGAAACTGTTTGTTTCAGAAGCGACAGACATGGCCCTGACATTTATGACGTGGGTTTTATCCACGCATTTTCCATACTGACTTGACTATTGACTAACATATACATTGTTGGTTGACTGCAATGAAAGCAGCTATTTCACAGTCAGTGAGGAGCACTCCTGTGCGCAGGGTTATGAATCACCACATATATTACAACCAACATCTCCTTTGTTTGTCTGCTATTTGCTGGCTGCTCTTTGTGTTCCTCCTCCTCCTTGCCATCCAATTTTGTCCAGTGCTATGTCGTCTCTGACCCCAGCTGTGACCTCTGGGTCAAAGAATGATGTAGTAGCTGTGGTGGCGGAGGGTTCTGCTTGCAATCTGAAATGACAGATGAGCCTGTCACGGAGAGCGCGTTGCATGATCAGGGCTGAATTTCTCAGTGCAGGGTCACCTTCACTGCCCGTGATTGTCAGATACTCTTGGTTACCAGTAACAACAGGGCACACAGAGTTAAATCTGATACCATTGTCTGAGGAAGGAGTCACATGGTCCAATTTCACTTGACTCTTTAAGGGATATGTTGTGGATTTTCAACCAGTGTGGGTAGTGTGTCCAGATCTCCCTGCTCATCTCTCAGCTCCAATCCATCTGACGATTTGTTTTGTGTTATTCAGCAGATTCTGCTGGCTCTAGGGGTGTTGCTGGAACTACAGATTGTACTTCTGCATTTTCACATGCCTGCCACATCGGATACAAAGAGTATAGGAGTGGATCAAGAAAGAGGGCCACCCTTGTGTTTCTTTCTCTCTCTGTCAAACCCAGATCAAACTGCTGCTGATCAAATATAAACCAAGATCCTGTTTTTGCATTGCCTATTTCTCACCTAAAATGTCTTCAGAAACATATTTTGTAGTAGTGTTTGGCTGTAATGGGAGAATTTGAGGTGGTCACCACACCGCTTCCTGAGGCTGAAAAAAAAAAAAAAGAGATCAAATGGTAAAACGAAGCATCCATCCATCTTCATCCGCTTATCCGAAGCCAGGTCGTGGGGGCAGCAGGCTGAGCGGAGTATTCCAGGCGCCCCTCTCCCCAGCAACGCTTTATAGCTCCCAAGGATCCCAAGGCACTCCCAGGCCAGACACGATATGTAATCCTTCCAGCGTGTTCTGGGTCTACCCCGGGACCTCCTACTAGTGGGACGTGCCCGGAACACCTCAAACAGGAGGCGCCCAGGAGGCATCCTGATCAGTCCCCCAAACCACCTCAACTGACCCCTTTTGACACAAAGGAGCAGCGGCTCTACCCTGAGCTCCCTCCAGATGTCCATGCTCCTTAAGGTGCTTGCACATGACCAGCGTTAAAAATTTCTTGATGCCCGCTGTGCCATTGTTTTCCTATGGAAGCTGGCGTTAACGCTGACGTCGGGGTACTTTTCGACTTCGGCTTCGTGTTGTGGGCTTCACCGGCGTTTTGACACGATGCAGAAAGTTGAATTTTGTTGAACTTCGACCCCTTTTGACACTGACCTTTCCGTTTTCCGCTTGCACATGATTGCCAATTTGCCGACGCCACAGCACTCGCTGTCAGCTTGATCCAACGCTGATCTCTCCTCCATCTTGCAGTCAGATCTTTAAATTTTTCTGCGCCCTGTCTCCGCCACCCCGCCTGCGTTCTACTGTAAAATCATTGGCTCTACACGGAAAGGTCAGTGTCAAACGGGGTCGAAGTTCAACAAAATTGAACTTTGGGCATCGCGTCAAACGCCGGTGAAGCCCACAACGCGACGCCAAAGTCAAAAAGTACCCCAACGTCAAGTACATCACGTACCCTGACTTTGGCGTCGGCAAATTGGCAATCATGTGCAAGCGCCTTTACCCTTTCTCTAAAGGTGCTCACCTACATGGAAAGGTCAGTGTCAAAAAGGGTCGAAGTTCAACAAAATTCAACTTTCTGCGTCGCGTCAAAACGGCGGTGAAGCCCACAACACGACGCTGAAGTCAAAAAGTACCCCGACATCAGCGTTAACGTCAGCTTCCATAGGAAAACAATGGCACAGCGGGCATCAAGAGATTTTTAACGCTGGTCATGTGCAAGCACCTTAAGGTTGAGCCCTCAGTTCAGCCACTTGTATCCACGACCTCATTTTTTTGATCATTACCCAGAGCTCATGACGATAGGTTAGGTTAGGGTTGGGATGTAGATGGACCAGTAAATTAAAAGCTTTGCCTCCTGGCACAGCGCCCACATCAACCGCTGATCCATCTCCTGCTCCATTCTACACTCACTCATGAACAAGACCCTGAGATACTTGAACTCCCTCACTTAAGGCAGTAACTAAATCCCAATCCATAAGGGGGAATCCTCCGTTTCCCGGCAGAGAAACATGGCCTCAGATTTGGAGGTGCTGACTCTGATCCCAACCGGTTCACACTTGGCTGCAAACCGCCCCAGTGCATGCTGTTACTGTAATGCTTACTTCTTACCTAAAATGTTTTCAGCATCATATTTTATCTTACTAATTAAATGTAATTAGAAATAATTTGTTACCAGCCAGCTGCCGTATTGTTTCTCTAGTTCTGCACAGTGCATTCTGGCTTTCTACGTCTTTCTACGTCTTGAGCCAAAGCAAATGCCACAGCCCTTTTCTTCTGTTCTCTCCAGTCATGTAACACCAATTTCAAAAGTGATTGTGTCTTTCTACAGTTTAGACAGCTCAGTTTTATGAAAAGACCATTTCCAGCAGTAAAATACTTCGAGGTCACTGCCTACATTGAAGTGCGTAATTTTCTTACCACATCTGGGTTTGACGACCCTGTGACTACAAGCCATAACTGCTCAGCACAGCTTAGTCTCCTCACTGTGCACTAGAAAATGTAGTGTTGAGTGGGTGCATCAGCTCCCATTGAAAGAGTTGTTAGTTCCCTTTTTGTAAATGTACATTGCAGACTTTTCAAGGCCACTTTGTACACTTCCAAACTGTGCTTAATGTGTGTGTCCCTGAGCTCAAAGATAACACACCTCCCTCACTCGCAGTTCTCTCGGGCCCACACTGCATTATTGTAAACGTATGCCAATGGATGATAACTTCAACCATCTTCAACAAATTCTGTATTCATTTTGTCTTCCAGGCAGTCATGTTTGTGGTGTTGTAGCAACTTTTCTGTTGCCACTCGAATCAGTTGCTATTTCTAGTCAGGTTTTACACAGTGGCGTGGGAATGACGGATATGCTCCTCGGTGAAGGCTGCCGTCAGTTTCTCTCCAAGCTTCAGCAGCCTCATGGTTTCATTCATTATTTCCAACACTTTCTCTCTGCAGCAGCTGCTACGCTTGGGCAATGGTTGGGATCAGCTTATTTAATGACTCTCTGTTGACAGTATTGATTTGTAAACCATTCACATACTTTAGCAACCACAGTTTTGTCTGTGATGCATCATGATGTGAATTATGTGTGCCTGACAATAGTGTTGGCCTCTCAGTGATTCGATAACAATAATGAGCTGCAATACTAAACAAAGTTCAGTTTAGAGTAGTTACTTTGAGGTTATGATAAGTGATTCCTCTGAGGTAGAAGAAGGTTGTTTGGTGATGTGTTTGATATGTTGGTCAAAGGAGAGGGTTTGTTCAAAGATGACATCAAGGTGTTACAGACATGGGGGGAGGTGAACACAGTGGAGCTGTCAATGGAGAGGGAGAAGTTTTTCTTTTCAGTGCCTTTTGCTTGATCCAGTGTGTTTGGTCAGATTAGGACTAGATGTTACAATCCCTGATGCA
Organism: Epinephelus lanceolatus; assembly: GCF_041903045.1. Lineage (NCBI taxonomy): Eukaryota > Metazoa > Chordata > Actinopteri > Perciformes > Serranidae > Epinephelus > Epinephelus lanceolatus. The sequence continues at coordinate 39,611,805 of NC_135734.1, forward strand.
CATACTTTAGACTATGAGTGGGAGTAATAGTGCCGTCTGGGGGTCCAAGTGGGAGCCAAAGGGTTGGATGGATAGAAAAGTAGAAAAAAAGCAAAGGTAGATGGAAAAGTAAGAAGGAGCATATGGAAGGCAGAGCCAAGGAGAGATGTCTGTGCATACCGAAGTCTCCCCCACCAGACAGGGCTGTACACTGTACCTCCCCCTACCTAAGAAAATCTTACCTTGCCTTTTGCTTGATCCAGTCTGTTTGTTGTTGTCTTCCTACAACAACTCAACTCTTGTGAGACTTCAGAGCAAGACTTCTCCTTGAGCAAGTCTTGGTTAGACACAAAAACAAACAGACTGCATCAAGTTAAAGTGAAGAACAAACCTTTTATTTCTTTGTAAGACCCACATAATAACAATATTTGTCTGTCAGTCACAAAAACATGCACTTTTAGTGCCCAGAAGATTACACTGTGGCCTGTATCACGGTTGACGGCTGCAAAGCTCTGGACCAATTTCAAAAATTGCTGTTCCCGTTAGTCACTTAGACAGAAAAACGTGTACTGTAGAACATTGCAGTGTGTTGCTACTTTAACTTAAAGGTTAAGTTTGAAATTCTGGAGAAAGATAATTGATTGTTGAGTCTCATTCCCAGGTCGTCCAACGACCTTGGGCTGGTAGTCGGACTAAACCACCAACCCAAACAATCTGGGGATGAGAATTAACAATGAACTGTATTTCAGTATAATTCAGTTTTATTTATAAAGCCCAGTATCACAAATCACAATTTGCCTCAGAGGGCTTTACAGCATACAACATCCCTTTGTCCTTGGACTCTCACAGCAGAAAACTCCCCCCAAAAAAACCTTTAACAGGGAAAAAATGGTAGAAACCTCAGGAAGATCAACATAGGAGGGATACCTCTCCCAGGACGGACAGATGTGCAGTAAATATCATGTGTACAGAACAGACTAATAATAACAGCAGTAGCAGGAGGCATCAGGCAGGACCACAGCAGCAGTGTAACCATGACCCATGATCCAGGCGTAGCTGAGATTTGAGGGAACCTGTGAGACAGTGCACCACAAAGGCTCTGGGGTGAAGCCGAGTTAGTGACATGCAGTGACAGGACATGAATGTTAGCAAGTGAAGAACCAGCTTTTCAGAATCTGAGGGGGACAGAAGGAGAGAAGGGGCTCAGTGTGTCATAGGAGGTCACTTGGCAGAATAGGCCTGTCAGCCTAACTAGGGGCTGGTCCAAGGCAAGCCTGAGCCAGCCCTGACTAAAAGCTTTAACAAAAAGGAAAGTCTAAAGTCCATTTTTAAATGTGGAGATGGTGTCTGCCTCCTGGACCAAGACGGGAAGATGGTTCCATTGAAGAGGAGCCTGATAGCTGAAGGCTCTGGCCCCTGTTCTACTTTTGGAGACTTTAGGGGCCACGAGTAACCCTGCATTCTCAGAGTGCAGAGTTCTGGTGGGAGAATAGGGCACTATGAGCTCTCTAAGATATGACAGAGCCTGACCATTTAGAGCTTTGTAAGTGAGGATAAAGATTTTAAATTCAATTCTGGATTTGATCTCTTTTCTTAGTTCCTGTCAGTACACGTGCCGCCACGTTATGGATCAGCTGGAGAGTTTTTAAAGACTTGTTAGAACAACCTGATAATAGGGAATTACAGTAATACAGACCAATTTTACTGCATCATTCTGAGGATATCAGGAACAGGAAAGGCCTGAATTTTGCACTATTATGCAGATGAAAGAACGCAGTCTGTGAAGATGGTTTTATATGGCAGTCAAAAGAGAAATCTTGCTCAAATATTACTCCGAGGTTTCTTACGGTTGTGCTTGAGGCCAGACCAATGCCATTCAGAGAAACTATATTGTCAGATAGAGAGTTTCTGAGGTGTTTGGGGCCTGACATCTCCAGAGTTACACACTGCACCTTTTAGTAAAATACCTGAATGCTTCTTCCACAACTGGTTGTGATGTATTTTCTCCTAAAAAGCCTCTTTTATTGTCACACTTGGTATGAATCAACCAGAAAGGTTAGTGTGGTGAAAGGCAGCAGTGCATACAGAGAGACCATCATATCTTATATACAGCTGACAAACAATACAAATCTAAACCCTAAGTGGTTGTAAAACACTTAAGAGTACAATGAGACTGCAATAATGCTTGCAAAGTGTCAACAATAAATATAAAGAAGTGAAGGCTTGCAGTACAAAGCTTTCCCCCTAATGTGTAGGAATCTTTTGCTTCTATAGGAGGTTGCTGGAAGACTCTCTGCAGTGCACGTAATGAAAAAGTCACTATACTTCCAATCCATGCTGCAGGGCTCTCTGTATGTTGTATGCTGTATGTACTAATGTGGCTGTTAAATGTGAGCAGCACTGAAATAGCTGCAGGATGTGTTTTTTTCTGGAGTGCTGTTTGTTAGAAATCGTGGTTGTGCTGTGACTCAGCGAAGGGCGATTAGAAATGATCAGACAAGATGAAATGTCTGTTTCTCTTTTATCTTATCATTATTTTTGTTTATAGGCTGTCTCATCATTCACAGAGACATCTTATCATTCACATCTGATTATTCCTAGGCGTTCTCATCCTCACACATACACACACTGTACCTGCTTGCTCTAAATGAAACATCTTTGTTCAGTTTTTCTGCAAAATTAAGAGCAGCAGTCTCTGCAGTCACTTCATGCATAACTGGTAGTGTGATTACTACACCATGTCAGTCAGCTTTGGAGGAAAGCTAACTGTTGCATACGTATGTAGCTGGGCTTTTTTAGTCTTTCAGTGAAAAGTAATTATGGCAAACCCTTTCTTGGAAATACGCTATTCAGTTGTAAGCTGTCTTATTTTAACCAAAAGTGTGTCCATTGTGCTCATGACAATAAAACTCTACTTCTCCACTTCTCCCAGATAAAGTTTAATAAAGCCTTGTGGTGGTGAATAGGATCATTCTGATAATTTGCCGGTATTGCCTGTCAGCCTACAGGGGCCCTTCGTGACTCTGAGTTAAACTCATCACAGGCTCCACGGCGCAGTGTTATGGCTTCTCTGAGAAATATTCCCTGCTCCAAAATTACCCACTCATTTTCGCTTCATGTATTATCTTCCAGTGCTTTCCTGATAGGCAGGTTGCAGAACCTTGCATCATCACGAGCCAGACTGAGCAAATAAAAAGAAATAAAAAAATACATGTAGCTAGCTGTGGAAAGTGGTAGTTATCATTTGAACACAGTGATTCTCAGGCTTTTTAGAAAGATTAGAATCAGAAGATTTAATATTACTTGGGGAGGAAGGTGACCGAGAGGATTAAGTCCTTCCTGGGGACATCGGAGGAAGTTTCCTTCCCCGTTGAGGTGTCCTTGAACAAGATACTTGATCTGATGTATTAGTCACCTACAGACTCTACTTGACATCCTCTGGTGATATGTGGCCTCACACCATACAGTACACAAGCATTCAATTACACTTTAGTCCAAATTGAGAGTGCAGCATTGGAAATGAAACACACTGCCTTTCAGCAAGCAAATACTAATCATATAAGTCTCCCCTATTTATTTTGTAATCAACAGTTTGACCTCCACAGTGATCACAATGTAATCTGGGCAGCACAGGTGTCTACGAATGCTTGACCTGCTCTCTCTTACCCAAGGTGCCTCTGTCTCACAGTATTTTTTTGAGCTTCTTGAGTCATGTATTAGAATTTAAATGACAACATGGATTCCCTGGAGGGTAAGTGCCAAGGTGAATTTGACGAGGACAAGTTAGAACAAGGTATGAAACAAGGTTGCTGGATCACAGACGTGTACAGTGAGAAGAAATACGAGTTCTCTGCGGAGAGCATGAAGTCATTATTAGTATTCCATCCCAGCCTATTATTCATGCTTTGCTGCATGTAATGTATCATGTAGTGTCACTTTATAAACTGAGGAGAACACAGTTTCAGAAAGAGACAATAATAATGTAAAATATGTAAAGAAAAACAAAAAACAAAACAAAAAAAAAAATGCATGTCCCACCAACATTATTAAGTTAAAATCACCAGGGGCCTCATTTATAAAACACTGCGTCAGATCCATACCAAAAATGTACTAATGGACCAATCCAAAAATGGCGTGGTCAGAGTTTCTCCAATCAAGTCTGTTTTATAAATCACAGCTTTTGCATGGGAACTGGTGTACACCTCTTTCTGGCCTCGCTTATAAATAAGACCCCTGGTCCGTTTGTCTTGGAGAGAAGGGATCTCTGTGGATAATTTCGCTCCCATTAAAACCTCCTGTACATCTGAGACCGGTTACACAAAACACCTTAATTTTTTTCCTTAAGTATGACACTTAAGGCTCAATTGCTCCTTAGCTGAGCAAAGAAGCAAGGTTTATGCTTCTGTGCACCTACGACGCGTCAAGGCAACGCAGACCCAACGCAGACTGCAAGAGCTATGATTGGTCCTTCAAACTACATAATTTCTGGCATTTTGCAAGGTTTCACATACCTGCTGCAGTACCACAACACCGCCTCGCGCCATTCAATGGGCGTACAGACCATCGGCGCAGTCGCCTCTCTTTTTGTTGTCGTAACATTTGTAATAAGAGCATTTGTTGTTCAATGTCGATCATTTCAAGCTTCAGCAACAGTCTTTCTCTCTCGGTCGCCATCTTCACTGTGACTAGAGCAAAGCCGGAAGATAGACAAACCATGAATGAGCAACGACCATAGACGTTTGGCGGGGAATTGCATAGCAACATAGACCAACAGGACGGAGAACTATGATAGGCACACAGCAACTGCGCAGCAACTGCTTGCACATTGCATCAAGTGTACGCAGAAGCATAAAGAAACTTTGAGTGACACACTTGCACAGAATCCCTTGAAAGGTTTCCTTAGTTAAGGATAAACATTAACTAATTTACTGCGTTAAGAGATTTTACAGTGGTGAAAACTTCCATGGAAATTGTTTGCTTGCTTGGACTCATGCTTGTGATGCCTGTTTTTGTCTCACTAAATTGGCTTATAGTTAAATAGTGAGAAAAAAATGGCAGAAGAAAGAAAACAAGAAAACCATACTGGTCAGAGGAGGAGACGATTACACTTCTGGAGGAATACAATAATAGAAAACACATAGTGCAAAGTAAATTTGATCCCCAAATACTAGAAAACAGACTACGATTGTAGGAAGAAGCAACAAAAATTAATTCAGTCAAATCTTTAGTGTAAAATCAAAAGTGTATCCACTGGGTTCTCCTGGTCACAGAACACTCTTCTCTGGGTGTGTCCATTTTTTCCACTTATCACCGTAAACTCATTCATGCTGCAGTTAAGATAGAGTCAGAGGTACCTTGCTTTGGTTGCTAAGGTGTTTTGCGCAACAGTCTAGGGATTTCTGAAGTAAAACACCAAGACAAGGAGAAAACCATAACATTTTAAGGAAACCTTAAGGAGAAGACTTATGAGTGTTTTGTGCAACCAATATTATTTTGAGGAAACCTTAACAAGGACCTTAAGGAAAACCTTAACTGAAGATGTTTTGTGCAACCGAACCCTAGATCTTAAGTTACCAGAGAACAAAAGGTGAGCAGACGTCTGCAAAGTGCTGAACAGTGTAGGAGAAACACTGATTTGTAATATGAAACATTTTTACTGGTTTTAATCAGCTGATCCATTTGTTTTGGAGAGAGAGACCTCTGTGGATAATCCAGCTCCCGTTCAAAGTCTTCTGAACAATGAACACTGAAGGAATTCTAACTGGAAGAAGTTTCAGCTTGTTACAATTTGCAATCCTCACCACTAGATGGCACTAAATCTCCCTAAATTCTACACACTGTTCCTTTAAAGGCACGTAAATAGCAAAACAAGGTAGCAAATATACATTCTGGTTTTTATGGTTCACATCCGGGTTAGAGCAACGCCGGCATCTGGACTGTTGACTGCCGCTTCTGTCCCGGTCCGTGTCTAACGTTTCGTGTGCTCGTCTTTTGTTTTGTTTTATCTCCGCGTCTCTGTTACTTTACCTGTTTAAGTAAGTCTTCGTGCTTCTCCAGCCCACCGTGCTTCTCTCCAGTTCCGCTCCGTTCCCACTCATCTGTTCCCTTACTCCTGGACTATTAGCTATGTTAGCCAGCTAGCTAACAGCTGGCTAAACTTCACCACCACTGGATCCATCTGTCTCCCAGCTTCGAGTGTGTGGATCGCTCGCTCTGGGCTTGGGTGAGTACGTTGTGTGTTTGTGGTGGTGATTGTGCCTCACCGACAACATTAGCCCAGCTGTCTGGCTATCCAGCCGACGTTCTCGGGGGGAGCCTCCACTCCCTGCCAGCTCGTCTGCTGTGGCCTAGCTGAGTGCCTACATGGCACAGCGGGGCTTGCCTGCCGCGTGGGTACGGTCTGGGGCAACCAACATCACTCACTTCACTAACTTCAACACCTGGTACACTGCTGCTTCCACACAACTCACTGCCTACTAGCTTCTAGCTAATCAGCTACTAGCCACTGCTAATATACTACCCGGACTACTCTCATCTGCTGTCATGTCTCACCTCCCCCTTGGATTATCACTCCTGCTACTCCAGGCTACTATTCCACCAACTTCTCGCCCACTCACCTACACTCCTGTTGACCTTCACCGTCTCAACAACAACCACCATCTCCCTGCTGCTGCCACCGCAGCTAGCAAAGCTGGGATCCTTCGCCGACGCCGCTACATCCACCGAGGTTCTGGTCCCTCTCGCAACCAACACTTCCCTGATGGCTCACCTATCCCCTCACTCTGGACTAACTCTCGCCCCCCCCGTCATCCCCACCTACCGCACTGCCAACCCCAACAACCTCCGCCCCAACCTCAGCCCAACGCCCCACTGACATCTGACTTCCTCTCTCTCCTTGACTGCTTCCACCTTACCCAACACATCGACTTCCCCACCCACACCAAAGGCCACACTCTGGACCTAGTTTGCTCCTCCTTCCTACCCATCTCTAACCCCCATCCCCTCCCCTTCCCACTCTCTGATCATCTCTGCATCCTCTTCTCCGCCCCTCTACCCTCACCCCATAATCCCAAAAAACGCACCATCTTCTACCGCAACATCAAGGCAGTCAACCCACCCACGCTCTCCCAGCTCTTTTCCTCTGCCTTCCCCCCGACTCTGCCCCCTCCTCCCCTGACGACTATGCCATCATGCTTAACTCCATCCTTTCTGACTCCCTCGACTCCCTAGCCCCCTGGAAAACCTCCTCTGTCTCATTCACCAACCCCGCCCCCTGGTACACCCCAGAACTCTGCACCATGAAACAGACTGGCTGTCAACTCGAACGACTATACAAACGAACCCGCCTCACCGTTCACACCGAAGCCTACAAACAACACATCTCCTTCTACCGTGATGCTCTCCAAGCTGCCAAATCCGCCCACTTTTCCACCCTCATCAACAGCACCAACCGGAACCCCCGCATCCTGTTCTCCACCGTCAACAAACTGCTCCAACCACCGGACATCAATCCACCCTCCTCCCCTGACCTCTGCAACTCTTTCCTCCTCGCCTTCAACAATAAAATCTCCCAAATCAACAGCTCCCTGACTGCCACCATCAGCAACTCCACCCCCACCACTCCTGCCCCCCCTCCCTGACCACCCGCCCTTCCCTCCTCTCACTGCCTTCTCCCCTGTCGACTCCTCCCTCAGGGCTCAGTCCTCAGCCCCCTCCTCTTCATCTGCTACCTCTTCCCCCTTGGTCACATCATCCGCAAACTCAACCTGGACTTCCACTGTTACGCTGACGACACCCAGATCTACATCACCACCAAACCCACCCAAAACCCTCCCCTCACCCACATCAAAACCTGCATCTCTACAATACAAACATGGCTGACTCAAAACTTCCTCAAACTCAACAGTGACAAAACAGAGCTCCTCCTCATAGGCACCAAATCCACTCTCAACAAAACTGGACCCATCTCACTCACTATCGGCACCTCTACCATCACCCCCTCCCCCCTGGCACGCAATCTCGGCGTTATCCTGGACCCCACCCTCTCCTTTGATCACCATGTCAGCTCCATCGTCAAGACCTCCTACTTCCACCTCCGCCGCATCGCCAAAATCAGACACTGCCTCTCTCCCCCTGCTGCTGAGTCCCTCATCCACGCCTTCATCTCCTCCCGCCTCGACTATTGCAACTCCCTCCTCACTGGCATCACCTCCCATTCCCTCCATAGACTCCAAATGGTTCAAAACTCTGCGGCCCGCTTCCTTACCCACACCCGGTCCCGTGAACACATCACTCCCGTTCTCCACTCCTGCCATTGGCTCCCCATCAAACAACGCATCAACTTTAAAATCCTCCTCCTCACTTTCAAAGCTCTTCACCACCTGGCCCCCCCCTACCTGTCTGACCTCCTCATCCCCCACCGCCCCTCCCGAGCCCTCCGATCTTCCTACACTCTCACCCTGACTGCACTAGCATCCAGACTGAAAACCTTCAGCGACAGAGCCTTCTCCAGAACAGCACCCCGACTATGGAACTCCCTCCCCCAACCTGTTCACCACTCTCCCTCACTTCCCATATTCCAATCCTGCCTGAAAACCTACCTGTTCTCCCAATCCTTCGACCTCCCCTACCCCTAACCACCTCCACCCCACTGACTGTTCCTATACCGCCTGTGTTACATCCCATCATTTCTTTTGTTCGCTATGTTGTCTTCTGCTTGTTCCCCCGTCTGTCACTACCCCTTTTGTGTTACTATGTAAGCGTCTTTGGGTCTTTGAAAAGCGCTATACAAATTTAATGTATTATTGTTATTATTATTATTATTAAGGAAAATAACACATAGGGGTTAGGTAGGTTTTCAGTCTCATAGTACTGTAAGAATCTCAGTGGCCTCACTGATCAGGCAAAGTATTCAACAGCAGTGGAGCACATTAAGTTCTTATTAATCTTTGGAATAATGAGATAGCCTGCATATTGTGATCTGAGTGTACGTGGGAGGATGAGGTCTTATGTAGGTGTTCTGCCAAGTAAGAAGGCGGTAATCCATGGAGAGTTTTGTAGGTGATAAAGTAGCAGTTTATTGTGACCCAGCTGGAATAGAGAGCCAGTGAAGTGAGAACAGTATTATGTGTTAAATATTTTGGTTCTGGTAAGAATTATACAAGCTGCACTGCGGAAAGCCTCAGAAGAACAAGTCTTAATAACCAAGTCTTCCTGTGATGAATGCATGAATAAGAATTTCTGCTCTGAGAATTGGGCTCTGTTAGAAATGGGCAAAATTAGGGTAATGTGGCAGAGGTAGAGTAAAACTACTGACGATGATGAGATGTTTCTTGAATGTAAGAGGGGACTTAGCAGTGCTACTTTGAATTTTAACTATTAAATTTGAAATAATAATACTACCATTGGGGTTGAGAGTGGTGTTTGACAAATTGGAGGGATATTTTTTGCCCAATAGTTCTTATTGTCTTTTTTCTTTGTTTAAACAGAGTACATTTTCTTACAAGCTGAGATCTAACTGCATTTAAACTATTTAAACTAACTTTGAAAACGTAGTTTGCATCTCCAGGACAGACTGTGCTCCCAAGAGGAACAACAGCATTGTCGTCCTTGTCAAGTGATAAAGACTTCTAGCAGTGATTAAGATGGTTCATAGAAGGAAGTCAGGTGACTTTCTTATATCAGACTTCAAGGCAGAAGACTGCTGTCCTTCTTCTGTTTCTACAGTCAACATTGTTTTTGACTCAGATGCGCTCTGTAATGTGCTGTCAATGCAAAATCCACTGTCCAAAAGTTTATCTGAAGCTTATATGAGGCTTCAGCAGTCTGAGTTAGTCACATCAAACGGATATTTATAAAATCCCCTCTTTGTTTCCACTAACTTTGTTTCGGTGCTGAGCTGCAGAGCAGGGATACAGACAACAAGGAGAAATTTTGTTCAGAAAACTCTGTGACTTTCTGTCTATCTTGGACAAGAAAGTGGCCTTGAAGCCTCATATAAGCCAGTTTTGAATACCTTTGTGCACAAAACAAGAACTGAGGATTTTGTCCCTGATCATTTACACTGAAAACACATAGGAAAGTTTAATTGTTTATTTGGGCACCTGTTTCTGTTTCAAGACAGACTTCATTAGATTTTGTTGATTTGTAACAGTTTTGATATGCACATACAAATGACATCCAGGCCAAAATAATTATATTTCCACATGTATTATGTATCTACATGTAATTCTATCTATTGTTAAGACCTTATTCCCCTCAGGGGGATTAATAAAGTAAATAAACTTAAACTTAAACTTAACTTATTTTCTGATTTTGAAAAGCAGAGGTAGTCACATATCCTGGGCTGCAAAAATGCCCTCCAGTGAATGATTAGAGAAAAGTCCAATCTAACATGAATTGAGGAAATTACTGCAAGGTATTAAATCATAGGATCAAATCAGGAGTGAACACATATCTTGCTTTCTTCATTTATTCATTCAATCTAAGGGCTACTTTAATCAAATATTGGTCAAATTGTGTGCAGAACTGAAATAGTGTAGAGTATATTGCTGTCAACGCTTACTTATCCAGTTAAACCCAACTGACGCAATTTCAAGACTGTTCAGAGACCCCAGTATGCAGAAATACTTAAATACACCACTTAAAAGCAAGACAGTGTTCCTTTTTCCTTCCCTTTTCCTTGAATTTAGCATAAAATCGATATCTTATTTGGCCCCCTTTACGACAAGATAGCTTAACGTGGTTAGCACCAATGGATGCCTGACGTCCTCCAGTTTAATATGATTCCTGTGTCTTCACTGTAGCGTTAAAAGTGAGCCTGTTACAGCAGGTTTTATTTGCTTAAAATTACTCTGCCTCACTTCTCACCTTCAGCACTGGCTGTCATAGGCTACCTGTTGCTTCTTTGCATTTCTTTTTCCAGACATTTGCTATTGCCTCTCTTTTCCTTTCATTTTCTTGTTCTCTCTGTACCCTGACTTTTCCTTTAGTGGTCCCTGAGTTTTGGTAAGGCATTCTGACTTAGCTAATCAGGCTGCAGGCTGCCTCAAATGTATACATTAGTGGCACTTATGAATTTTGTGCATCATGTACTGTCAGTGATTTAAGTCACTAAGTAAATTGTTACACTTAATCCCATTCAGGGGTCAACCATAGACCTTTTCATGGGCCCCCCCTTGGCCTTGGACCAGGGTCATCTGTACCCTTTGAACACCCCGACAGTGGGCCTGATGATGTCTTCCTACCTATAGGGTTGCCAGATCATAAACACCTCTAATGTATGTGTGGCTCCAGGTGGCACGGACACCAACATGTTTTGCCATTTCATTTGGAGGACTTTCTCCAGGCAGGATGGGAATATAAATCTGCGTGTCCCTGCTGCAATTGATGGAGCAAGATGCCAAGTGGGAGCATGTACAATAAAAAAGTATTGGTCCTAAGATAGAGCCTTGGGGTATCCCACATGAAAGGATATGACAATAAGAGGAAATAACAGTGTGCGTCCTACCATGCAAGTATGAATAAGAGCATGTGAGCATTTGTTTTAGTACTCAATAGCATGCTGCCACAGATAATCTCTCTGCTCATGTGCACAGTGATCATCTGAGGGGGATGTATTATATAGACCTTGTGTATTCATGTACTGCTGCATCATTAATCTGGTTGCATGCAATTGTCTATAGAGAAGGCTTCCAGTCTCAAATTGGTGCACATCTACTTTGCATGTTGACTTAAATACTGCTCTATTATTCCAGGATCCAGTCTCCAAGGACACATTGAATTTAAATTTAATTTAAACATGCATTACTCCTCCCATTGTCTTTGGTGTGACCTTGTGCCACCCGTCATCCATCACTCTAAAACACAGACATCATGAAAAGGCTCTGGTTCCGGCCTGAGAGGTGGGATAGAGAGGGGGTTCATCCCTGACTTGAATACTACTTATAAAAAATGGAAAAGAGATTACCCTGACCTCTGACACTCCTCTTCCTCTCTCAAGCGTGTGTGCATACAAGGATTGCTAGCATGGGAGTGCAGAGTTTGAATGCTGTCGCTGAACGGAAAGTGATAAAGCAGCATTGGGAGCACAATTGGGCTTCACGGCTGAAATATTTTATATTGCTTTATCATACACAGTCCAGATGGACACGTGTGTCTCTTAGTTATTTATAACAGTTGGCCTCAGGCTGCCTGTTGTCAGAAATGCCTGAGCACTCAAACCTCCTGTGAGTGCTGAAATTTGATACGGAATGATTTTTACCCCCTTATGTATTGAGTAAAATCACATTTCCTTGTGCAACAGGGTGGAATTCATGTTTAATATTTGTCCACTGCTAGAACAAATAGAGTTACATCATGCTCAGTTGATTTCCCCAGCCAATTACAAAGTAGAACTAATATTTGAAGCTTGTTTTTTTTTGTTTTTTTTTCCTAATTTGATTTAAGATTCAGAATAGTTAGGCGGAAACTGGGAGACGTTACCGTTGCTCTTGTACTATATAGACACAGAGAAATGATAAGGAAATAGAGAGTAAGAAGTATGAAAGAAAAAATGTGCATTATGCTACATTTGTAACACAAAATAGATACATATAAATATAAAATATAAGAAATTGCATTTAGGCATGTAGACATGGTGAAGACGACCTGCTGAAGTTGAAAGCAATCATCAGAATGAGGAAGAAAGGTGATTTAAGTGACTTTGAATGTGGCATGGTTGTTGGTGCCAAACGGGCTGGTCTGAGTATTTCAGAAACTGCTCATCTACTGGGATTTTCACACACAACCATCTCTAGGGTTTACAGAGGATGGTCTGACAAAGACAAAATATCCAGTGAGCAGCAGTTCTCTGGGTGAAAATGCCTTGTTGGTGCCAGAGGTCAGAGGAGAATGGCCAGACTGGTTCAAGATGATAGAAAGGCAGCAGTAACTCAAATAACTACCTGTTGACTGTACCTCAAGACAGTCTTTGAATGAACATCATCTTGAACCTTGAAGCAGATGGGCTACAGCAGCAGAAGACCACACCAGGTGCCACTCCTGTCAGCTAACAACAGGAAACTGAGGCTACAGTTCACACAGGCTCACCAAAACTGGACAACAGAAGTTTGGAAAAACGTTGCCTGGTCTGATGAGTCTGGATTTCTGCTGTGACATTCAGATGGTAGAGTCAGAATTTGGTGTAAACAACATGAAAGCATGGATCCGTCCTGCCTTGTATCAACGGTTCAGGCTGGTGGAGGTGTAATGGTGTGGGGGAGATTTTCTTAGTACCAACTGAGCATGGTTTAAACACCACAGCCTACCTGAGTATTGTTGCTGACCGTGTCCATCCCTTTATGACCACAGTGTACCCATCTTCTGATGGCTACTTCCAGCAGGATAACGCACCATGCCACAAAGCTCAAATCAAACTGGTTTCTTGAACATGACAATGAGTTCACTGTACTCCAATGGCCTCCACAGTCACCAGATCTCAATCCAATAGAGCGCCTTTGGGATGTGGTGGAACGGGAGCAACTGTGTGATGCTATCATATCAATATGGACCAAATTCTCTGAGGACTGTTTCCAGCACCTTGTTGAATATATGCCACCAATAATTAAGTGTGCAGCAAGCTACAAGTGTGCAAAATATAAATGCAATACTAGATTAGGTAAGAATTAAATATTAAATAAGAGAGTATCGTCCAGTTGAGATATTGCACAGAAAGAAAACAAGCAGGAGCAAATGCAACAGGCTGCATGCACAGTTGCTGCATCTGCACAAATATTATATAATATTTCCTATCATACCTTAAGGTGCCACTCTTCTACGACTAGAATATCCTGTGGAAATAAATTCGGGGACAACATAATCATCTGTCAGAGCAGTCCTGCGAGTTTGATTTACAAGCCTCTTGATACACCTCGTCCCAGAGATCGTGTCACAGCAAGTCATTTCCTCATCAGAGCAAGCTTAGCGATTCCCAGCTGGAATCTGGGTGACCTCAAAGGGTCAGGGCCACAGCAGGGATCGCACGGTGCCACCGCAGTCAGATTTGGTGAAATGCCACAGTGGGAACAAAGGCAAATGAAAGAGCTGTTCTGCCTTTTGATGCTGCAACTGAAGTCGAGGACTATTGCCAAGAGGCGTAGCACGGCGTGAACATAGAGATCACACCACACGCTGACAGACTGCGCCACAAAGAACATTCCCTCACCTTCAGCAGCTGTTTCACTCAGGCGTATCTCAGGGCTATAATTTGTGGGAATAAAAAGCATGCACATGTTAAAAGCATGTGTGTGTTTGCATATGTATGTTTGTGAGCGATACATTTATAGTGGCCCAGTTAAACAGATTCAGATTCATGCACCAAATGGCAGATGAAGTCAACAACTAGCTGGAGAACATAGAGGAGCATTTAGCAGCTAAAGAGACAGATAAATCCCTCAGGGTTTAGTGGAGACTACAAAAAGACCGAAAAGGACAGTGAATATTGAACATGAACTTTCAAGTTTTAAGATGTTTAGCAAAGAAAATTTTTAAACTGGATTTTGGGTTGAGTAAAGTTGCTGAAGTTTCATCCACCCCTCTTGTTTTACAGACAGTTTCAGACCAACATATGACAGAATTAGCTCTGACTGGCTCTGTAACGCATCATTTGAACCAACCCATATCTGGAAAGTGTCAACTTTGCTCAGGTTGATCCAGTATGAACTAAATGAGCTGATATTGTTGGCGGCACCGTGGTGCAGTGGTTAGCATTGTTGCCTCACAGCAAGAGGGCTCCTGCTTCAAACCTGGGGTGGGGGTTTCGAACTCTAGGGTGGGGTACTCCAGCTTCCTCCCACAGTCCAAAGACATGCAGGTTAATTGGTGACTCTAAATTGGCCGTAGTTGTGCATGTGAGTGTGAATGGTTCTGTCAGGCCTGCAATAGTCTGGCGACCTGTCCAGGGTGTACCCCGCCTCTCGCCCAATATCAGATGGGATAGGCTCCACCCCCCTGTGACCCCTAACAGGATAAGCAGTTACAGAAAATGAATGAATGCGCAGATATTGCCGTGCCTGTGAGGACATAGTTCTCAAACTCATTTAATAAGCTCCCTTCTAATTAAGATGCCATAATTTGCAAAACAACATGGAGCAATTATCTTTGCTGGATAACTAAATCAAGAAAGCTGAATAATCTGGGATTATTCTCAGAAAAAAATACTGTGGCTTCAGCATTAAATGAAATGAAAACTGTTGATGGTTTGTGTTTAATTTTACAGATATTTTCCTCATCATGACACATTGGAAATTATGGATCTTGACAGCATTTTTAAAATAAAGTTAAGTGGGTTTGAACAATGCTGCACCATGCACTTCACATTTGCAATGATAGTCCTTAGCAGATCCTTCTCCTGCTGCTGCTGTCCATGGTGCTGAAAGCAGTTCGGTGTCCTGTGAGTCCCGTGTTGCTGGGAGACAGCACCGTCCACGCTTTCAGCAGCTCCGCATGAGATGGCTTATTGTCAAGCAGGCTGGTTACAGTCTCGACGTCTCCTTCAAACAGAGATGCTGCTGAATTTTAAATTGCTCGTCATATGTTTGATTTGATTCACAGTGCACTCCATATCGTTCTAGCACAGCAGAGAAACAAAACATCCAGAACAAAATACATCCAAGGTGCTGCTGCACTTATATTTTCATATTGACTTTTATTATATAACCAACAACAAAAAGACAAAAAGAATAACCCTAAAACTTTTTGATTTATACAGTTTTTCAGAAGTAAAAAGTAAGCAAGGAAAGGCTCAGATTCTTTCAAGTGTGTCAGAAAACAGTACTCAGATGACAGTATGTTAAAACAGCGATTGGCTCAGTAGAGTACTTCATTTGATTTTGCATTAAATGACAGCAGATGTATCACCATGCTTTGATTTTGGTGGTTTCTTGGCACACTGAACTTCCAGCTCTGTCAAATACACCACATTTGACTTCCCCACACCACTGACTATGGATTATAGCTGCTGCGGTTGTGGGCCAGTCACACAGTGCATTGAAATGAAGAACGCTTGTGGTGATTGGCTGCAAACAAAACCATAGCAATAGTCATTTTGTCTAGATCTTGATATGAACATGATTAAATGCAGGCATTGTTCAACTGGAGAAGTTTTAATACTACTTGGTGGGTTATTTCAGCAGACACTCTAAAGGTATTAAGTACAGAGTGGCTGTTAAAGTACCATTTCTCTTCCACTGGCCCTTGAAGTGATCTCTTTCTAAGTGACTCCATTAGGAGAGATGGAGGAAAACATCCACAGTCCACAGTCTGTGCAAAAATGCAATCTGAAGTTCACCTGAAGCCACAGTCCTCTGCAGTCTGGGGTAAGTAACCTGCCCCCATCTCTTACATTTTAGTCACACCAGGAAAGGATCACTTTGGTGTCAGTATGGAGAGGAGGAATAATTAACTCCAGCAGTAACTATTTCAAGGTACAGATTCTTGATTAGTCATCGTGCCTGAAATATCTCAGATAGGGAAAAATGTCAATTGCGATTTACTGAATCGCTACACTGTGTCATCAAATGGCTTCTTTTTGTCCTTTTGGCTGAGCAGCAGGCCAAAGATACTGAGCTCATGATTACATAAGACAAAGAAAAACAGAAAATCCTCACATGGCAAAGCTGTACTCCGGGATCTTCTGGCGTTTTTGTTTGAAAAATTATTTAACTCATTCCCATCCATCCATTTGCAACCACTTATCCGAAGCTGGGTCATGGGGGCAGCAGGCTGAGCAAAGTATTACAGACGTCCATCTCCCCAACAACATTTTCCAGCTCCTCCTGGGGGACCCCGAGACATTCTCAGGCCAGATGAGATATGTAATCCCTCCAGCGTGTTCTGGGTCTGCTCAGGAAGCACCCAGGAGGCATCCTGATCTGACTCCTGAACCACCTCAACTGACCCCTTGCAAAGCGAATCCATCCATCCATCCATCCATCCATCCATCCACTAATCTGAAACCAGGTCGTCAGGGCTGCAGGCTGAGCATTCTAGGCATCCCTCTCCCCAGCGACGCTATTCAGCTCCTCCTGGGGGACCCCGAGACATTCTCAGGCCAGACGAGATATGTAATCCCTCCAGCCTGTTCTGGGTCTGCCCCAGGGCCTCCTTCCAGTAGGGTGTGTCTGCAACACGTCTAACGGGAGGCGCCCAGGAGGCATTTTGATCAGATGCCCGAACCACCTCAACTGACCTCTTTTGACGCAAAGGAGCAGCAGCAGCTCTACGCCGAGCTCCTTGCGTGTGTCCGAGCTCCTTACCCTATCTCTAAGGCTGAGCCCAGAAACCCCACAGAGGAAACTCATTTCAGCTACCTGTATCCATATCCTTATGCTTTCAGTCATTTACCATAGCTCATGACCATAGGTGAGGGTTGGGACATAGATGGACCAGTAAATCGAAAGCTTTGCCTTCCGAGCTCAACTCTCTCTCCGCCACAACGGTCTGGCACAGCGCCCACATCACTTGAGACGCCGATCCAATTCCAGTCCGTTCAGCAGACGCAGCAGCAGCTCAGCCGTGTATCAGTTCAGTGAGTTGGACTACGCAGCACACAGTCAGGGCTCCTCCCACCAAGCACTGAACGATTCGGTGAATCTTTTGAACGGATCTTTTTAATGAACTGATTCTAGTGATTCAGTAACATCTAAAGAACTGCTTTGCCCATCACTAGTCTGTGGAGATTGCCATGTTGCACTGCCATATTTCTACAGTAGCCCAGAACAGACAAACCAGACACTGGCTCTTTATAGGGCAATTCACATTATTGCATCAGCCACCTTAGTTAGCAGCCCCTCAGCAACAAGCACGGTCAGAAAAACACAACTTTTTCTAGATGTGAAGCTGCTTTATTCAGTGTTTTTAACGACCCAGTCACCTTGTCTGTTTGTTTTGGAGGAGGAGACCTCTGTGGATAATTCAGCTCACAGTAAAAAAAAAACCTCCCAAATGATGAACTCTGAAGGAATTTTAATCAGGAGAAGTTTTAGCTGGTTGAAATCAGCAGTACTCACTGTGAGATGCCACCAGTAAATCTCCTTAAATCTTACACAGTGCTCTTAAACATATAATTGGAAGAATCTGACTCCCTTTATGAAAGAATTAACATACAGTAACTGCTTCCTCTTTATTAATAAAGGCTCCAAATGTTTTGGAGCTCAGTATTATAAAACTGGAAAATGATGTGATCCCATAATCCACCATTCTCTCTTATTCTCTCAGATACTTAAATGTCACAATACTGCAAAGTGACGGGTCATTTGCATAGTACCAGCCTGCAATTAAGTGTTACATCCACAGATGCCAGGATGAGAGGAGGCAAACAAAAATCTCTTATCTGATGGACAGCTTTGCATTAATAACCTTCTTTTTTTTAAAATATTCACAGCCACATCTTGTTGAACTGTAAGCACATGCTTCGGGGGACATCCTTGAAGTGTAAGAACTTTTAATGTGACGGCTCCAGAAAGCCAGCACAGGTCAGGTTGTTGACAGTGGACAGACCCTGAGGTCTGCATGAATGATTATTTTGATGAGGCTGCATGATTAGGAATCTCTCCCTGCCTCCTCTCAGTCCCCGTCTGGCCTTCTCATGTGGATAAATCAAAGTCAGCCCCTAACTGAGTCTCTGTTGCTTCTCTGTCTGCAAAGTCATTAATCCAAGGATGTGGCCCACAGGGTACTCTCCTCCTGCTTGACTCAATAGTAACATGAAAAATAAGCTTGGTTTCTCTCTCCCTCGCCTCTCTTCCACTCGCCGCATCTTTCTTTTTATTTGTTCTAATGGGCTTCAGCTCTTGGTTTTCACCCTGGAGGATGAGTTACGTGTCCTGCTGGGGTCTTTCAGTGGGATTGTGTGAGTGTAGCGGTGCTGTAAATTGCTACGCTGTGCCCTCACTCTACATTGCTCTGGGGGAACATTCACAGAGTCTCCCGCGCTGTTGGTGTGATGTGTGTCTTCATATTCTGTCTTTGTCTCCTCGCCAACACGCTCGTGACTGTAACCGGGGTGTACATAAACAGATAACGTAGAAATAAAGGCAACTGGATCCTGTCATGCCTAATCATGCTATATATATCCACACCCCTGTCGCCAGTCTGAGACACACACACACACACACACACACACACACCCTCTTTCTTTTCTCCGCTGTCTCTCTTCTCTCCATCTCCCTAATTTTTTTCTCTCTGTGACGCCCCCACCTCCCACTTCCTCTGTTATCATGGCCTGGAGAGGAGTTGTGAAATTCATGACATTCAGATCTAGAGGGGCTGGGTGATGGAGGACAAGAATAGTCCTCCGAGTTCCTGCTAGAATCTGTCTGTCTTTGATGAGCGAGTTATACGATGTCAGCACCCCTGATAATCTCGCTCTCGCAATTTGTGGCAGAGGAGGAGAATCTCATTTGTTGCATTTGGTTACGGAACACTGGCTGCCTGTGCCGAGCCTGTTTCTGCTCCGTGACCATTTAACTGTACTGACCAGTAACGTGTGCACAACCTGAGATGGAATAATGGACAGTGTCACGATGATATAAAGGAGATAAAATCTTAATGCTTTGTTCGTGAGCTGGTGTGTCTCTTCTCCTGCTCTGTTTTCTCTCCGCTGTGAAACTCATCACAGGGGATAGACTCGGTTGCTTGAAAGGCAGCGGAGTCTATCTGCTTAAAATTCAAAGTTGTCTGTGTCAATCAGAGCTCTCAAACAGCTCCAGAGACACTCAGCAGCTTGAGAGGATGAAAAAGTAGTTCCTCTGGCTAACAGCGAGGGGTAGTGTTGCTCCAAGACAACTTCATTAGTCTTCTGCCTTTCCTTTTTCATTTGGCTTCCTCTTTCCTGTTTGCTTCTCTTACATAAAACCCTGACTACAGTGAGCATTGACTATTCAGCTGTATAGGAAATGATGAATACTTGGTGGGTTAGACATTTGAAGGTTGCCCTTTAACAGCCTTCGAAATACAATTGATGAAAGTTACTTTTAAGATTTAATTAACTACTGATGCTTTTCTGATGCTGGCCTTTAACTGCTTGTGTGCTTGTCAAAAGTGTCACACCGGAAAAAAAGGAATAGCGCTGCTGTCTGAAGTGAAGCTAAAGTGCATTTTAGCCCACAGTAAGTTCGACAAAACCGAAATGAAAACATTTCTGTGGGCATTTCAGGCTACAGAGGCAGAGCCTGTTGTCCCTGCGATCTTGTCAGGGGTGTAGTTGTGCGCAAAGCTGGTAAATATTTAATGTGTCTATGTCCTGCTTTGCTGTTCCCACAGGGGAGGAACTGTACTGTAACTGTGTAATTGCTCCTTAGCCCTTAAGACGAAAGAGTTGTTGCTGCACGAGAAAGTGTATTGACGATTCTGACCTGAGGGGAGCGCGGAAGTTTGGACGGCTAAGAATTTCTATCAGGGCAAGTATTTATTGACACGTGCACAATAAAGTCTTTGGCGATTAGACCCCATTGTGATGTCATCATGGTTTCAAGGGCGTAGAGAAGTAGTGAGTAGTGTAGGATACCCCTCCAATGGAACTGAATCACTAGTGCTGATGGTGATGAATGAGGAGGATGCTGAGATCTGGATGGATGAGAAGAGAAGCGTGCTCCTGGTGAGCTCAGACCTTGGTGCTGGAAATGATGAATTGAAGGTGAGTGGGTTAGAGGAGGGCCGTGGAATGACAGCTGACAGCAACAGAGAGGAGAACAGATTTAAAGTTTGACAGCAAAGACATGATTGGCTGATAGAGACTGTGGCAAAATCTGGTTGGTTTAAAGGGATAGTCACCCCAAATTCAAAAATACATATTTTTCGTCTTACCTGTAGTGCTGTTTATCAGTCCAGATTGTTTTGGTGTGAGTTGCAGAGTGTTGCAGATATCAGCCGTAGAGATGTCTGCCATCTCTGTAATATAATGGAACTAGATGGCACTCGGCTTGTGGTGCTAAAAGCGCCAAAAATATACATTTGAAAAACTCAACAGCAATGTCTCTTTCCAGAAATCATGACCTGGTTACTCAAGATAATCCACAGACCTTGTTGTGAGCAGCTTCGTGTAGGAAGTATTTTCTTTCTACTGAATTACACCCACCAACCTCAGTGCCAGCCTGTGGCATAGGCAGGTATAGGTGAATGCTAAGGATGCCATCATCCATAGGGGGCGCCACAAGTTTATCTTTTACTATTTTTTATTTCATATAAGGCAACACCAACATAACTACATAGCAAAGCCCATTAAATAATAGAGAGGCCTTCTTTGTTTTGGGTTCCTGCCGCCCCCTGTCCCCCTTTCCACTGCTTGTTACGCCTTACCTGCTCTTTGGCAGAGATGGGCGAGTTATCCACCGTCATGTGAACTCCGAAACACAGTATTGTTATCATGTCAAAAAAAAAATCTGTGTTGAAACTGGCAGGAGGAATACTAGCTAGGTTCGCCTAGGGCACTAAACGTGCGAGACTTACCACTGGTCTACAGTATCACCGCACAGAAAGAAGTGTGCATCTACTCCTGGACAAGAGACTCGTGCTCATGACAGCATGAGATGTAAACATTTATGATCCTCGGCTGAGGTGTAACTTTAGCTAGCTCAGTTGGCTAGGTGAGCTAGCAGCAGATGAGTGCTTCTGTCTGTGCAGCAGTATGGTTAGTGGGTGTTGTACTTAATTCTGTGCACACTGGTATTAGTCAGTCCTCTCTGTCCCACCTCCAGCTGGTTCAGAATGCCACTGCCAGGCTCCTCAAAGGTACCTGGACGAGAGACCATATCACACCTGTTTGAACCTCTCTCCACTGGCTGCCTGTAACAACCTGAACCTCACAGAAATACATGAAATGACCACGACCTCTTAAGACCGCATTCCGTGGTGGCAGCATGTAATGGGTTGAAATTACGTGCCGGTACCACGGAAACAATGCCAATGTAAAGTCAATTAGGATCCTTTTTCGTGGTGGACACACGGATTCCCTGATTCAATAACGTCCAACCTGGTTGGCTTGTAAAGTTCAGAATTGACTTTAAGACTCCTGTTTGTGTACAAAGCCCTTAATGGTCTGGCCCCATCCTACATCGCAGACCTTCTAACCCCCTATTCTACGCCCAGGTCCTTCAGGTCAGCTGACCTGGGGTTTCTGGCTGCCCCACGCTCCAGACTTAAGCTCAGGGGTGATCGTGTCTTTGCTGTGTCTGCCCAATCAGATCTGCCCCCATCATTGACTCTTAAGTCCAGGCTCAAAACCTACTTTTATTCATTAGCGTTTGAGTCCCCCTGATGTGGTTTTCGCTGATGTGTGCCTGTGTGTTGTGTCTCTACATGTGTGAGCTGTGTACCTGACAGTTATGTCGCCTCTCTTGTATGCGTTTTTAGCATTTTATTCCCTTTGTACAGAACTTTTGTCAATGTAAGCTGTTTTTCAATGGTCTTTCTTTACAAATAAATTTGAGTTGAGAGTTGAGGTAGAAAGAAAATAGTTCCTACATGAAACTGCTCACAACAAGCTCTGTGGATTATCTTGAGTAACTGCATCATGATTTTGGGAAATAGACATTGCTGTTGAGTTTTTCAAATGTATTTTTTTGGTGCTTTGAGCACCACAAGCTGAGTGCCATCTAGTTCTATTATATTGGAGAGAAGGCAGACATCTCTATGGCTGATATGTCCAACACATGACAACTCAGACTGAAACAATCTGGATAAGAGAAAAAAACATGTATTTTTAATTTTTGGGTGAGCTATTCTTTTAACTGCAATGCCTCTAATCAGCTGATATGAGGAAGCAGTAGAGGAGGAGGAGAGGGGGGGATGAGAATAAGTAAGATTAAGATAAGATACTTTTTCTGGTTGAATTTATGTTCAGCTTAATGTGTTCGGGGTCAGTGAGTGCAGTATATCAGCTACTGTGGTGGATCAAGGCAGCACTTTGTTGCTAGTGCAGTGATGTCATATACACTGTGTATAAGCCCTCTGTGTTTTTTGTCTGTGTCATCGAGCCTTTGTCAAATACAAACTATTGTAGACAAGAATCTTAAATGCTAATTTTCTGTCTATGCTCTTCATGTTCTCCTCCTCCTCCTGGCATATTTATCATTTTCTCCTAGATGTTGCGTCCTGTATCAAACCTCTTCACTCTGTGTCGTGACTCTGTCTGTTGCTGTGGAGGTGATCCGTTAGTAGAGTATTTATCCACAGCAGCGACAGCAGTGTTTCACTGGACTGAACCCCATCTCGCAGAGGGCAGCCTCTCATTACTGTCTCTGTCCTCCCTCCCATTGCCAGTCAAGTCCTCAAAGTCAAGGCTGACCTGCTTTAGAAGAGCACTCCAGCCAGCCTGCCACGTCTGCCGAATGAAACCTGCGGACACAGACTAATTACACCAAACTGCCCTTTCCCTTTCACCTGCCTCACACAAATCACTCTGGGTAAATAGCTTTTTTTTTCTCCTCTCCCTCCCAACATCCTCACAGAGGACATTTTTTGAGGGACATGGGGGGAAAGAGCTCTTGAAACTACATTAGAGTAGCAACAATAACAAGTTTGTCAGCCGAAGTCTGGCTCTGGAGACTCGTTGTGTTTGAGACATGACATTTCAGTGTCATTATCAGCTGGGGAACTGGGGAAGGCTGACTGGAAAGGAGAGGCAGCCGTTTGTGCCCACTTTGCTCGAAATAAAAAAGACTGCAAAAGGATGCTAATTTTTGCCTGTGGGCAATATAATCAAAGTACATTTGAATACTTTTCCAGTACAATAAATCAGCATAAACAGCTGTCAGATACAATGACCATCAAATGTGTAGAAAAGACATATGCAAATACTTTAAAGAGTAGCATGGAGGATTTAGCAGCATCTAACAATGAGGACTGCAGATTGCAACCAGCTGAAACTTCTCCTGTATGGCAAGACTGGACTCCCAGTTAGAATTCCTTCAGTGTTCATTGTACAAGGGGCTTTTACCGGGGGCTGAATTATCTGCAGAGGTCTCCTCCTCTTGAAAAACAAACGGACTGGGTGATTAAAACCATTAAAAACACTGAATAAATTACAAACTGGTGCTTCTCTGTTGTGTTTGGCTCATCGCAGAGAGCCTGGTAACCCAGCACCTGCTAATGTTTGCTCACCTTTTTCTCTGGTAACTTAAGATCCACACATTCAGGAGTTTTTTTACTAAGAGCTGGGCTATCCACAGAGATCCCTTCCTCTCCAAAACAAACAGACCAGGGGTCTCATTTATAAACACTGTGTACACACAAAATAAGGCCTGAAAGAGGCGTACGCCACTTCCCACACAAAAACTGTGAAGTATAAAAACAGTCTTGACGGGAGAAACTTTGATCCATGCCTACTAACATTTTGGAGATGGGAAATTCGCGACACAGATGATGGTAAAGGTGGAAGCCTGATTGTAGAAATTGTGGAATAATTTTTGCTACACGTCATTTTTTTTGTCCATATGTATATATTTAGTATAGATCCTACGCACTGTTTTATAAACGAGACCCCTGGTGATTTAAACTGGTAAAAATGCTGAATAAAGCAGTTTCATGTAAAAAAAAAAAATCTTCACAGTTTGGATCATTGTCAAGGGGCTGCTAACTATGGTGGCAGATGCGCAAACAACAAATGGCCCTATATAGAGCTAGTGTTTAGTTTGTCCATTTTGGGCTACTGTAGAAACATGGTGGTACAACATATCGATCTCCATAGACGAGGACCTGCTCACTATGTAGATATAAACAGCTCATTATGAGGTAACAAAAACACAATGATTCTTATTTTCAGGTGATTTTGGGGGCGGCAGTAGCTCAGTCCATAGGGACTTGGGTTGGGAACCGGAGGGTCGCCTGTTCAAGTCCCCCGGACCAAAATATGGAGCGTGGACTGGTAGCTGGAGAGGTGCCAGTTCACCTCCTGGGCACTGCCAAGGTGCCCCTGAGCAAGGCACCGAACCCCCCAACTGCTCGGAGCGCCTGTCATGGGCAGCCCACTCTGACATCTCTCCACTTAGTGTATGTATAGGTCCTATTTGTGCATGTGTGTGTTCGGACTTGTGACAACAGAGTGAAAAATTGAATTTCCCCTCGGGGATCAATAAAGTATATTAAAAAAAAAAAAAAAAAGATACAATAAAGAAAACATACTTATTATATTATAATTATAATTATTGCCTATATCCTCCTGAGACCCTGCGTCCTCATATGAGGACATCACATTTTAGGTTTACTTGACCTTATATGTCACTCTTCTTAACTTGGACCTGTTGTCCTCGTTCGTGGACTCTCTTTGTGGTAGTAAGGGCACAATACACTAATCAATGTTAAAACAAGATGGCAGTCATCTTTGCCAAGCCGATCCCGACACAAAAGTGGACAAGGTTCAAAACTTGTTTATTTATGATTAAGAATATTTGTAATTTTAAATGGCAATAAATTTTACTAATAATAGCAACAGTAACAAGCTAAGACGCTGTTAATAGGAAGTATGCGTTTGAAGACATTGGGACTTTATTATTGTCTTGTTTGAGGACATTGGGACTGACTGATCCCAAATGACAAGGAAAAATTAAAAAATGCATACCATGGTCTCAGGAAGATTTATCCCCCTAAATCTTACACACTGGGCCTTTAATATTGAATATTTTCATAGTATTCACACTATGGACTGTAATGATGAGTCAAAAATGAATCGGCAATTGTATTAATAAATGATGAATTAAGTCATTTTTATTTACACTGCATAAATCATACTTATTATATTTCCAATATATCCCTGTGAACCCTACACCCTGGACCTTTAAGTAATGAGGGAATCATCTATTTGGCAAATTGTCGTCATGCTTCAGCTTCAAAACAAACAAATCCCAAGAGACTGAACCACCTCTGCTAAGCAGACAGCTGCTGCATTCAAATCTAAATATATGTGACGTTAGCCCTGAGGTCATGACCCAAATATATCACATAAT
The DNA here is from genome assembly GCF_041903045.1 of Epinephelus lanceolatus. NCBI lineage: Eukaryota > Metazoa > Chordata > Actinopteri > Perciformes > Serranidae > Epinephelus > Epinephelus lanceolatus. The sequence continues at coordinate 39,637,763 of NC_135734.1, forward strand.
ACACTTTTCCCCTATTGTAAGTTGCTCTTTTTCTGCAGCACTGTCACTGTATCTTAATATACAACTGTTTGGTCCCAAACCAAATGTTTAGGTCCAATTTCACAGGAGATGATTGATTGTTTTTGTATCTGAGATGCAGAATAGTCACATGGCACATCAATCAGTATCAATATGAGTTAATACAGAAGCAGAGGGACCTCAGTGGGGACACTGTGGATATGCATGGCACATTCCTGCGTCCTCTCCTCTAAGCTTCTGATGTGATTTATAGCCCATGTCTGGCTAGAGTCCAGTCAGACCTAATAGAATCACAAGAGGTCGACGGGGGAGTCATAAGGGCACCCCGACATTAGCACTGATGCTTAGGGGGACAAGAGGACAATCAATGCACTTGAGCCTGACAGGACAAGGAAGTATATACTGTCTCATCATGGCAGAAAACTTAATAATTTACTTGGATAAATGGTATATAAGAGGCAGGGGAGAAGGCAGCCAGAGGCAGAGGGAGGACATGAAAGGGGAAGAGCAGAGAGAGAGAAGGATGAAATGAAGAAGACAGAAAATGAAGAGACAAGAAGGAGGAGATCTCAGAGCTGTTGTTAGATCGTCCTCTCTTGTTTGACCATCAGCAGGCGTGCTCTGCCAGCAGATTGACTGAGATATCACTTTCCACACACCCTGATGCAGGTGTCACTTTGACAAGTCTCTCTGTTTGATTTACCTCGGGAGTTCAAGACAAATGATGTTGATGCAGTGGTAGAAATGTCATCCTCTGTTCTTTGTGAGAGGAGTGCGATCACAGCAAAATCTTTGAATGTGGGTCACAAAGCTGGAATTACCAGGGTGAAATAGGTCAGGTAACATGAGAGACTTGCGCAAATCAGATATTTTGGCTCGTCCTCTTTTCAGTGTAATTCCACTTTAGTGGGAGTTGTAATGTGATAGCAAGATATTACTTCTTCGTTAACAGAACACTTCAGATTTATTTGTCTCGCTCAGATGGTGACACTCGGGTACGCTTGATTTCAAAACATCAGGTACTAAAGAGAGACAATGACAGTCACGTTAAAAAGCAGGTGTGCCAAATTACTGTCTTGACATAAGGTGTGGCACCTTGCCATCGCTTTCCCAACACAGTATAAACTTTGTGCCAGGTCACTGAACTCTCCAAAGGGTAGAGAAAGAAATATATCAGTCCTGAACATGGGCAGCATTCCACTCCATATCTGCAGAGGTTTAAGAAGATGCTTAATATTGTGCCAAAATGATTAAGTTGTCACATTATAACTTTGTTATGGTAGATGTTTGAATCTCTTGATTCCTCAAAATGAATGTACTCGAATCAATTAGAGGGTTGATATAAAAGTTCTTAGGAATTATTGATACAGTAATTATATTACTTTTAATTGCCTTAGTCATTTTTGATGTATAGCTTTTCAAATGTACACCTTTGATATTATTCTTTGTCATTTATACACCACCATGTTTCTCCAGTAGCCCAAAAAGGACAAACCATTGCTGGCTCTATACATGCATCCATTTTCATAACCGCTTATCCTCTTGAGGGTCGCTGGGGGTCTGGAGCCTATCTCAGCTGACACTGGGTGAGAGGCGGACAGGTCACCAGACTACCACAGGGCTGACACATAGAGACAGACAACCATTCACACTCACATTCACACCTACGGACAATTTAGAGTCACCAATTAACCTGCATGTCTTTGGACTGTGGGAGGAAGCTGGAGTACCTGGAGGAAACCCTAGCTGACACGGGGAGAACATGCAAACTCTGCACAGAAGGGCTCCCCCACCCCAGGGTTTCAACCCCCCTCAAACCAACCCTGTCAATGCTAACCACTGCACCACCGTGCATGCTCTTGGCTTGTGGAAAATTATAACGGATTTAGCCAAAACAATTTATAGATTTATCAGCAGAAAATATTTGTTGGTTGCAGCAACGAAATGCCTAGCAAAAAATGGATTAAAAAAAAATCTTGTCTCTAGATGGCTTTCCTACAAGAAAAGGAAGGGGCCAGAAGCAGATCTACTTTTTCTAACTTACTGAGAAATTCTAGATCTGGCATCTGTCCTGCAAACCAATGCTGCTTGCGCTAGGTTGACCAGTAAAAGAGTGGGAACTGCCCATTGGTTCGACATCCCATTGTTCCGACCATATTAAACTCATTGTTCCGAAGTCCATTCCGAAATCATCATGACGCCCTGTGGTTAAGGTCTGGTTAGGTTTAGGCACAAAAACCACTTGGTTAGGGTCAGGAAAAGATCATGGTGTGGGTTAAAATGAAAAAGAAACACATAAGCCGTGAGCCTGCTCCGCCTCAAGCCGGTCGCGGCGCACCATACGCCCGCCGCGAGCCGTTCAGCACCGCGGACAGTCGGACTAATGGGATGTCGAACCAATGGGCTGTCGAACCAATGACATGGACCCTAAAAGAGCAATGCATTAACGTTAATCATCAGAGACATCAGAGAGATTTAGTCACGGGTTTGACCCATAGTCAGACTCAGATGTGCACCAAAATCAGTGACTATCGGACATATCAGAATGGTAAGTGTAATTAGCATCTTTTATTTCTTTACGTAGTTTGTCAGCTCGTAACTGGCAGTGGCTGCCACTGCGTTGGTGGTTGTAAAACCTACAATAATACCTGATGCGATGTTACAGTGTGTTCACATTATTATTACATCACATTATTATATATATTTGAGCAATGGCTCCCAACTGGTGGGTTGGGGATCCATTCTGAATGGACTGCAAGTGACTTGAGAACCTGTCAAGTACAGTGAATTTCTGGCACAAGCTTTTATTTTGAAATGCTGTTTCATGCTGTAGAGTGAGTGAATAACGGAGACAGCAAGTAGCTCAACAACATGGCCAAACGCAAGTATGACGTTGAATATATTAAACCTTGTGGACCTTGACCTAATAAGGACAAATCTGGACCCCATGGCAGGGCCAGTTGGGAACCAGTGTACTAGAGGTTTAATCAAAGTTTGCAGAGAGATATATTCCGTCTGGCTGAGATTTTTAGATTATGTGTAATAAGTCTGCTCTGCGCTGGAGGTTTCGGGTTTCTTTGCAGGCGTTCGCATTTGAGACAGTGATTGGCTTTTGTATTAGTGTCATTCCTAATCTGACTTGTTCGGCGTACATTTGAATCTAGAATGAAGGAAAGTACATGGATGTGGCCCCCTTCAGCAGAGGAATGTGAACACACTCCTTTAGATTTTGTTCAGATTTAAATCAGTCTAGTCATGGTCAGACATTTTAGGGGACCTAAACAGAAGAAAAACACATTTTTGAGTGTAGGGGGACTTAAAACTGTTGCTACATCAATATGTCTACATGACTACATCCCCAAGAGCCATTCTTGTGCAAATAGCTGTTGTGATTCGTGTCATGAGACTTGCTTGTCAGAGTTTATCGGCAGAAGGAAGCTGCCTTCTTTGGACATTGGACTTGTAAATTCAAGTGTTTTTGTTCCCTCTTCATGCTGGAAATGAGAAAGTATTAGTCAAATAGAGCCTGAGAAATAGTCCTGTTTGTTTCCAGGACAACAGGACAGTCGGACGCACCTTTCTCTTAATCTGGCAGAGATAGGAGCTACTTAGCCAGAGAGCACAGAGGAGACACAAGGAGGGAGGGCCGGGGTGTGTACACACATAAAATACTCTCAGACAAAAACACACACACACATTCGATGAGGGCTGAGACAAGGAGGGAAGAGAGAGGAGGAAGAGTTAGAGGTGTAGAAAGAGCGGAGACGTGCGTAGATAAACGAACAGAGATAGGGAAAGGGGGAGGTATGACTTTTATTCTGTAGCCTGGTGTTGTAAGCCGAGCTGATACCCTGCGCTCACCTGGGAATCCTCATCAGCCGTTCAGCAGGATGCCTCAGAGGAAAAGGAGTTTCACATTTGGAGCTTATGGAGGGTAAGATAATAGAGGACTAATCTCTCTGAGTGTTGGAGTTTGCCAGCTGTGTGTATGTGGCGGTGGCGGTGTACCTGTTGCATCTCGTTGCTCAGGGAGTTGCACTGCACCTGCTCAACAACTGCACAACTAGACGACTCTGACAAGGTCATTGACTGTCAGCACTGTGCTCACCTAATTTACAGCTTTAACCATTAACAGTGAAAAGCTGCCGAGATGTTACAATAATGAGCCGCAAAGGGGCAGGTTAAAGAGATTGTTTCAGTGCATGCGATTGGCTCATCAGGGTGATGATTGATTGTCTCGGTCATGGTGACCTATTCCAACATGCTTTTTTTTTGTTCAAAGTCAGACTGCTCAGCAAAATAACCTTAATTTATATTCATAGAGGGTAAAATCACTGGTAGTTTTCTGGGAATTATTGAGTCCATTAGTGGTAAATAGTTATCCAAAAATGATCAAGACACGAGGCGACTTTTTCATTACCTCTGGAGCGCCGCCTTTTATCCAACCAATATATTTTGGGGAAAACAAACACATTAAAAACAAAGCTGGCCATTCATCATCAGCGAGAGTGGGGTGTCACTCTCAGAGAGAAAGAAATTAAATGTTGCTAGTTATTGTTTTAAGATAACAGATTCAATTAAAGGCTTATTTTGGTGGTGTTTTTCACTGTGAGGGAAGTGAAAGTGAGCTATTAGCCGCATTTTCACAGTGGCAGCGAACAAGTCAAATATCTCATCAGCGTGATTAAAAGGAGGGTGTGAAAGAGGAAAGATTCGACTTTGTATAGTGACAGTCTTTTTTTCGTGTGTGAGTGATGGTTTTGTAGCCGTCAGAATGTGGATCTTCGAGATATGTCTTTGGTTTATGAGCAGTGAGCCGCTCAGCCACGCACTGCATTAGAATTCATGAGGAGACGAAATTACTTTTACTATTGCGTTTTTGTTGCTTGTGAGCTCTGCCAAGTCTGCCGAGAAAACACTCATGAGGGCTCAGTTTGACATTTCTGTGGTAGGAGTCGGGTTGGAAGTTGGTCTGAGTGCACATGCAGATACAGCAAACCAATATTAGACAAGGAGGTGCTGTGTAAGGCACAGAAAATAGCATTTTTGGATCAACAAACACTTTGTTATTAAAATGTGCAATGAGATTCTAGGAATAGAAACCCAAAAAAGTAACGTTATTTAGGAAAATGCATCCCTCCGCCGTGATCTCAACAATGCTCGAAAGGTACATTTTATTTAGAGTTTTTGTGTAAACCTGCCAGGAAGTTCTGTTTTATTACCTTTTCTTGTAGCTCAGTCAGCAGACCGAGGCAGAGCGCTGGGATCTGAACAAAGTTAAACAATGTGGCAATCTAGGATTTCGTACTTATACATAACCCTATAACTCATGTGTGCGTCCTATGTCTGACTATGCCTCTGGTGTTTGGGGCTTCCAAGAACATACAAGTTGTATGTATGTCCATACATTTACCTCAGTTTTGGCTATTAGTGGAGATATGGAATGAGAACCTCCAAACATGAGGCATAAATGTCAAATGCTTCAGTTTTGGAATATTTGGAATACAATTTGGCATTCATTTGGCATTTGGCATTCATTTTCCGAAACAGGTTAACCTGTGATATTTGAGCACAGTCTCATTTCGAAGTCGTCGAAATCCGGCGCTTAGGCAGTGACTTGTGGCTTTGGAAACCAACGAAAAAAGGCGTCCTTTTAGGTTGGCATGATAAGTGGCTGGTTTCCGGTATACTTTAACGGCGTCTGGCAACTTCGGGGGAAACGCGGTGGAACAAGAATGAAAGTTAAGACGGCAAAAGTCCGAGTGGGGTGGGCGGTAGGGGTGGTGGATGGGTCCAACAAACGCGTACTTTCAACCGAGAGAGCGGTGTTAGCGTCCCGTAAGATTCTCAAGCCAAACCCTGTTCTTTTTTCCTAAACCCAACTACGTGCTTTTGTTGCCTAAACCCAACCATGTGTGTTTGTTATAGAAGGAAAAAAATGTCAATTTTCGGTGTTGTACCGACGTTAATTTCCGATGAAAACCGAAGTGTATTTTGAAAGAAGACGATGCATGTAACAGGCAGAGCTTTACATGGTGTCCTAGAAGCTCAACGACCAACGAATCCAGGGTACCTTTGTATGTGGACATGGAAAGTCCATGACCAAACCACCAATATGTGATGATGTTGGAGTGACAGTGTGTTAGACTTATAAACCCATGAGGATTGGGCACATGTATTCATGACACATACGAAATCAACCATAGGTCGTTTTGTTTACACATGTATTAACTAAATGATTGACAGGTTGAGTCAATTGAGGCTGTTCAGTTTGATCACAGATATCCATCCCAAAGAGAAAGACATCAATCTCCACTAACAGATGTTTTGTTTTTTGAGTCTTAGTAGACACCTTGACACAGATGTGCTGCTAATATTGACTCAGCTATTAGGTGTCACACAGTTGAGGTCCACCAGATGTGATTCTGGTTAATTGGAAGCTCTTGTCTCTCATGAACAACCCAGTGGACTACCCAACAGCAATATGTCTGCGAGGTTGGAGTCGAGCCAGTGAGGCTCTGTTAACTGCAATCACTTTTTAAAATCTCATCAGGAGTCCTTCAGCGGGGGAAAAGTCTCCAATAACAACAAAGACTTCTGGTTGTTAAGGTGCTTCTATTTTCTCATTAGCGCTGTTTGTTTCTGGAGGAATACAAGTTGAAACATCAGACAGGTTTTTTTCCGCTCTGCAGTGATAATCAGGGGTGTATTTTCGATATCACCCACAGTATGCGTTATAATGTTTTTGGTCAGACTTTGAAGGATGAGTCTATTTTTGAGTTTAAATTTAAAGTGGTGACCTGAGAAATTCAGGTTGATGAACTTTAGAGGTCCAGTGTGTAGGACTGAGGAGAGTTTATTGGCAGGTGGTAGTGTATAATCACCTGAAACTAGGAATTGTTGTGGTTTTTTTGGCTCGGCTCAGAATGAGGCGTTTACATCTAAATTGGGAGCAGGTCCTCTGCCATAGAACCTGCCATGTTGCATCACATCAAATAGCAACGCTTGATCAGCGGCCCTTGACATCAGATACTGATGCACTGACGCACCTTTAGCAGCACACTTGGTGGGGGCATTTTTTGACGGCCTGGGCAACTACTGTAGTATGAAGAGCAAGAAAGTCCACATATCAGTAGATAGGTCAAACAAAGTTCATGCTGTTCACGTCAAATGGCCACCAAAGGTTCTCATATACAAAGAGGAGCGAAGGGGTATTCAGCTGGATGCAGTCTACAACCTCACAGCTAAATTTCATTAAATCCTACACACTGCTCCCTTCAGTTGCAGATAATGTAAGAGACTCAGCTCAGGTATCATCCATGACGTGACCTATCAACACTGAATACAGTTTCTTTGTCAGTGTCAATGTCACTATATTCTCCATCAGTTACAGTAATGTAGACACAATGGGCCATTGACTCAAGTTCAATGACCCCCATGAGTCTAGCTGGCTGATATAGCGAGGAGAGGAAAGGTTGGGTCAGTGCACTCCTACAGTAAGTGTTGAAAGTTTCATGAGAATATATAGAATAATTCAAAAATGTGTTATCTTATATCTGTGTCCCCTAAAATGTGAGACCTTGACTATACTGTCTTGTCTCTGTTTTTACATTACTCTATTAAAGGGAGTGATGTCTGCGCGCTTAGAGTACCTTAAATTTGAGATTCAAACATATGCCAGATATGCTAGATTAGGTACCTCACTGATATGAAAGCCGATCACTGTCTAATACAGGAAACACATATCGAGGAGGGGGCAGACCTCGACACAGCACTGATTGGAGTGGCCTGGAATGGATTTGTCAGTATAGAGAGCAGAGTTAGCGTTAGCATAGTGGAAGTTTTGACAGCAAATATGGCAAAGTGTGCAGGTTTTGGATGTAAACTGGATCCTGGAGCTTCAGTCAGCTATCTACCAAAAACCCCACTTTAGCAGATGTTATTGTATATTTCACAACCATTAACACTGTGTCAGCCACTGCCAGTTAGCCTACAAGCTAATAAGCTATCAAACAACATAAACAAATAAAAGATGTGAATTACAGTTACATTCTGATATGTCTGCCAATTTTGGTAGACAGCAGACTCCTAACCTGAGTCCCAGTCTAAGGCCTCATTTACACCGCAAGCGAAGCGTTCACGTAGCGCGCGCGAATGGTCGCTGTTTACTCGCGTTTTCATTTCGGCAAGCATGTTAACAGGTTAGAGCATTCACACTGCATCCGTTCTACGTGCTGCTCGAGTCGCGCTGCTTTTGCGAGCAAGCTCGAAAATGGAAGAGACGTCGATTGTTTGCGCGAGTCACGAGCGAATGGTCGCTGTATTCAACAAAAAATCGACATCTACAGTGATGAGAGAGGTCACAACACACGCAAACTCGTGTTTAGTAGTAATGCAAAGCAGACAAAGACTACTCACCCATTTGTAGTGCTAAATATTAATTCTCCAAGCATTGGAATAATCACTGGTGCGTGAACCTGTCCACTTGGGCTTTGGGTTCAAACTCACTTCTTCTTCTTTGGGGTTTATTGGAAATTTGTAAATACGGTGCTCTACCGCCACCAACTGTTCAGGTGTGGTTTGTATTTTGACGGGACAGCAGCGGCCACTGCGCATCTGTTTGGTTTTGGTGTGAATACACGTGTGCTGCCGCTACACTTGTGGACCGCTTCGGTGTAAATGAGGCCTAACTGAGGCTGTAACATGTAGGGCTGAATCACTCTGATGTTTCCTGCAAAGCTAATGCTCGCCACCTTGATGCACAATGCTCTTTGGCAATCTTACCCTACAGTCTCACATAGCCACACCTATGTCCGAGCTTTGTTTTAACACTGTGTCAGCACTGGAGCAGTCCAGGGGTCTCATTTATAAAACAATGTGTAGGATCCATACTAAAGTTGTATGTGTGCACAAATGCTGGAAATGGTGTGCGCCAAAAAACATTCTGATTTATAAAACCGTGCATCTGCTGCCAGTGTGCAGTTTTCAACTTGGGATTGTCCACACATGGATCAGCCTCAGTAGCAGTGCATTATTTATATGTTTAAAGCGACCTGAGTTATTGCTTCACACCTCACCAGAATAATTTAGATAATCAGTGGTATCCCTCACCCTGGGATATCATTTGAAAATGAAAGTTAGATCCAATTGTGTTCACCTAACACAATTTCTTTTTCAATTTGTTATGTCGATCTTGGCTTGCATTGTGATCCGGAATTATAATAAGGATATGAAGTTTGATAAGTGATCGAGAGTTGTCTCTGGCTTTACTTCACAACAGTTTATTACATAATCCATATGTGCAGGTGGTGAAGATGTACATAAGGCGACCGGAGAAGGCAGAGTGTGTGTGGCAGCCACGGTGGTGTTCCTAGTACGTTGTGTGTCTGAAAACTAAACTCATACTTGGTGATATATGCACAGTATTAGAGGATATTATTGAAAACGGTTGACCCTCTGTTTTGTGATTTGATGTACATTCAACAGCTGCGGTGCGCTCCACAGCCAACCACCGGTGTCAGCAGCACACAGCCCGGCCCTCTGCTCTGCACTCTGTGAGGTGGCGCTGATGAAATATAGAGCAGAATTTGATTTGGGTTTTGAGTCAGCTCATATTTTTTACAACTGAAAGGTGCTTATGGAGAAGTTATGGCTCACAAGCACAAATAAAACGGCTGGACTGAATGTTTATGGCTCCATAAGTAATGTTTGATATGAGGCAGTATTTAAAAAGTGTGAGAGGAATCATGATACATACATATAATGATTCCTGTCACATTTAATTGCAATTCATCACCTCACCATCTGCATCACTAGTTTTCCCCGTCTCAAAATGCTCGTACGCAGGTGCCCACATTCTCCCATCAAGTTTGTTTTTATAGATCACAAGTTTGTGTGGGAAGTGGTGCACGCCTCTTTTAGGCCTCGTTTTGTGTGTACACAATGGTTATTAATGAGACCCCAGAGCTTCTGAATGAAGGAGAAATTAATCTGCTTCTGGCCTTTTCTGGGAAAACCATGTCAAACAAAGTAATTAAATAAAGTTTTTTTTTCATATTTGAAGACGCTGAAAGGGGACTTTAATTAATTACACCAGTTTTTTAAATGACAGCAGTAAAATGAATGGATGAGTTTTTGTAAGTGTATCTTGGCGGAGCACAGCTGTCCTTGATCACACAGTCCTCCAAATTGTCCCCAAAGATGCTCCACTGGAGCGGTTTGATAGTTCAGTAGCCTGTTGAGAGACTGTGTTCTACATTTACCTTGCACCAAATATTTCCCCTCCATCTCTGATCCGATCTGATAAGTCGCAGACCTCCTCCTCTAATCTCTAAACTACCACCGCCTCAGGATTCTTTGAAAGCACGCAGCTGTCTGAGATCAATTAGCATGTTTGTTTCAAGAATAGAGAAATGAGCCTTTCACTTTTTCCTCTTTAATGTGTCTAACAGATTTGGTTTGTGCGCAGTTGTCAACAAAATGTGTCTCTGTTGTTAAAAGCCTTGTTGTTGAAAAGGAGTGTCTCTGGGGAAATTAATGCCTAATGAGAAACATGGAAAGGATTCTCAAACAGGAACGGGTCTGAGCCCAGGCTTGGACCATCAAATTACCGGTCTACATTTGTTTCAGTACCTGTCCTTGAAGAAGTTATTTTCTTGCAGCATAATTTCCGCCCACAATTTAATGGAAATTGCTGTGAGCAGGTGATGAAGTGTCTGCTGCTACAAAACAACTACAGACACACTCGTTTTGATTTATTGGTAGTTTTTCTTTATGCAAATTTTAGTGCTTGTGAATTGTACTTGTTCTCCCTGTATGTCTCTGTCTGCAACTTTGTGTTTTTGCTGCTGACCGTCTTGGCCAGGTCTCCCTTGAAAAAGAGATTCTTAATCTCAATGGGACTAACCTGACTAAATAAAGGTTAAATAAATTAAATAAATAAACAGACAATAAACAATGAGCTAAAAACAACAACTGGAAATGATGATCTATTTGAGCAACAGTTTTACTGCCTCCTTGTTGATATGACATTCTTTTTTTAGTATGCAAATTTAGAGCTGGTAATTACACAAAGTAGGCAAAATGATTTAAAAACAGCAGATAGTTGAGGACTGTGTGGGTGCACAGCTAGATTGTTTGCTGTACATGGATATTCAGTAAACATTTTGTTTGAAGGAGACATATTATTCTCAGAGTCAGTTTCATACTTGTATTTTTGGTTTTTAATGTTCAAAAAACACTTTAGTTTTCTCATACTGTCTGTGGTGGAACACCTGTATTCACCCTCTGTCAGAAACCCTCTGTTTTATTTCCTGTCTCTTTAAGCCCCCATCCCCGAAAAAGCCCAGTCTGCTCTGATTGGTCAGTGTTGCCAGGTCTTCCTCATCTTTGCATCTGTGCACTGCCATTGCAATTGGGGAATGACTGTAATGGAGAATAGTGGCACTTTCTACTGTGAAAAAGGGCTACCCCCAACTAAGAATTTTCCCGTCGACTAGTCACCCGCATGTTTACAATATTAATTTGATTATTAAATTGTATATTGTGGGCGGGGCACATGGTTTGAGTTGAAGGTGTGAGAAAGAATAGTATCAGTAACATTGTTAACACTGTGCTACAGAGAAATACAAAACCGTACTAATAAACCTTCATTAATATAGGCCTATATTTTATCTACAAGTGCACGTCACACACTGAGTGAGCCGCCTGTTAATGACGCTGTGGGCTAATGGGCATGTAGCTACTTCCATGTTTCAGATGATACGTCACGTTTGTAGTCGGCCAATAAAGATGAGTTTACATATATATATATTTTTTTAATTTTATTTATTTAAAAGGGACAATGTACAGCTCAAACATAAATGTCACCATTTGATGCACTGTACCAGATTATAGCTTCAAGCTAATTCGCGTCTGTAGTCCCTGTCACCTTGGGTTCGTCCTTCACCTTCTCAAAATGATCCCACACTTTGGATTTCCTGCCTGACATGTTATTAACTAGCCTGTGGAATAACCGCAGGTACCAGCCCTGGAAATTAGGGGCCGTACGCATTCTGTGGGCTACTCTTGGGCCTTTTTTGTGCCAGCTTTCAAGAACATGGCGGCAGGTTGCATCTGAGGTTGCTAAGCATCCTTAACAAGCATCATTTGGCCTGTTTACCTGAAACCCTGAGAGCAGAGCTGATCTTCTTCCAGGCACTATTTATAAGTGTGTAGGCCTATCATCCGTGGGACAGATGTAAAGCTCTGGGTAGCCCTGCACTAACATGATCAACTTTCCCGTATTTATCAGACTGAATATTTACAGAAGAAGGGAAAGATATCTGTCAGCTGTGATTGGTTTGTAACGTGACTCCTGTCTGACTGCTGAGCATGGCCACTTCCTGTGTCTGTCCTTTCATATTAAATTCCCACATGGTCCAGTCCTATAGGTTTTGATTTATTTTGACAATGCACAGCTCCTAATAGAGTTTTATGTTTGTTTGTTTGAATATTTGTTTTGTTTTTGTCTGCAACTAAGTGACCAATGAAATCTTGCCGACTAATGACCTTTCTGGACGACTAACATTTGGTCGACTGTTGGGGGCAGCCATAGAAAAATCACCAATAAAAGCTTCCAAACACAACAGGAATGTGATCCAAAATCAGGGTGATATCAACATCAGCAACCACCATTACATGTTTCCCTGGTGTTAGCATGTAGCTACATGTAGCAGTGTAGGCCATGTAATGCACTTGCAGTAGCGTTCCTGGAGTAGATGACCATACAAAGAAATATTTCGCCAACTGCAGTCAGCTTTTCTTGACAGTTGTAAAAACAACATTGCAAACAGAGTATTCAGAACAGTGAAGCGTGAGGTTTTCGCTCACAGGGATTACTTTTACATACGTTAACCTCATTTGAGACATCAGGCAAGTCTAATACAAACATCCACCATTGACATCCATCATGACAGAAAATAAGGAAAAGCATAACAGGTCCCTATTAAACCTCCCACTTGTATTTAAATCCACAAACCATAGTAAAAGAAGACAAGGTCAATGCCTCCTCATAAACGCTCTTTGCACAAGCCCGAGGGCCTTGTTCGATGTGCCTATTTGGAGATTTTATGTTGTGACGGTAAAGTGAAGCTTTAGAGAAAGCTAATCAATGATGCCGGTGGTTTCACAGGCTTAAAATTACAGCTCTCTGGTTCCCTGCTGTTGTGAGTAAAGTCAGCTTTATGCCTGAAGACAACTGGCAACCGTTCAGCCAAGTGAAAGATTATAGGATTGTGCACATAACCCACTGCTCTGCTTCAGTTTCCCTCGCAGGTCTTATACCTACTTGATGGTGGTGTTGAGGAGGAGGATGATGGAGGACCCAGCACACCTTTACTTTCAGGCATTTTCACTGCTCAGCTGTTCAGCTGTGTGTATTTGTTTTTTTGTGGATCTGAGCCATATGAGATGGTTGTTGACATCTGCATAAGAGCTGCAGTGATTGGTCCATTATTGATTAGTCAGCCAACAGAAAATCAACTTCTTTTCTGATAATCTATTCATCATTTAAGACATTTAAAATGCCAAACAGTTACTGGTTCCAGCTTCTTGAATGTGAGGATCTGATTTTCTCTGTTTCAAATCTTTGCAAACTGAATATTTACCCTTGGGCTCCAGCTAATTGTGATGGGACTTTTTCATAATTTTTGATGTTTCATATTTTGTGTTTGAATATTCATGTCTGAATAAGCAAAAGCAAAGTTAAGAAAACATTTCTGGGTATTGTTTATTAGGGGTTTACTTAAGAACTTAAAAAAAGATCCCAGACTCTGTGCAGCCCCTGGCAAAAATCCCATAGAGGTTGTTGAGCTGGGATCGATAATTGTCTCACTAATTCAGGAGAGACTCAGCAGTCAGACACTTCTCTGTTATCTGTTAAGCAACAGCTGAAATTGTCAATACAATGAGAATAGCTGGCCCACCTTAACAGTCCACCTTGAGTGAGCCTGGTCATTTTCCAATGGGAGGCCAACTTCACTTGCTAACTTTTTTTGGGCTGCCCCCCTTAACTTTAATCAGCAGGTGACAAGTAAGACACTGGAACTTGTCTTGTGTCTTGATGAGTTGTAGCGTTTATTCACTGATAAACAGCCTCAACTGTTCACGCGCAACACTGCTATGTTCAACGTCATACTCTCTGCTCTTTTGCCGCAACCTGACTGCCGACTGTGGCTCGGAGGTAGAGTGGGTCGTCCACTGATCGAAAGATTCAATCCCAGACTCCTCCAGTCTGCATGTCGAAGTATCTTTGGGCAAGATACTGATCCCCAAATTGCTCCAGATGACTGTTCCATTGGTGTGTGAGTGTGTGTGAATGGTTACTGAATAACAGGTAGCACCATGTATGGTAGTCTTGGCCACCAGTGTGTGAATGGGTGAATGTGACATGTGTTAAAGCACTTTGGAAGACTAGAGAAGCGCTATACAAGTGAAGTCCTTTTACTTTCACGTCACCACAACACGCACACTTTGTCCTTTTTCACTCTCTAGCCCTTTTTACACACATTTTGCTCTATAGGGCCTCTACAAAGTTCCTCCTTTATGCCCCCTTTGCATTTTTATACAGAACCAAGCAACAGCGGCATCATTCTGCTCGAGTGTGTGACTATACACTGCATTGCTGCTTTGCGAAATGACAAGAGGCATGATGGGCATAACATGTAACACAACAGTGTCAATCTCTAGTGTGACATGTATGTATGTTAAACATACATGTGGGCATTGCTTTATAAACAATAAAAATGGCATTAATGTGTCAGTGACAAACATTTACCGTCTCTGTTGTATGGCAGCTGATCTTGTCCTCTGCTCGGAACGTAAGGAGCTCCTGAATCTCATTGTTTTCCCAGTCTGCGGACATTTACAGCCACTGTTATTCTTCTTTGAATTAGCCGCTAACTGCTATTAGCTACTTTTAAAATCTCCCGTGATGGGTCACACACAGAACACATCATCAAAGCGTTACCCCCATGCCAACCATTATCCTATCATGCAGGCTGTCCTGTTATACAGACACCATCTCGGCAATGTTACTACCTCCCCTGGGGGCTCAAAGGTGAGACTTCTCTGTCTCACCTTTCCCAATTGTTCCTTATATACAGTTGGCGAGACTGCATAACTGTGCAATATTACCTCGAACATGCAGTGTATCAGGGGCTTCTCTCTCTCTCTCTCTCTCTCTCTCTCTCTCTCTCTCTCTCTCTCTCTCTCTCTCTCTCTCTCTCTCTCTCTCTAGGGGCCCAACTGGAGCTTTTTGGGGCAGAGTGGAGGTGCACTTTTTACTTTTTGGTGCTTTTATGTACTGCCCCCCACACTTGTTTTTTGTCTCCTTATGGTGCGCCTCTGCCTGCAATCAACAATTAAAAAAGATTTTCAATTGTGTTTTTTCAGTGCTGTTGAGACACATGGTGAGTTGATCAAATTGAGCTCTTGGTGCACTTTGATTACATCATTTAACAAAACATTAGACACATTTGTTTTTTGTAATTTTGATGTCCTTTAATCATTATTCCTTTCAGACAAACTCTTTTTTTTTGCAACCCAGTTGCCCGAATAAATGTTGGAGATGATGAAACTTTTCTGGTTTAGGTGTGGTTATGTTTAAGCACAAAAACCACATGTATATGTTCAGAAGAAGATAATGTGTTGCCTTAAAATATCTGGTTTTGGTGCCAGAATTGCCACAGGAAATGACGCTGATGTGTCGCTAAGAAACAAACACATTTGTAATTTGTTGGTCTCAAACAGTGGTTTGCAGCTTGGCAGCCCTCTTGCCTATAGGTGTCATTGCCATCCACCATCCCCTCTACTTCTTGATGACAAAGTCAACTCATAAAAATGTAATCAGAACTGCATCACTTTAGAAACATTGATATGACATGTATTAAACATACAATGCCGACATTTATTCTGGCAGCTGCTGGTCTTTGTGTAAAGGAGGCTTTGTCGCTGTTAACGTTATAGTCAGATATCATGCTGGTGATTTCTTCTGTTGACTTGTCTGTTTAATTCAATTCCTCGCATGATTTTAAGAAGATTAAAATGTTTACCATTTGTTTTATCAGGGCGCTGCCAAGCTGCACCCTTTTCCAACAGCCAGCCAAATGCTGCATTTCCCCCCTCGAGGGTTTGCTAGTCACTTCTACTAAAGTTGCGCTTAATTTTAGTCCAATTATTCTAAAAACTTTGATGGCAGCTTGAAAATTAAATTAGCTGGTGAAATTCTGGTTCACTGCCACCTCTGTAGATCCACACAAACCAGCTGCTGTGAGAGTGGCCTGCATTGAAATTAGGGAACATGTAAAAACCAAACAGAGAAACTGTAGATTCAAGTCAATCACAGTTTATTATAAATCAGACTTTACTACCAGTGCGCATGTTTCAACCCCACAGACTGAACTTAACAGCTCAAACAGCTCTTGGTGATTAAGTCTAGCAGAGGCAGAGTGCCGATGTAGCATAATTATTGGAGTGCTTTCGACAATCTTGTTCTGAATGAACACTTCCTTCCACTCAAAGAAAGCTAGATGAATACATTTAGCTGCATCTCATATTGATTTCTCACATTTAATTTTAATTCATGGAGCTTTCTGTCTCAGTGGCTCAGTTTTGCTGTCATCATTTGTTCTGGTGGAGAAGCATGCCATAGTTTGAGTGTAAATTTTAATCTCTCAGCTGTCAGTGAGATCTATGTTACAATCCATCAAAAGATTTGTGATTATATTACATGATGAAGTAATTAATTGCAGTATCCAGTTTTTTCAGCTCATGCAGACACGGGGAAATTCGCTCAGCATCAAGGTTGTTAATCTATTTTTACGTCTTGTTGTAAGTGATTACTTTAAATGTCTTGAAAACACTTCATATACTAAAGCTCAGCAGGGAACTGGCTTTCAATTAGCATAGCAGCCAAGCCCGTTTTGTTACCTTCTACCTATTTATGTGTCCCTCCTTGAATGAGTGTCATGTGTCTTCACAGTAGATGGAGGTGTAGCTGTTTATGTGACAGTCTGTTTTTCCTCTCCTGATTGTTAACACCAAAACAGTGAGCTGCATGTGTCAGCAGAGGGATAATCACCAACCGTATCGCTGACTTGCAAACCAATATTTCCACTCTCAACACTAAGCAACTAACGCAGCCAACGAGCAGAGCCCTCAGCAGCAACATGCTTAATGTCAGTTTGCATGCCAAATACATTTTCTACACTTATGTGCAAAGGTGAGTTGCATCGAATGACAGAGGGAGTGCTGGGAGTGAACAGGGTTCATGAAATAACGTGTTTGATGTCAGACACACGGCGGTGATACTGTTTCAGTTTCTTACATCATCCCATCCTCTCTCATACAAGTTTATCCAATATATTTACAACAGACACAAGTGCTGGGGTAGGAGAGAGGGGATGAGAGACACAGGAGGGGTGGGGGAGACAGAGTTGGAGATAATAACAGGCTGGTGAGCTGGTTGGCAGAAACAGAAGGTTTCCAGTGTGAGGGCTCAGCCATGCACAGATACACATAAAAGACATTTAACAGCCCTGGTTTGACCTCGTAGCTCTGTCCTGCCACCCAGTGGTGTGGGCATGGCATTAAATATTGGCCCACTGCTCCTTATAGAGTAACTTAAAGGGCTATTCCAACAATTTAGTCATTGCATTTCTGTAATGTTTAGGACTGACAAGAGCCAGATTTCAAAGAAACGTCTTTCATTAGACTCTTAGCTTCCTAGATACCTACTTCTTTCAAACCCCATATCTCCTCTGTGTAATGCAGGCCTTTTGTTCAAAAATGTAAGTCCAAGCTGAGCTGACATCATCAGCGATATTGTTTTGACCTTTGGAAAGGTTTCTCCAGAGCCACAGAAATGTGTTCACAGGCCGAGCAGTACCAGAAGGAAATGTCGGCACTTATGTTTCTGCAAATCACGGATATGTTACATTTGTACATTTCATACGTCAACGTTTCTAAAGTGACGTAGTTCTGATTGCATGTATATGAGCTGACTTTGTCATCAGGTACAGGGGATGGTGTATGGCATATCACCTAGGCAAGATGGCTGCCAAGGTACAGACCACTGTGACCAACAAACAACAAAAACGTTTTTGTTTTTTTCTTTAGCAAGATAGCAGCATTTCCAACCATGATTGTGCCATAATTAAGCAGAGAGTGTTTTTAGTCAAGCGGCAACCTCTGGAGCTGAAAATGACGCCAATGTTCAACAGCCTAAAACTGCAGTTCCTCAACTGGCCACTTGAGGCTGGCTCCAAAGGTGAGTCAGTCCTCATAGACTCCCATGTTAAAAAGCCCAACTTTACAGCAGAAATAAACATGTTTACAGCCTGGTACAAAAATTGATTTTTGTCTCCGTAGCTGTGGCAGTGCTGCTTTAAGTTACAGGCTGTCTGCAAAGCGTCCCCACAGTCTATAAATCAGATCCACCTCTCGCTCCTCCACAGCTCCACCCTCTAGTCCAAATAGGGTCACTCCTGGTTCCATGGCTAAAATGCCAAACCTGAGCCTTCAAAACAGAAGTCCACAAACCAGTGGGTCCATGCAGAAAGAAGAAGAAAATCCACACACTGAATTAGAGCTCCCACTAAGTTTTTAATGACTAAAAAAGCAACGTTTCGACCCAAATGGTCTTCTTCAGGCAACTTCAAAAGAAATTTGATTATCCAGCACCTGACCTAAAGCAGGATTGGATGTGCGCACAACTACTCTGTCTTCCACAAATCAGTGGGTGACATCACAGTAGTCTGTTTTAGGGAGGTATCAGCAGGATTTCCAGTGGTGATGATGCCACCAAACCAGGTATTTTAAGCCAAAATCTTTTCCCTAACATTAACCAAGTGGTTTAGGTGCCTCAGCCTAACCACACATTAACCACAGCATCGTGGAAATGTTAAGTTTTAACATATCAGCTTAATAATAACATACAAATGTTACATATCTGTGGTTTGCAGAATGCCAACAGTTATTCTGGAGGTTGGGTTAGTAGTATTCAATGTGATGGGTATACTGAAGTTCCTGTGGAGTGGAGTGCCACTTTAAATATGAATCTACTCCTTTGAGTTGATTAATTGTGATTTCAATCAGGAGAGACAGAGGAATCAAGTAAAGATAATATTTAACAGATTAACAGATGATTTGTGCTAATTAAGATTTACTAGAGGTCTGAGCGGCCGCAGGATAAATCACCCCATGGAGTCCAGACATTGGTGGTGGTGGCTGATGACTCTGAGGCTGCTGACTGCTGAGGCTGATGAATCCGTAAAGACTGGGCGGTGATGGGGAGGTGGAGAGCGTGCACGATGACGGCAAGAAAGAATCATATTTAAAATGAGGAGCAGTAACATGATAGGCTGACAGACAAGGTGTCTCGCTGTGCTATTTGTGTATGGTGAATCAGCTGATGACTCAGTTGACCTACCCAGACAATGACACCTGGAGAAAGTGAGTAAGCATGCGTGCAAGGAGTGAATGGCAGGGTGAGGAAGAAGCTTACAGCCTGACCATGAAAAGGATTGTCTTTCTTTCTTTTTGAAGCATAAATACAAAAACATTCACTTGTTCCAGTTGCTCAAATATTACATTTTGCAGCTTGTTATACAGTGTGACAGCTATGTAAGTGAATGTTTTTGATGTCGCCTTGGCTCTGGGAAAATGTGATGGCAATTTTCACAAATTTATACTTTCCAGACAAAGCGATTAATCAAGAAAAGGCAGACTAATCAGTAATGAAAATAATTGTTAGTTGCAGCCCTAATGCACAGTCACTTTATTTGATGCTGGTCCCAGTCTGCTGCTCTGCAGATTTAAAACAGTCAGTGAAGAGTCTGCAGGGGTGATGATTGTGTGGAGGTGTGTCTGGGTTTGAAGTGGTCTTTTGAACATGTGAAGAGGGCATCTAAAACCAGGTTAAAGTTGCTCTTTATGTAGATAAAACATACAGTACCAGATTGTGCACTCAGTTTTTATCTATCCCAAATTCTCCTCAGCATAAATTAATCATTTTAAAACTGAATAAGATGTCTCTCTCTATGAATATTTTATGACCCTGATAGTAAATCACATGAGATGTGCAGTATGTTTTGCCTCTGAATGCATCCCTTAATCCAAACTCTCCTTGGTTTGGTCTCCTTGGTTTGTGACATTGATGGAAATCTTATTTATCATTTTAAAAGGTTTTTCATGAGACCCGGTAAGGAAAAAAAATCAATACGCCATCTTTCCTTCAATGTCAACAGATATTGGCGACAAACTGTAGGTTACTGGCAAGCACTTAACATGCTACTGGACATGTCAAAGACACATAAGTTGTCATTACACTCTGAATTTATGTCTCGAGAAATTGGGAAAGGAGGAGACTATGGATGTTTCTTTGAGGCAGATGATTTACTCAGCTGACCCAGAGGTAACCTCACACACAGAACTGAAATTGAGTCTCCCTGACACATTGCTACTGCACACTACACTTGAAACAAACTTCACTTCCTCTCCTCGTCCATTTGAAGGAGACTGTCAGCCGAATGGCTTCAATTACCTTTATGTTGTTTTCGTTTTTGTTGGTCTTACTGACAAACACAGCAGGTGCCTGTGAGTGTGTTGGCATCGGATGACAATGGTAATTATTTGATTGGCTTAGCCCCGGGGACAGGGGATAAGCGGCGATTATCAGAAGATTGATTGTCCACACTCAGCATCTCCTTTGGTGCCGCTTCACAGATTCATCCAGGTGGGAGTTTTTGCCCTGCATCATTTGTATGCAGGGTTTACTGAAAGAGAGAAGCAGTCACACAAAACCCCGAACACTCTGTCAATGTGATGCACCAATAGAGGGAAACAGCAGGAAACATTCTTTCTGGCTTTTTTTTTTTTTAATCTCATGTTTCCTTTTTTGCCCTCCTGGCAATTTTACCTATGAGCACACATACTTTCTCTGTCTCCATCTGTCATTACTCATATTAACTCATCTTTTCATCGAACAGCAACACTTCCTTGTAATTAGTGTCCTACATATCCTATATGCTTTGTTAGCTTGACATGTTTTGCCTTAAAGGGACAGTTCACCCCCAAATCAAAAATAGGTATTTTTCCTCTTACCTATAGTGCTGTTTATCAAACTAGGTTGTTTTGGTGTGAGGTGCCGAGTGTTGGAGATATCGGCCATTGAGATGTCTGCCTTCTCTGCAGTATAATGGAGGTAGATGGCACTCTGCTTGTGGTGCTCAAAGCACCAAATAAATACATGTGGAAAAACTAATAATCTACTAATGGACAAGCAATAATGGGCAAGTTACTCTCAAAATGTAATATATTACATATTACTAGTAACCTTAATTTAAAACTAATAAGTTATATAACAGTATTACTCTTTGTGTAGAGTAATGAGTTACTTATTACATCACTTTTGTGTTCGTATCACCAAAAGAACTAATGTTGATTTTAAATGGATGTGTCATGTTGTTTCACTATGGGCAATCAAAGCACAGAGGCTCCAGTTTATTACAGTTCATTTCAAATCCAGTGCTGCAGGTCTGACCCATTCATGCATTCACATACAGTGGTTACCACTTTGTATTGAAATCTTCTGCTTATTTTAATAGCGTGATGATATCAAGCAATTAGATAGCCTTGGACACAGGGAGGGTCAGGCAGTGGAACAAAGTCTGATAATTATGAGATATGGATGACTGTTTGTTGGTCTATGATATGAAACACAATAAACACATATTTAGGTTAGCACAACAAATGGAATGGCCTGTGATTAAGTCACTATGACGAGCGCAAATGAATACACTGGAGTTGGAAGACCCACCTGCTAATTTCCGGTGTGCTGGTCAGCTACAGCAGCACCAGAGACAGAGTTATACATTAGAACTGGACTATGTGCCAGCATTACTCTGCAGTTGTAGTGAATGTGAATGGAAACGTATCCAAAATATACTAACATCACCCAGATGTGCCGATCATCAAGATGGGGAAAAAACAAACCGGAGGCCAGACACTTATCCTCACTGCTTTCAAGCGGCCTTAGGATGCGAAATGGAATGGAATGAATGGAAACAAACTGGACATAACGCACACGATCACCAGCATCCTTCTATAAAGTAGCGTATAATGAATGACATGACAACGCACAGCAGCCTTTGGGGGATGTTTTTTTTCTGGTGGCACAGTGGTGGAAGTGGAGCGGTGTGGATCAGTGTAGATGAATGAAAAAGGAAAACAATAAACAGTTTATTTCTGGTGGTAACGCGTTACGTAACACTGTAAATGTAATAATTGGTAACGCGCTAAATTACTTTGTTGCTGCTAAAAAGTAATATGTCACTGCAACTTTTACTTTTGTAGCAGAGACTGTCCCCAAAACTGTGGACAAGTGACTGTAACATTAGTTAGCTCAGTGGTGCTAGGCGAGCTAGCAGTAGATGCACACTTCCTTCGGCACAGTGATACGGTTGGCGGGTGTAGTTCAGTAGAAAGAAAATAGTTCCTACTAGGGATGCACCGAAATGAAAATTTGTGGCCGAAGCCGAATAAAATTAAATGCTTGGCCGAATACCGAGCACTGAATACCGAATGCCGTTGTTTAGTTTTTCATTAGTTTTTGCAGATGAACCCCCTCCAGATTAGTGTTGTCACGGTACCAAAATTGGGTCCCACGGTACAATACCAGTGAAAATATCATGGTTCTGAGTAGTATCACGATACCACAGCAAAAATGAGGCAGATGTGCCTTTTGTCATTTATAAAAAGATAAATCACTTTTCTATAATACATCAATGATATTTCAATGGAATAAATTACTTATTGACGTATTCATACTTCAAAAACAGCATCAATAAGTGATTAACATAGGAGGGATCAAAATAAAATAAAAAAATGAAATAAAAATCAACCAGCCACCCTCCTCCCCTGACAGTCCCTTCATAAGTAAAGAACAGTCCCTAAAGTGTGGTGAGGTTTGTGGACCGTTACCTGCCACAAAGAGAGAAATGTAGACGTCTCGTTTCTCCTCCAACACGTCACATACCTGTGTGCCTCCACGGCTCTGCTGTCCAGGTACTTTTGGGCAGTCATGCCACCAAGAAGACATTATTGGAGCCGGACTTCTCTGTCGCCAGTAAGCCTTATCTTGCGCGAAGCACTATGGCCGCTGTATTTGATAGGAATACATTCCTGTCTGTGTCTGTGACCCTCGTTCAACCCACAACCAGCGGGATTCCCCTTTCATTTCTGCTGCTGGTTGAAATCTGTACTCACACAGCGTGCTGAATGATTTATTTTGCTCGCACAAAACTATTTTTAGTCACAAATGTGAGTGCGGTGACGGACGGAGTAAAATATCGCCACACTGCTGACATTTTACTCCGTCCGTCACTGCACGCTGTTTAATTGCATTATCAAAACACGCTGCTATTATTCGGCCTTGCTTTTCACTTATTCCACCGAATACCAAATGTGTGTTTTTTGCAATATTCGGCAGAATATATTCGGTTACCGAATATTCGTTGCATCCCTAGTTCCTACATGAAACTGCTCACAACAAGGTCTGTGGATTATCTTGAGTAACAGGGTCATGGTTTCTTGAAAGAGACATTGCTGTTGAGTTTTTCACATGTATTTTTTGGCTCTTTGAGCACCACAAGCAGAGAGCCATCTCATCATATTTTATTGGAAAGAACGCAGACATCTCTATGGCTGATATCTCCAACACTTGGCAGCTCACACCAAAACAATCTAGATAAATACATAGCACTACAGGTAAGAGGAAACATTTGTAGTTTTTATTCGGAGGGTGAACAGTTTATTCTACCTGATGTAGTATGTGATATTTGGCCACAAACCCCATTCAGACATTTCTGGACTCCAGCAGTCTCTCTGTCTGCCTGCACAGCACATCTGCCAGCTGGCCTTTCCCATATTTGAGAGAATCCCACTCTGGACGGACTTAGCAAACGGCTGGCAGGCAGAGGTGTAGATAAAAAAAGTGGAGGGAAGAAAAGGCAGCGGTGGAGGGAGGCGATGTGGATCACATTCATCTCACAACGTGGAGACCACTACGAATATCTCCAGACTCTGCAGTTACTCCAACATCTATGAAATGTTTTGATATATTTTGAGTCAATGTTTTGGTTTTACACCCCGCACCTTTACTGTTATGATTCATCTGTGTCATGTTCAGCCACAGCAGACAAACTCAACTATAGTTGGTTAACACAGTGGGACATATAGGATATACAGAGCCGGATTTTTCCCTCAGGAGCCAGTTGAGTGCTGACATTTTTAATACTGCTCTGCATTGGCTCCATCTGCAATTGGGCAATTGGGAAAATCTTTGGTGATTAGACCCCATTGAGAAGGTATGAATCCATAGTCGAGGGGGTCTAGATGCTGGTGGTGGTGAAAATAAGATGAAGATGTAGAAAAGATGGAGAAGTGCTGATGATCTGGATGAGGAGTGGAATGGGCCCCATGTTGAGCTTGTCCTGGACTCTGTACATGATAACTGGAGTTGAACGGGGTGGAGGAGGGTGTGACTACTCTGCCTAAAATGAAAGTTTGATTGGATAACTAGAAAAGTGAGCACCAATAGTCAGCTGATTAAAGATGGCAAGATTTTATATTCATTAAAAAAAAATGTGTAGCATCAATTAAGAATTTAACTACATTCAAATAATGCCTAGTCTACTCCAGTAAAAATGATTACTACATTCTGTTTTATTTGTTAGACCTATCCACAATCTGGTACACACGTCTTACCTTGTTTCAACTCCTCCAGATTTTTTTTTCCAATGTTCATTGATGCAGAGGAAAGGAGCTGAGATTAATCCACTGTCACTTTGTTTTCTTATAGAGTTGACAAGAGCTTCTCCAGGACCAGGACCTTGTGGTGAGTCCTTGTCCTTATTACAAAAAAACAGCATTATGCCTTAGGAATTTTGTTTCATGCCTGACTGCTCCCAACACTATATCCCTAAATGTTGAGTTTCCAGCTATTGACATTTGTTAAGGTGGCAACAAAACTATTCCCTCCTTTTCCAAATGACCAGAAGCAATTGTAGGGCAGCTGCAGGTCCTCAAAAAGTCTTAAAATGTCTTCAATACACATTACTAATAAAAGGCCTTAAAAAAGTATATAAATTGTCTTAAATTTAGATTGATGGTAGCTTTGTCACCTTCTACCTATCCTCAATGCCTATGTGCAGTTTCACATAGATTGACCACATCAGTGAGTAGAAAAACGTGGGACAGACAGAATGACTGACTGACAGAATGACACACTGACAGTTTCTGTGATTATGTACAGCATACCATACCATGACTTAGTCATACCAACAATTAGAAAAAAAAAACAACAACATTGGTCCACAGGGGGAGCCACAGTGATCGGTCACATTTTAGCCATTTTTAAGCATTTTTCTGTTGTTATAGCGCCACCCAGTTGCCAATTAGAGTTAAATTTCTCCAGTCATCTTGAGGCGTCCTGTTCTACATATCAACCAAGTTTAGTAAAAATCAATATGGTGGTTAGGCCTAGATAAGAAATTAGCTCTCTAGCGCCCCCATTTTTTTTGATCGGTTCAATAACGGAGGGGTCCTCTCAGATTATGTGTGGTCATATGCCTACAAAGTTGCGTGGTGATGGGTGAAACCCTTGAGATGTTATACACCTTTATGTGATGAGCCATGCCCTCCGCAATATTCATTGCCTTATAGAAGCTCAGTTTTAGTGAGTTTTCCAACTTTTGCCAAGAGGGAACTTTAGATATTGGTCCCTAGATTATGTTCACCCAGTTTCATGCAGATCGGTCAAACTTCCTAGGAAGAGATCGATTTTAGGTGTTTTTCAAAAAATTCAAAATGGCGGAAAATCTGTATAACCGGAAGTTATGGGTTCTTGAGGCAAATTTGTTCCTCATGAGGAGAGGCATCTCTGTGCAAAGTTTCATGTCTCTACGACATACGGGGCATGAGATATACCCATTCAAAGTTTGCAATTTCAATGGGTTGCTATAGCGCCCCCCTTTGGCCAATTGATGTAATATTGCTTCATTCGCATCCTCCCATGACCCTCTACCACTGTGCCAAATTTCACATGGACTGACCAAGTCAGTGAGGAGAAAAACGTGGAAAGAGACACACACAGAGTTTTCATCATTATATACTAAGATAAGATGGCTCTTAAATGTTTTTTAGTCTCATCGATGGAACTTTTGGTGTTGGCGGGAGAGGAAACACAGTTTTAACAGGAGGCAAACACTGTGTGTCTGGGTACCATACTGTGACACAACACCTGTATGTGCACAACACCCCTCTTTTTGCCCCCTCACACACTCAGATCACACAATGACTCTGCATCGTTAAACTACTGTAGGACCTTGCAAGCTATGGGAAAATGGGAAAATGCAAGTGGAAGGACAAATAGCTTAAAAGAATAACAACAATCACTCATGGTGATTAAAGCCAGAGCCTGGAAATGTTTATGAAGCAAACTGCGCTGTTTGTCAAAGGTGTTTCAGATGCGGTCAAATGGGGATCAGGGCGGTGGAATTGCAAATGCAGAGCCGTATGCACAAAAAGTGTTGCCAGGGTCATTTTTACTGCTCATTTTCAACTGACATCAATGCGTTTACTTGGAAAGAGTATATTTTTGCTTTTGGTGTGTATTTCCATTGCAAGTTTGGTCTGAAATTTCATTTAAAGTGGTATTAAAAAGGTCTTAAAGGTCTTAAATTTAACTTGTAGACACCCTGAATCATGCTTAAACAACTAACTGAAATCATTTAAAGCCGAATCAAACACAAGTAGAACATCATGGACAAGCTCAATTCTGTCAAGAGTTCAGACTCGATGTCAGCATTCATAATATCTTTCTGTTCCACCCATGTTCGCTGTCAGCGTGCCTTCCTGTTCTGTGCTGCAGCAGTTAAAAAAAGACATTTTCCATACTTTCACAGCCTGCTGACTCAGCGTTCTGAGTGTAGAGACAGACTTTGATTTGTCCATCAATTTAATGCTTAGTCGGTTACTTACTGGAAGAAGTATACCGATGAAGAGAAGCTTCATCAAGTTAATGTTCTCAAAAGGTGCCTTTTTAAAGTGATGACAACATGATGACCTGAGCTCAGATATACTTCAAAAAGGTGAAGGCTGATAAGACCTCTATTTTTAGAGCAATAACACCATGAGCAGACCTTCACTCGTCTTTATCTCAGTCCTGGATTTTTAATAAGGTTTTCAATTGTGCATAAAATTATTTTCTTGCTTGGAAAGCCTATCTGCTCTGATGGCTCTGGACATCTGCATATGAACGAAATGGAGATAGCACAGCTTATAATGTTGCCTACTTGGCAGGTAGTCTCACAGCAAGGAGAAGGGATTGTGTGTCTGTACATACAGGGGCAAGAGCAGATGGACGGTGACAGGGAGCACAGAAATGTGTGTCATACCAGCTGGCCATGTGGGGCATTTGATGTCTCAACCACAAAGACTGATTGTATCACTCTGACAAGAAAAACAATCTGCAGTATTGTATATTACATATTCAGGTGCAGTCATGAACCCATGCACTATTTGTTTGTGGTGCTGTGAGTTTGTAACTTCATACTCAAGTCCATATGGTATTCTCATACCTACCTCTGCCAGGGACGTTATCTTTTCAGTTCAGTTCAGTTTGTCAGCAGAATTTTGGAAAAAACTACAGGCCCAAGTTTCATGAAACTTGGCAGAAGGGTGCAGCAAAGGCCAAGAACGAACCCATTATACTTTGGAGTGGATCCGAATTACATAGTGGATACACTAATTATTTTTCACTTTCATTAACATTGTGAGGGAGGCCATTTTGGAGAAGGTCTGCACTCTCCAAGTGCCCCTCTATTTTACTGATATTATCATATTGTAGTAACATAGACGTACCTTAGACTGCACTTAAAAACAATGGATGTAAGCTCCAGTGACCTCACCCATTGGCTTGTGGAATCCTGTCTTAAAGCCTTGCATTTGGCATTTTGGCCATCACCATATTGGATTTTTGGAGTCAGATAGATAGATAGATAGATAGATAGATAGATAGATAGATAGATAGATAGATAGATGCTAGCTGGGTTAGCATGGTGTATTTACAGCTATGGTTAACTATGACAATGTTTAGAAAATCCAATATACACTGAAAGGCTCTTCCAGGAAATTTGAAGATGTGGGGGCCAGTCTTTGCCAATGTGGAGAAAATTACCTTTCCAGCTATCCTTGAATGATATCCCACTTAATCTTATCTGTTTTCTATCCATATCTCTACTCTTTCCCTGACTTCTAATTTTAGTTAGATTTAATTTTAGTGAAGTATGACCAAGCTGAATATTGTTTTTTTTTTTTTTTCTGTGTAGGCTCCAAGTATTGTAAGATTCTCTCAGACAGTCATTCACAAGTTAAACACTATTGTCAATTTGCGTGTAAAAAAAAAAACAATAAACAAAGTTAATTAAAAAAAAAAACTGTGATAATACTAATTTAATGATAATTTTCACTGGTAAAAAATAAAAAAAGGCGTGAAATAAAACTGAACGTGTGACAACCAAATACTGAACAAGCCTTATTTAGGTGACCAGAGCATTACATGTAACTTTCATGACCTGATAACGCACTGAAATAGCTATACTCATGAATCTGGAGTCACGCCATGGTTACGTTACCCAACCAAATGTGCCACTGCGGTAGCAACTTGTCAATGAATGGCACCCACCTGTCACTTGAAGTGGCCACATCCCTAATTATGCAAAACCTTGAGCCTTAATAACACATTAAACAGGGGAGTTATATAAAAATTTACCTCCTGTACAGTTGTCATGGACGGGGAAATTAGCTACAGCGCCGATAACGGTTTTTGTACCAGGCTGTAAGCAAGTTTATTTCTGTGGTTAAGTGTGGCGTTTTAGCATGGGGGTCTATGGGTTTTGACTCGCTCTTGTAGCCAGCCTCATGTGGCCATTCGAGGAACTGCAATTTCTGGCACTTTGTGGTAGCTTCACTTTTCAGCCCCAGAGGTTGCTGTTTTGCACGTACTAATATGCACAGCATCTGATGGCATGGATTGAATGCAGCACAGGTCAGTGTTATCATAAATACTGGTTACAGGCTGTAATTATCATGGGTAATTAGCAGAGGCCTGACACTGGGTACAGTCCACCCCTGAGTGGAATTCAAGGAGAGAGAACAAAGAGAAAGGGACAAAATATTAATTACATTTTTTTGAGTGTTTGTTTTATTTCTGTCTGTCATGTCCAATAAAGCAATCGAGTGCATTCTTTTGTTCAAAAGGCATTATGTCCTTTTGTTCACAGGGCTATCAGCCAGCTCGCCAGCAGCTGAAAAAAAACAAACCCCGCGTTGCCTCGTCATTGCTGTAAACATCAAATGGGCTTTCGACTCTTAAAAGAACAGCCATAATGAGTCTGAAAGGGACAATGGTAAGGTATACTGGAAAGGGGCAATTGGAGGTGCAAGGATGATTCAGGCTCATCAGAGGAGAATACACCCACTGGATTTCATTATGGGGATTCAGGTTTCTCTGTCACAAACAGGTCTGTAGCTCATGCTAATGGCGCCTCAGGGCTGGGCTGTGCAGTTGCTAACTATCCACAGCACAGCTCTCTGATTATAATCACTGAGTCATTATGCCAATTGTGTATTCCATCAGTCTCAGGCTGCGCTTAGATTAAAAAACCCAAGTATCAACAACATGCTTAATAATTTGCTGCTTTTGGGCTCTGGGAGTGATTTCTTGAGGAGTTATTTTCTACTCCAAATCCAGTAAGTTTTGTTCCAATATATTTTTTCGGAAGACGTATACGACTTAATCAGGACACGTCTCAATTTTTTAAGTTTGTGTGCGACTCTTCATCTCTCTCTTACTCATCCCGTCACCCAGCCGTTGTGTTAGGAACAGTACCATGTCGGTGAGATTTACCACAGCAGCTTCAAACCACAGTGTTTGTCATTAAAATCTCTCTTTCTTGGATCCCCTGTCATGTGCCACTGCCTCAAATCCATCACATTATCCTCAGCCAGCCAGGTGTAGGTGTCTGTGAGTGTTGCCGAGCATGACCGTCTCCATCATCTCACCCTGGCACACAAACATTTTCTGATGTGCCTTGAGTAGCCCTGAATCATTTGGACAAGGAGGTGCTTTTCACGAGAGGTGGGAACACACTTATTTTACAGTGTTAAACTGCACAGTACAGTGTTGCCAATTAAACACTCATTAACTTGATTGCTCTCGATAATGGTGGTGCTCATCTCCTTCAGTCTGAAGCTCCTGCTGTGCTGCAATAAGGAGGCCAGAATAATTGTTGTGGCATTTCCACAAAAATGATCATTCTGGAAATTTGTGTCCCTAACAACCCGATTCAGCACTAATGGGGGGAAGCATTTGAATGGCATATTACAATTAAAATCTCTGCCTAGTGATGCAGCTAATAAAGCAGCAAGTGATCAGCATTTCTATTGTAATCTAACTGTGGATCAAAACTGTTTCTTAATTAACTTGTTTGGTTCAGGACATCTCTCAAGGGGCTCCTCTTTGAGGTAATGTGATATATTATGTATGTGCACAGCTGGAGGTGTCTGTTGCCTCGCAGACATCTATACTCAACAGCATCAGGGCCACGAGTCTGAGCAGCCCTTTGACTGACACAATGAGCTGGGTGGTAATGAAGTGGTCCTCAGTGTTGAGCAATGAAAGAGTGGGGCAGAGAGGCCTCTAATTGGGCATCTGGGCCTCTCCAGCATGCTGTTAATGGTCGGTCTCCTTCCTAATATGAGAGTCAGTGTTGTGAGGAGAGAGCAAAGAGAGGAGAGGAACCACTGTAGCTGGCTACTTAGGCGGTTCATGGCATGGCTTGAATGTCATGGGACAAACGGCACCCCAGGGGCTGAAAAATGAAGCCATCATGGAAGTGCCAAAAACTGCAGTTCCTTGAATGGCCACTTGAGACTGGCTACAGAAAAAGTCGATCCTGCAAGACCCCCATATTAAAACGCCCAACATTACAGGAGAATTAAACAGCCTGGTACAAAAACAAAAAAGGTTTTGGTCTCCGTAGCCAGTTTCCTCGTTAATGACAACTGTATCGGGCTGAATTTTTATATAATTCAAATGTTATTAAGGGTTAAAAGTATATATAATTAAGGGTGTGGCTGTTGTGAGTGACAGGTGGGTGCTCTTTGTTGACATATCACTATCACAGTGGCCACGTTGGTAAGGTAATGTAACCATGGCATAACCCCAGATTCACAGAGTGAAGCTGTAGCTGTCACTTTTTCAGTATGTTTTCAATTCATGAAAGTTATTTGTAATGTTTTGTTTGTTGAAAAAAGTCTTGTTCAGCATTTGGTTTTCCTAAAATTCCCTCTAAGGAGTCAAAAGTTCCATTTTTTTTCTGTATCTTTTAATGGTTTTAAACCTGTTTTTTGCAAGCAAAAATCAGCGTTACCATTATCACACTTAACCATAGCTGTAAATCATAGTTGTATATCAATAACTGGACACAAAGATGGGGCCTATTTATTCCAGTGGAATAGCTCGCCTGCTGTATATGCCAA
This sequence comes from Epinephelus lanceolatus, assembly GCF_041903045.1. Classification (NCBI taxonomy): domain Eukaryota; kingdom Metazoa; phylum Chordata; class Actinopteri; order Perciformes; family Serranidae; genus Epinephelus; species Epinephelus lanceolatus. The sequence goes on from NC_135734.1 coordinate 39,669,422, forward strand.
AGAAAAGGCTGTAGCTTCATTTACTTCTGCAATATGCAGCCCACAAACTATGCTCAGTAGTGTTTCTCCTGCTGGCCTTGCCCGAAGTTCCTGCTCAGCTTGTTGACTTTATGTTGTGATGACATCACAGATGATATCACAGAAGGCAGGTTTTATAAATATTAAACCTCAATGGATGAATAATTCATAATACAAAGATAATAACTGACCTTGACTTTGTTTGCAATTCAAGGTGTCCTGTCAACAGTTTTGCAGGTGTCTCTTTTACAGTGGTGGCCTATGGCAAGAATACTTCTTGGGCCGCTACGTTGCCAGTTTTTTGTTGTTGTTTTTTTTAGGGCAGCACGGTGGTGTAGTGGTCAGCAGTGTTGCCTCACAGCAAGAGGGTCCCTGGTTTGAAGCCTGGGGTTCTCCCTTGTCAGTGTGGGTTTTCTCTGGGTACTCCGGCTTCCTCCCACAGTCCAAAGTCATGCAGGTTAATTGGTGACTCTAACTTGGCCGTAGGTGTGAATGTAAGTGCGAATGGTTGTCTGTCTCTATGTGTCAGCCCTGTGATAGTCTGGCAACCTGTCCAGGGAATACCCCACCTCTCATCCAATGTCAACTTTGATAGGCTCCAGCCCCCCCGGGACCCCTAACAGGATAACTATTTATGGAAAATGAATAAATGAATGAATAGTTGTTATTTTTCGCTGCAATACTGCAAATTGCCACTGAGTAAAAATTAAAAGCAAGGCTGAGCTACGTTTCTGGGGTCTGCTGTAAATGCACTGAGCTCAACAAGCTAGCAGCTAGCAATAGGGTTAGCTCCACCCTCTCGTTTCAATATGGTCACTTCTAGCTGTGAAAACCCAAGATGATGACAGCCAAAATGCCAAACTCGAGTTTTCAAAACGGGCATCCACAAACCAAAAGATGACATCACGGTGGTTACGTCCTTTATTTTATACAGTCTAGGAGACAAGACAAGCTGTTACATTTACCATATTAGATATTCTCTATAGAGGCAAAGTATGAACAAAATATTAAGGGCCTCCCTAGTATTGCAGTGCAGCTCATTTTGTCTCCCAAACAGCCAGGGTGGCTTATTGACCTCATCTCACACACAGTGTGTTCAACTGGACTGAGATCTAATGGCTGAGCAGGCGACTGCATCAAACTGAAATCATTGTGATGTTCACTGAGCCATTGCTGGGCAGAATAAGCCTGGCAGTGCTGACCATAACTCTGCTGCCAGGATATCCTGCGGCTTCAGATTTTGCATTCTGTATTCCTCCCTGTCAATATTTCCAAAACTCGCCATTGAACAAAAGTTTAATTACATAATGAAGTTGTTGAACTCTTGTTTGCTCATTTCTGCAATGCCGCCTTCTCACTAGGATCCAACAAGTTTGTGTTGTCTAAGTCTTTTTGACTCGGTTGGATCATCTTCTGCTCTGCACAGTTGATTTCAGTCTCCTCTGACCTCGTCTTCCCCTCTGTTTATACTGATTGAAGTGGATTTTACTGGTGATATCAATTAAGAACCAGCCTTCTCCTAACATTAGTGGTACTGGATTTTATTCAGGCAACTTCCTGCCCCTCATCCCTCTGTCCCCTCCACACAAACTAATTTATTGTTTTTCTCACATCACAAAGTGTCAGTCCGATCCATAAATTATACAAGTGTATCACAGCACACTCCGAGAGTGAGCGATCCCCATTTTTCCACTTTGAACCCAGATATCACCATATTGCACCAAAAGATAAAACCCTTTTAATTTCCTCGTTTCACATTTGCATGTAACTATCATGCTATCATCTGCAGACGCAGCTACAGCTCCTGCTGTGATCACAGAACAGAAGCCCCAGGCTGGTTTAAACAAGTTCAATTAATGCTAGCAACCAAATCACATGATAACACAAATTCAACATTAAAAGGCATCGCCTAGGATTTCCACTAATGTGTTGCCAAGATACTTCTGGCAGGAATGTCCAACTTATTGTTATTTCAATATGTGTGCACACAGTTTGTGTCTCACATAATATATCTACAGTTAAATGTTACACTTGGCATCTTTCAACCTGGATACTATTTTCCCATTGTATCGTGTCTAAGGTTTAAGGTCCGTTTGCCCACAAAGTGCGGTTCGTTTGGGCAGGTGTGAACACAGCAATCGCACTCGGGTGCACACCAAAACAACTGGACCGAGACCTTCTTGAAGAGGTGGTCTCGGCCCGGTTACAAACGAACTCTGGTGCGGTTCGTTTGTGGTGAGAACGTGTTCCGACCTCGATCTGAACCAACTGCAGTCACATGACACATTGTTTGGGTTAAACATGAGCATGTTACAGTCCTGGAGGATTATTAATGTGCACCTCCTCCTGTACTGCCTTTTCGGTTTTGTAGTTGGAGCCGCGCCTCGTTTTCAAACTGTATGGTTTGACTCGCATTGATCAAGTTAAGGTTTTGTTTACTTCCTGGATTTTTCCCACATGGAAATTCTGACCAATCAAAAGCAGCTTTCTCACACAAGGCATTTTATCTGGTCAGCTTATAAATGCTGCCTCGGGAACATGAACCAACTCTAGGCAATTATGCAACTCTGTAACAAATTAGTCCTTGATTCAGACGAAAGCAAACGAACTCTAGGTCTGAAAGCACCCTGAGTGACTAATGGGAACAACAAATTTGGAAATTGGTCTAGTATTGAGTGAAAGCGGCATGGAGTCTGGCGTGTTTGGCGGTGGTGTTTTCGGTCTGATTTTGGCTAAACAAAAAGAATCTTATTGTTTAACAAAATGTTCTGTAGGGATCCCTTTCATACTTTGTCAGACACTCAAGCAGGAAAACAAGCACTTTCTGTGGAAGTATAATGACAGTGCACTATTGCCCCGAGTAGTTACATAGCAGCCTGCTTCCCTGCTGCCACCTGCAGCAGTCTCGCTCAATATTGAACCAATTCCAAAACTTGTTGTTCCCATTAGTCACCTAGGCACAAAAACAGGGGAAAATAGGGTCCAGGTTGAAAAATACCAAACATAATCTTTAATCTCAATGAACAGATATCTGCATGTGTATGCAGAATTTGTAGGCAACACAACAAGATTTTGGTATTGGAAGCATTTTGGTTTCCATCTGGAGTCCATTTATAGTCTGAGCACTATTAAAGCAGAACACACTGGCTGAAATGCAGTCTCAGAACCCACCAGCTATCATCTGATGACAATTTAGGAAGTTATATTAGCTTTTTTTTATCTGTATTCATGCTTTATATTATATCTGTTCATCCAAATTAAACAAAATGACTGGCAAACAAAAGTGGAAGTTTTTGCTTCACTAAATATCCGCAATTTTTTGTTACCCCTATCAGACAATAGCTGATGGACGTTGAGACTGACCTCAGTATAACCACACAATGGATACAGTGGGGTTGCCACTGAAAAGATGTATCTAGTGATGCCCAGTGCCTGAAAGATCTACAATAAGCCTGAATAAAATATTTTCATGATGGTAAAATCCTACATTATCTCACTGTAGCTGAGTCCTTTGTACTGAAAACATGACGCAATATGCCCCCTCCAAATATAAAGATATTTTATGAAACCTCTTATCTTATTATTCATATCTTGCATAATCAAATGAATGTGACTAATGTTAATTATCTTTAGAAGCCTACAGAGATAACAGAACAAAATCCTTTCACAGCCTTTTTTTGTCTGTACCATGTAGAGATAGGACGGCAGCACTTATTAAACCCAGGTCCTGTCTGTGGGAATGTTTCACAGAGCCAGAGTGCCTGAGTTCTAGCGTGGGTAAAAAGCACCAGGGCTTTGGCTGTTTTAGTCAATGGGCTGGCTGTGTGCTCCTCCGGCCGCATCAAAACCAGGCAGGAAGGAGACCCCTGCTGCGACCCAGACGGGTGTGTCCAGTTCTCAGCGAGTTCACTGAGAAAACATTCTGACCCAATGCAGTTGCAATGTGGTTTGCTTATGCAGGTTGTGCAGAGGGCGCAGAGCAGAGAGCAGTGAGGTGATGTTGGAGGTAATTTTAGCAGATGGGGTTCGCCTGGTCCTCAGTGCACCTGTTCAATTAAATAGACGGCAGCTGCCATGGTAGATGAGAAAAGAGGCATGCATGATGGGATCTTTTTGAAGTACTGTCCATCCTCTTGCCACATTTGAAATGGCGTCTTTCTGAAGATTAGAATTTTCAGTTTTAAGACATGTGTTTTCTCCATTTACATGCTGATTACAATGTTACAACAGGCATCTACTGTATATTACTCCCAGTCACACTTCATTAGCTTACCCACTTAATATAGATGTATTCAGCTGATTAATTAAAAGCTCAGACTTATTGAGGGGGTAATGTTGCTTGCAGTTGTAGCCATTTAACATTATCAGGAGGTCAACTCCATGTAATCAAGCTCTATTACATCTCTGTTGACAATTACGCAGTGTGTATACCACACTGAGTATGACGACAGGGGATGCAGTACAGTTGCTTTGCTCAGGCATGTATGGATGCTTTGTCGCTGGAGATGAAATGTGGCACGTTCATCTCCCTTGAAAATGGTGATGACATGTTTGGTGATGACATTTCCAAATGACAGTGAAAGCATGACTCAGAACCACTTGTTGTCAGTGGTGAAAAATCAGTTTCTGTCGAATCCCCAAAAAGCCATGAATGCATCTGCAATATCAAGGCTGTCAGTTACAGTATGTAAGGTGTATGCTGAGTATAGCATTACCATATCACCATGTCATAGTTCAACATTTCTGTTATTCTCCATGACCTCATCAGTATCTTCCGTCTCTGCTCGAGGTCAGCTGTGATGTTGTTTTGTCTCCTTTTTGTGCTCCTCACTCAGCAGCTGCCGTCCCCACCTGGAGCAGCTGCTGACAGCCCTGCATGTCCACATAATGACTCTAATAACCCTATTAGTCACTGGGCCACTCAGAAACACAGCGGAGCACAGTTAGTCTCAATGCACTCATCACTCAATCAATTAAGGATGAGGAAATACTTTCAGAATTCTAAATCGGAAAATGTTGTTTGGAAAGATTGTCTTAATTTACCCACTGAGAAATATCTTGGTTTATTAAGGAAATAAAATACTGCTGACTCTGTTTCTGGCTCTCAGAGTATTTGAAAATGATATCAGGCAATTCTTTTTACCCTGCCCAGTGCATGCTGGGATAGAGTCCAGGCCTACCGCAGCCTCGAACACAAGCTGTACAGCAGGAGGATGGATGGCATGAACAAATTCACAGTTACTATTATGGTCAAGTCAGGAGGAATAAAGTGATGAGACACCTTTTTATCTGTTGTCAATCAATTTTGTTGATTACATTTAAATTTAACAGAAATTTTGATATATACTTAAATTATATAAGGTGTATAAGACACCTCTTGAGTCCAGTCTGACAGGAAATCACGGAATCGTTGTGAACTGTGTGAGCTGCAGCCTTTCTTCCATATGCTACCTGCCCCACTGACAGTCCTGTGGCTTCACACCCAGTCTGGGTCCAGGTTTATCGCTGCCAAAATCAATAGAGAGGGCCACCCAAACACAAGGTAATTATGAGAGTCAGCGGGGCTCTGGGAGTGCTGACAGGACTGCTGTTGTGCAGAAGAATTGCTTCCTTTTCCACCTTTCAAGCCGATGAGGGCCACAGCCAATTCCCACACCCGAAGGCTACACATGTTCATTACATTTTTTGATAGAAAGTTTTCTTGTTCTTCTCTTCCTGCCTTAGTTTATAGGCGCAGAGTTTTCTTGTAAACAAAAAAAGTTATATTTACATTCACTGTTGTCCACCAGAATGCATCGTGTGTATCCCTGAGGTTTAACAAATGTGTTCGGTGCATTTCCCTCCTTATGAAACATATGCAAAGCTGATTTGTTTGGATATTTCAAATCCTGTATTGTTTACATCCGTGTTTGCTTGGTAGCAGTCTTCTTTTTTTGTCTCCCATTGTTGGCGTGTCGCCTTGTTAGTTGGAATTGTCTATCAGCAGAAAAGCGGGAAACTAACTACAGGGTGTAAAAACTCATATCCAAATGTGTCCTCATGCACATGCACAAACAAAGTGGGTTCCACTCATAACAGCATTGCTTCATAGTGCTGCTAAAGGCCAAAAGGTCTTTTTTTTTTTTAGCTACTCTTACTTCATCTTTGATTGTTTCAGGTGTGCTCAGCTCCGGCCTGCATAAGTCTCCACAGCCAACAGTTACAGAATACTTGATATACACAGTGATATGTGAGATTGGCTCCTGTATTAGCCTGATCCCATTTTCTTTCAACCAAACCATAGTGGAAGAGTTGCTGGTAAGGGTGAGTATTAATTTATACAATTCTGTTAGGCTTACACTGACTCTTTATAAGCGAATCAGGAAGTGTTTACAGTAGTCAAAAAGGTTTCTATACAGTTTGTGATTGTTGACAGCAGGGAGAGTCAAAGAGTCAAAATCTTTTAACTACATCTGTCAAGGCCCCTCCACAAGACTCTCACAGCAAGACAGAAAGGTGCTGATTGTCAATCTAGAGTGACGTAAAGGTCCCGACACACCAAGCCAAGGCTTGGCTGTCGATCACTGTTGGGCTGTTGGTGAGCGTCCATGATCCTTGCCGCTGCAGTGTGTCCTGCACCGTTGGCCCTCTTCTGCGCTAGTCTGTTATTTTTCCACCAATTGAGCATGTTGAATCGATGTCGACGACAGCGGAGTTTGTTGGTGAATGAAATCACTCTGATTGGCAGTTCAGCTCAGCACATGAGAAGAGAAATGAAAATGAGGAAAGTAAACAAAGAGCTAAAGTCAAGAGGGAATGAGACCAAAACAAACATGTTACATAAGGTAAGATTTTTTTTTTTTTTTTAGCCATTGAGCTCTGGGTTTGTAATATTGTTCACTAACACGTGGTAACTACGCTTTGTTCTTTCAACATTGGATTGTGTTGATAATGTGCTAACTGGCTAACTAGCATCAAGACGGTCTTCCGGTTTCCCTTTTTGAATGACGATTACACACTACTGCCATCTGCTGGTAGTGGTGTGTGCATGTGCAACTTTCTGGCCGAGATACAGGCCATATAAGGCGATGCAGCATTGGGCTTTCATCACCACTAGTTCTCTGAGCCTTATAAATTGCATGAATTCCGGTATGACTATTAAAACTGAGGTCGCATTGCAAAAAATCTGACCTGTATCTGACTTTGGACCACGTACAAAAGTTGCCAAAATCAGAATTGAAAAGATCAGATTTGATTTGTGCTGCTCGCACTGTTGTGAAAAACAGATATGAGTCACATATGAGCAAATAAAGATCAGATTTGGGCCTTTCTAGCTGCAGGCATAGTGTAGCCTAAGGTGTATGGTTTTTCCACAATAACACAAGGTATGTTTCATTTTGTACATCCCCGACTCTTAAAGGTTTCATCCATCCACAGAGCTGCTAGAGGGGCAGCAGCTGCAGAGGCAGTTTCACAATGATCTCAGCTACACCCCAGGTGTTACTAGAGGCTGCAGCTGACCCACAGTTTAAAAGGAGGGGGACTTATGCACGTTTTGTTGTTGTCACATAGCTATATGATGGGTGTCACAGGGACAAAATTCTTGTAAATTTAAGTGTTACTGATTCTTTTTCTCATGTTATTCTCTGCAGTTTGGTGGTGTGTAAATGTTAAATTTAGTCCGGCTGCCTCGGGAGAGGACTGTGAACAGAGTGGGAAGCAGACAGTCACAGTGAGAGACAGACAGAGAGGGGGTGAAACTAATGAAATGAGAAATGGGGAAAAAAGAATCTGAGGAGTCTCAGCATGACCCACAAACCGTTGCTTTTGTACAGTAATTGCACACCATCTGATTAAGTTGACAATTCTGAATTCCCACTGGGAATAAAATACAGATAATTTGTTTAGTGAATCTCCTCCTGACCTGATTTGACTCCCATTTGTTCTGTACCATGTAAGCAAGGTTCTTCTTTCATCTCAAGCTCCACCCCGCTGGCAGCTCAGTCTTGAAACAGAGAGGTGTTGATTGTGCTTAACCTGCATGTGTCGTGCTCCCACTGTAACTGCTGGAGCTCAACTTTGTTCAGGTGTTTCTTGCCCTCCCTGGGGTACCACTGTCTTTATCTGGCGAGCGCTAGAGCAGCTTACCAGGGAGGGACCTCGACTGGAAAACCACAATGTAGGTTATCCGTTGTAACCCAGAACCTTCTGAGCAGTACATGAAAAGAATATAGGCTTTGTGTGTTCCTTTCATTGTGGCATACTGGCTTGTGTTTTGGCTTAAGCTAGCTCTGGGCTACCTGTAACATTATACACACATGAGGGTGTGGACAAGCCAAGAGGCCGCCTGAAGGCCTGGCTCACATCCCTTTGTGGGTTCGTTTCAGGGCCTGCAGCCTCGCTTATCGATTGGCACTACTTCCATTACATTTTCTGCAGCCTGGTATTGAGTCGAACTATAACTGTAACCCTAGCACGCAGCTAAATCTGTTTTCAGAGGTGATGCTTCAAAGCAAAAACACAGGAGGAGGGAGGATGCGCATAGGATTCTGGAGAGGGAGCTCCTCTGATACTGTTTTTCCAAACAATGGAGCACTTTTGCTAAAGGAATGTATCTTTTATTCCATGGAGATCTTTTTAGCTTTTGTTTTCACCTGCCTGTGGTGTAGCCCTGTATGAAAGTACAGAGAGTGTTACAAAGTTGAGTCACTAAAAAATATAATGCACTCTAAATCATTGCTTCAATCAGAAAACACCAACTTCTCTGTGTTCCCTCCACCTCACTCCCCACCCTGAGAACAAGGCAGAAAACTAAAGGATCCTGTTAATGTTATAATGGACATTTGTGTTGTGACATTTAAAGAAACCCATCCATCAACAAGAAATAAAATCCTCCTGTCTACGAGAGCAGTTTCTTAAAAATGCTCCAGACTGGCCAGTTGGCTAAAGTTAGCTTGCAGCCCCCGCAGGCACCAACGTTAGCTTGCAGCCCCCGCAGGCACCAACGTTAGCTTGCTGTTGCTGCAGTTTGTGGAGCATCTTAATTTCAAAAACATTATGAAAACTGCAAAATTTCCTCGACGTCTCACCTTTCAAATTCACAAAAGTGAATTTAATAATGAAAGCCTCACAGCTAGGCTAACATTAGCATTTAGCAGACACCTGGAATGCCTGGAAGGGTTTAGCCAATCAGAGGCTTCAACCCGCCCCCTGACTTTTGATGGATGAAATTGACAAATTGATTTATTTTGCTGCTGCAAGTTAGACTGGTTAAATGAAAATATATATATATAAATAAATAAATTATAAATACATAAATAAACATGTGAATGAATTAATAAGTAAAAAAATAAGCAATATACAAATCACTAAATATACGAAAAATCTAAAAGTAATGAAAATAAATAAATACAAAAACATTTATATATTTTGATGTCCTATTTAATGTGTGATTTATTTATTTATCTTGGCAATTAAACCGTAAATTATGTAATTATATTTATTTTTTCATGGATTTGAACATACAATTACATAATCACTTATTATTTAAATATTTAGTTATCGCCCTTAAAACGCTCCAGTTGTGGACATAGGAGTATTTCTGTCTGTGAGCTGATCTTGTTGCGTTGGACATATTTTGGATAATACAGGATCTAAAATTGAAACGCTTATTTGTAGATATATTTGGTGCAGAGAGGTGGACATAAACAGGCGTATAGTATTGAAATCCAGTGAATGCCTTTTGTGCAAGACCACTTGTTTGTGACTATGCGCGTAATGTGTGGTGATGTCTTATGCACGAGGATTAGGAAAATGTGATTACTCAGTAATACATTGAAACAACAGTGACCTGTGCTCATTCCTCTGTGGGCTGAGCAAGTGATTTTCTCCATTACGTGCGAGCGTGCCACAAAACCTGCAGCATTTGAGAGCTTTTCAGCTAACTGCCTGCCACTAATGTGTCAAATGGACAATGGGATGGTTAGGCTAATTTCTGCAGAAGGGGTTTTATGATGCTGGAACAAGCTGTCAGAACGAGTCAGATAATAAACAGAGAGATTTGTTGTTGCCTTTCAGATGAGGTAGTGTGTCGTCCCCCCCCCCTTTTTTTTTTTTTTTTTTTTTTTTTTTGGAAAACTTTACTTTCAAGCCTACATCCGGCCATTGAATGAGCAGAATCTGTTATTAACAAGCAGACTCACTGAGGCAAATGCAAAGCAAAGCAACACCCACTGCTTGGACGGGCAGCTCTCTGTCATAGAGAGATCAAGAGAAAAGAGGGGAGGTGGAGATGGAGAGCGAACAAAGGGAAAACATCAGCGGAGAGAGAGAGCAGGAGATAGAGAGAAGGGAGTGTTTGTGCTCGCCTCAGAATAAAAACAGGAAAATGCATGTATGTGTGCAAGGGGAAGAGAGGGAGAGAGGAAGACAGGGAGGGTAGGATGGAAAGGGAGGGCTGCTCTCAGCACCATCTGACAGGAGAGAGGCTGATCCCCGACAGCAGGTGTTGGAGGATAGAGAGACTGAGTCAGACACACGGAGGGAGCGATACGGAGAGGAGCTCCAAGTTGTTGAGGAGAAGAGACTGAGCTGCAAGTGAGGCAGCACTACAGAAAGGTAAGCAAAGATTGGGATGATGAAGAGCATTGCGCTTGATGGAGAAAAACTGTTAAAAGATGAATAAATTGAGAGCTAAGATGAGACGGATAAGAGAAACATACATACGCAATACAAGCAGCTGAAGAAGAGTCTGCTTTGGCTCCAGCTCCAACTGATCTGTTCTGATCTCTTCATCCTTTGTCACTCTACACCCTGAACTTTCTTTCTGTCTCCCTTTCTCTCTTGTCCACCCAGGAAGCGGCATCTCGAGTAAATGACTCTGCTTTCATTGTGCATTAGCTGCTGTACTTGATTAGATTAGTTGCTCTCTACTAAGTGGACCTGCAAAGCTTAGGGGTTTATGTGTACTTGTCTCTCTCGGACTGTGTGTGCGTGCGTCTGTGTGGTGCTGTTAGACGGAAAGATTCAGCCAAGCGAGACATTACTCTTAAAGCAAAAATATGATAGAAATATTATATTTGTTCAGTAATTATGAATCTAGGAACTCAAGCCCAGGAGCGAGAATTTAATCTGTAATGCCGTTGAATGGCAAAAACCTGGAGCTGCTCCAGAGAAAATGAATTAGGAAAAAAATTATTTGCATCTCACGGATCGCTTTGAGCTTTCACTTTCAGTCAGGCTTCATTTGACTTTTACGTCAACAATTACCAAGAAGAAAATGTGCCAGAATGTCTGCAAAGTTTATGATTTGCCTCCAGTCTTCAGTCTTCAATCTTACTGGAGTAACTCCAAGATTTGTCTTTTGGTGACATGAGAAAGAGGGACTGACTGATAATGAGGATGATGACCCCGAATACTGTTAGCAGAGCACAGCAACAGCTTTACAGCCAAAAAAAAAAGAAGAAAAAATAGAAGTTGTTTTTGGCAGAGTTTCAATCATGTATTCTTTTCAGCTCCAGTCTTTTGAAGAGCAGATGGAGCCAAGAGGCTGCAAGGTTAAGACAGAGAGAAGTCTTCAGGTTTACCTTAACATCAGGCCAGCTATTGGGAATCATGGACAGGGGGATAAAATTTTCCAAATTTGGCCCCTTATCCAGAACCACCAGATGGGAGCTGGGAATGACATCACACCCAAGTTGATCGCATTCCAGTACGACAAGTCCAAAAACCAAGATGTTGTTAGCAATACCAGTTCAAGCCAGGTTAGCCATTATTAAAATGGCAAATGGAGCTGCACTTGTACAACACCTTTATCGTCTTCTGACCACTCAAAGCGCTTTTACACCATGAGTCACATTCACCTATTGACACACACAGTAATACACTGGTGGCCTAGGCTACTGTGCAAGGTGCCACCTGCTACTCAGTTTTTAACACACTCACATGCCAATGGAACAGCCATCTGGGGTTCAACAGGGAGAGGAAGAGAAAGAAATGACCTCCTATGGATTATTAGAAAAAGTAAAATCAAACATTGATTGAAGAAATTACTGCAAGGCTTTAGAATAATCAATTAAGATCAAATTGTGGTGGAACAAATAAATTAACTCTTCATCTATTTTTTTAACAACTTTATAAGTTTTCCATCACAAGAATACAGAAATCCGAATTTTTGGGAAGATATGACTTGAGCATAATCCACCACTATCGCATCCCCACCCTCCTTCAGGGCTGTCAATTGAATTATAACAGTAAAATTATGAGAACACATATCCAAGAATAGGGCATGGGCAGGATGGGTGTGATGTTTTAATGAGGTGTTATGCATGAGACCCACTGCAGGAGATTTAAAATGTAGCTGTTAGCAGTTAGCAGCTACTTCAAAGAAGAAAAACAGTGGTTTTAAATGTCCGCAAATTGTGAAAATGATGAGATTCAGGAGCTCCTTATCGTCCGAGCTGAGGACGAGATCAGCTACCATATGACAAAGATGGTAAATTGACACGTTAATGCCATTGTTATTGTTTGTAAAGTGCTGCCAACACATATGTTTTATGTCATACTAAAGGCTGTAGCTGCTGTGTTACATGTCAGGCCATCCTCTTTTGATTCTGTTATGCCGGGATGCTGTTTTATATCACAAAATGAAGTGAAATGATGCAGTTGTTGTTTGGTCCTGTGTAGTCTCTATATACAGCAGACTCTACATTCAGTGAATGTAGTCTGTAGGCAAACCCCAGAGATCTTGCCTCCAGAAGAAGAGCGGAAGAGCCCTGGTTTCTGGTTGTAGGCTGTTTGTAGTCCGCGTGATATTGATCAATCATGTTTGAGCCGGCTGCAGTTGTTACCAGGTTAAACGGTCCGTGCGGTGAACTAACGAGGCGGAACATAATTGGCGTCACTGCAAACTCTGAATCCATCGCAGTGGTTCAGCATATTTACTTATATATAAACGGGAGTCAGAAACGGAAATTTACCTCCTCTGCCCAAATCAAACCGGAATGCCACAAAATCGGGGGTCTGCCCCCAGAGGCTGTATCGCTGTCTGCCAGAAGTCAGACGCCGAATACAGCCAATGGGTTCCGAGAATGGGTCCTGTGTAAAAATGCAAAGGAGGCATGAAGAAGGGACTTAAAATAAACTGTAAGAAGTTCTCAGAGCAACTCTGAGCAATGAAGGGACAGAAACTTTCAGTGAGGAGGTGTGGTTTACCCCATTGCTGGGCATGACACATCCTTTTAACAGATGTGATTGGTTGTCACAGACATGCCCTTTTGTGAGCCTGCAAAGTCTTGACACCCACTGGAAATGAAATGAACTGCATCACAATATGAGACTGTGAAAGTGTTGTCACTGTGCGTGTGTGATCACTCTGCTGTTGAAAGGTCAAGTCATCACTGGTGCGCTGTTGCATTTTTCCAGTCTTCCAAATATCTTAGTGATCATTTTATTTCTGGTGTTATAGCGTTAAAGTGTTGGAGGGGAAATGTGTGCATGGAACAATTGGAACAATCAACCACACATATTATCCCTGCACAATCTAATCTGTAGCATTTTTTGTACTCACTGTCATATAGTGGTTGGAGAATATTTCTCCTGCTTCTTTGTGTTTCCACTATTTTTTCCTCTGCTTAAGAAAGCCTTAAAAATCCTCCTCTCTACTCCTAACAGTTTCTCACCTGCTGAGTTCTCTTAAGGGATAGGTTGCTTTGTGAAGTTTGTGGAGTTTTATCTTTACCAGGTTGTGGTTTTAGCTTTAAGGGGAAATTCTTCGAAAACGTCAGCATTCTAAGAATTTTCTTAGAATGTCATCACTGGGAGCGACTCTTTGTACCAGGAAGCTCTGTGAATAGGGCCCCAGGTTCCTCTCAGTGGGGAGAATGATGACTCTGTTGAGCCTTTTCCTGGCTCATCATGGAGATCATGTAATTTTGAATAAGATTTATTTCGCTGAATGGGTGCTCACCAAGCACAGTCACCGCTAATGTGAACTTTTTCTTTGCAGCTTTAAATGTAGCCGTTACACCTTTTGGCTCCTTTCATTTCATTGTTTTCTCTGTACCCTGGTGTTTCTTTTTTGAGCCCTTGTTTTTTGTTGAGACATTTGACTTTCACTTTACATATTAACATTAGCAGCACATGTTTTATCTACACATCTGACCCCCACTGTGATTGTGAAAATGGTTTCACTGTAAGTGATATCAGATATCAGAGGACAAGTTGAAATGTGTTTTAAGGAATAAGATGAATTTATTTCTACAGTAAGTGGTAAATGGACTGCAGTTGTATAGTGCCTTTCTAGTCCGCCAGTCACTCAAAGCGCTTTTACACTATATGTCACATTCACCCATTCACATACTGGTGACTGAGGCTATTCAGTAAGCATTCACAACCACTCACATATGGACAGCTATCAGGAGCAATTTGGGGTTCAGTATCTTGCCTAAGGATACTTTGACATGCGGATTGGAAGAGCCGAGGATCGAACCGGGGATCTGAACCACAGCTGCCCCATTGTGTAACATAAATACATCCAACTTGTATTGTCAGTGAATTAAGTCAGTTGTTATGGTCCGGCTCTAAGACCATCACAAATAAGGAAACACATGGGGAGTTCCATAAAAATAAGTAATTTATTTTAACAAAAATTCAAGAATAAACAATATAACCAAGATAACGCAAAACTAAACTATACAAAAACTACGGAACTAAGTAAATACAATCAACGCAGCATGATGCAAGGGGGAAAAAGAAGAGACACCAAGTTCTCAGGAGGGCGGGTTTTAAAGGGCTGAAGACAGTGGCCAGCTGCCTCCAATCACCTCGAAGAATCAAGCCACCAGCACTCTGAAAGGAAAGAGCACAAACACCAACAACACCAACAACACCAACACCAAAACCTTGTGGAGGCCCTGGGGCCTTCACACAGTAAGGAAACTGTTATAATTGATTTCATTTAAGAGTCAAACATAGACCTTTGCATGAGCCACCCTAAGGCCTTGGGCCGAGGTTTTCTGTACCATTTGACCGCCCTGATGGTGGGGCAGTGTTCCTACAGTATTGTTTCTGCCTGACTGGCAGTTTGTAGTCAATGACTGATTAACAAGATGATAAGCATGCTCCACCAGGGTTGTTGCTTTATTAAGGTTTTTTGTTTTGTTTTTATAAGTTAGTGAGAGTTGTGTAGACCCTTTTACTGTTAGTAAACAGTATGACATTTTTGGTGGGCGGGGCTTAGCTGGAGGCAAAACAATTCTCCACAGACATTAGCTTGCGCTAGCTGGCAAGTTCTTTTAGCTTGTTTTAGACAATGGAGGAAGATGATACAAGTGGTGCATTCAGAAATACTCATTCTATGTGCCAGAGCGCACTCTGGCACAAACTGGACCGTTCGTAGATAAGTAACTGTCAGAATGTACCATTTGGTTATCCAGAGCACTCACTGAATGGCAGAGTGCACTCTGGTTCCTCGACCAGCAGGGCTCTCATTTTAGTGTAGAGCGTCAGACTGAACTTACGAACGGACCATGTCAGGTCACTCACTCTCCGGGACCAGGAGTGTTACTTGAAAACGTAAACACTGACCAATGGGACCAGACTGGCCGACCTGTATGCTCTCACTCAGTGGATGGATGATTCGACAGGATTGCTGATGGTGGGATGGCCGATTTTGTGGTTGAAGACTATCCCAATCGTACAAAGGACGACAACACTTGAACAGTTACCTCCAGTTTGTTTTGCAATTGAAGCTAAAGTTAGCTAACGCACTTAGAAATCCAGTATTCCTCTTAATACCTCCCCAAATTCTGATGAGGTGGACATGATAACCCTTAATACACATAACATTATTTATCCCTCCAACAGTAATACTTTTTCCCTAACCTGATATGAAGTGTGTGCTGCACATGTGAGCATTTTTGATGATCGCCTCCGTCCAGTCCTTTCATCGTATCACATTTAACCATAGTTGTCTTTGTTTTTGTTGATAAGTGGCAGCTGGTATGCGATAAAATTTATGTTTTGAGCCATGGCTCCTTCTATTTTGGCTCCCAATAACACTACAAGATGACACTTTAAGACTCCTATAGCCTACAGACCTGTGGTGGAGAGTCATGTTTTGCCTCCTGCTAACAAACTTACGTCATTGTGACATCGGCCCTAAAGGGTCTATTGGAAGCATCTATAAATCCCTGCTTCGCTGAAAAAATATTTCTTCTGATGTCAGATGTATAATTACAGAGTAGCTGACTTACTGTCGTTAGTTGATACTAACAGAATTTAACAGAATTTAACAGAACTGGAGCTTTTACCCATCAGATATCTTCAAGGTTTGTTTTCCTTCTTGTTGCATATAAAAATCATTACCTCTTTGGCCAGTGGTTGCAATGGATAGCATTCTCATCTCTTTATTAATGCAAGATGCCCCAAGGTCTTCTTACTGATGAGATCTGCTGAAGCCCTTTCAGTGAGCTTTAAAAGAAAAGAGTACCCTACCATTAATAGCCAAGGTTACTCTACCGTAGCAGCACTCAGTTTGATGATCTTTGACTCTTTCTGCAGAGCCTGTGGCTATCCTTTGTTTGCCAAAGATACCAATGCATCTGTTGAGCTGGCAGACATACAGTAGTCATGTTCAGCCGGTATTTAGCCTGAGGTCGACAGTATTTACCATTGTAGACTTGTGCAGATGAGCCTTTAAATTACCCTTGTAATTATTTGTCTTTTATTTTAAGCTTCTTTTCCACAGTTTCAGTTATTTGGTTTTATAACGTATCCTTCATCTTTTGATGTTTTTCTGCTGCAGTGACTGATATACCCTGATACTGGCTCATGCTGTTGGGCCTGACTGTCAGCTGACTGCACTTACTCTGCTCGGAGGTTGTGGGGCTGACCACAACTGATAAACTGATGATGATAAATTTTCTGTACACTAACTTCTGAAGTGCTTCGTCAGTGTAATAATTGTCATCAAAGAGGCATGGATTACAGTCAGCTTTAATATAACCACTTATCAAACATTACAGTGAACCCTTCTATGAGAAAATATGGGATGATAGAAACACAGCAATACCTGTTGGCTTTGAGATCATTATGCATTTATTGAACATTATCTCTAGTGTTTCTTTCTAACACTAGATGTCTTTGAACTTTAAATACAATTAAACAGAAAAACAAGTGTCTTCAATATATCTTTAAACTACATTCTGCATTTTCAAGTTAGTAACTGGCCCACCCTCATAGTCCAAAAAAACCTATAAAACAAAGTGCAACCACATCTTAAGGCCAACATAGCAAATGCTACTGTAATGTCAGCACCGAAATGTCTCATCTCTGTGAGACTGTCATGCAGTGGCAGGAGTAGAGGGGCCTTTACCTTTGTGTGCTTTTTGTCCTTTTATCACTTGCTCATACACCACTTTGTGAGGACACTTCAAGTGCTGGAACAGATTGCTTCTGTTCTCTTAGGGTGCAGCCACGAAAGTGTAACACATCTTACACATGATGGTAGTTTGTTCCAAGTCTAACTCCGCAAAGTGTTTCCACACCACAGGTTGTTTTACCTTTTTTTTTTCTCAGCCAGTGGCTCTCTTTCTTCCATCTTCTTACAAGTTCTACCAAAGAAGTTTCAAAACAACAGGAGAGGCGATGCATCGTGACTCACTGTTTTCAACTTGCACTGAAACCTCTGTTCTGTGGACTTTGGGAGGAGGGACAGAGCACATCCGCTGGAAAAGGGTGTGCTTGATTTACAAACTAAATTAAAAAGGGGGAGCAACATTGGTAGGCTCGTGATGCAGCACAAAATTGTTTAATCTCAATTATCATGTTTTGAAAATTGAGGGAAGCTAAAGCCAAAACTGTAATTAAAAAGAAAATCTGATTACTCGCCCAGTCCAACTATGCATAAGAAGTCTTTGTGGACCTCCTGCCGTTCCTGTCCTGATCCATGTCTCTCTCACGCAGCTTTGAACTTTGAAAGTCGATTTGCTTTCTTTCCCTTCATTTCATTCTTTCCTCTTTTTGGAACCCCAACGGCCCTTTCTTGGGTAAACATATGACGGTGTATGTTGGTCCTCCAGTAGCATAAACAGTCACTCCTCGACTATAAAGTAGCTTTGTCTAGAGATGAATCCTAGTGCTGGGGTGGACCAAACCATTTTGCACCTTTTAAAGGGTAAGAGGGGCCTCAGAGATCCTCCACTATTTTATTGATACACAGTTTAGTCTTTCGACCAATTGACCTATGGCTAAGCCACGCCCCCCTCCACTCACTTGGACAAACTATCAACATTCAGTAACCGGGGCGCTATGGCAGGTGTTTCAGTACACGGCATTTCGCAGGAGGCAACTGATGATTTTTGGGTACATAACGATCAGATGTCATTGAGAAGTAACCAAAAGGGCCTAAACTACGCATTGGAGGGATATATTCATCATTTTATTGTTGAGAAGCTCGATGAAAAACTTAAATTACAAGCCAGGTCACAGTGTACGCTTGTGAACCGCATCTCGTTGCCGTCGCCATCAAAGTTTAAGTGCCACTAAAGTTAAGGTTTTTGGCTCAGAATATGAGAAAAGGATAACGGCCTTTTTACCATCTTTACCAAGAGCGTCTCCCTGTTAATTTGGTGCTACAGTATTTACACTGAATCATTCAGCATAACGTTTGCCAACCTTTGTTATCTCTGCGATTACAGATAAATTAATGAAGCTAAGCTCCAGATGTTAACGTTAGCTTAACTAGAGCCCTTTGGACAACAGCTAACAATGATGTATGATCACCAAAGTACAAAACTAGAACAAAACAGGCTAATGAACTCCCAGCAAACAAGGTGACACGATGAACAACGCAGCTAGGAGCTAACGTTAGGCTAACTTTAGCTAACGTTAGCTAGAGATGTTAAAGATAACTTTATATTTCTTTCCAGCGAAGTGACAATATGTTGCCTCAAACACAATGTTGACTTACCTTAGAACAGATGTAGACATCATTGTTAATCTTATTCACGTTGAGCTGATGTTGTGGTCTAACGTTACCGCACAACTTTATCCAAAGGAGACACTTTTCTCGGTTGACATGTGGTTTAGGAAAGGGTAAAAAATACACCTCGCCGCCCAGCCTCTCAGGATACCTTGTGTCGGAGTTGCATGTACCCCATGCACACCGTTTGACCATTTTTAAACTTCAAATCTCAGAAAAAGCTCATAAAACCAAACAAAACTGACTTTCTGTAATGCATTTCAATGAACGTCCAGGCAGAGAATGTCCGAGTGTATGGGAATGGCTATACGCACTGTGATTGGCTCATCGCGTTTGAAGGCAGGACTTAACCCTAGGTCAGTTTTCTACCTTTAGCGATCCTATATCGCTATTGTTGTTAGTTGTTTTGTATGATTTCATTTCTGTTTTAGGAATGCATGATGGTTTTTTGTCTGCTTAGGGAGTGTTTTTAATGTCTTTGTTCATGCTCGGCATCATTGAAAATAAGCGTTCCTCTCAATTGATTTCTCGAGTCTTAAATAAAGGTTTGAATTATTAAAGTTGTTCAGCCAATTTTAATTCGGTTCTGGCCCTAATTACTTAGAAATACAAATTTGCAAACACCAAACATTTCATTCCAGGCTTTTTTGAGGCCCCCTTCCATTCAGTCCCCAGGGCCACTGATGGTAGAACACATCTGTTGCTGCCTTTCTCCCTGTATGATAAGCAAAATATTTTTTAACTAGCGTCTTTAGCCTTGTCAGCAAACTAGGACATAGAAGTTATAGTCTTCAGTCAAAGGTTGCAACACCTGCCTCCAGAGGAAACGCATACTTTGTGTAGTTGATACACTGACCCCTAACGTGCAAAATAATTGTTCAGCTGTTTTGCTGAATCTGACTGACCTTGACCCGCTGCTCTCTGTGACTACAGCAACACAATACAGAGCCCTCCTACTCACACATATGTTTTAAATTCAGTTTGCGGAGCATTCGGTGTTGTCCAGCTCATTTGTATTTGCAGGTGCTCCTCAAGGCTGAGCCATGATTGGACTGCAGAGAGCTGGAAGTCTTATCAGAGCTCATGACCCAGCAGTCTGTGGAGGCAGCTGCTGGCAACACATAGGATTAATAGTTGGATTTAGTTTCATGATGCTCTGTGTCTATTTTAGAAACTTTCCTCTGCCTGAAATTAACATAAAGACATACAATACAATCACTTAGAGCATTGTAGTCCAGCAAGTGAAAGACTTGAAGGTTAATACCAGTTGTTTTGGAGTGGTGGATTGTTTGCTCTGATGCTTCACAGGAAGACTTTAGAATATGCTATCTTGAGTCTCTATTGGTGATTAGCAAGGTGCTGATAACTGAGGACCTGTAATGTGAAAAATAATGAATTCAACTGAGGTTATTTTGCTTGAAAATATCGCACTGTTTTAACAATCCATCACTGTAGAAAGCATTGTATGAAATGAAGGAGAAGATTTTTCTTTTTCTTTAATTGTTGATGTAGTGGCTATTTTCAGTCGCCATTGTTTTCGTCTTTGCCTTAATTCACTTCTATAAATAACCACATCTTAATGACGACAGGAGGCTGCTTTATGCGTTGAGTCGGCTCGTTTATGTTCTCACACTTAACATTTCATAATAAAGGCTTCACTTTCTGTTCATTTGTCAAATGTACGGTGGCCACACAGGACCAATATAAAGATTGGCAGAGGTCAAAATATACAGCAACAAAGCAACCTCACATATTCATCAACCTCTTCGACATTACACTGAAACACTTCTCTCTGTAAAACAAACTTACAGTCGGCTTATATCTTTCATCTGTGTAACATGTGGTAAATCTATTCCTCAGCAAAGGATCAAATGATATACCTGGAGACCTTATCAATTTAAAGTAAACTGGTCAGTCTCCTTAAAAACTGCAATTTTTAAAATGGTGTGATTTTAGTAACAATATCTATAATATTCTTGAGTTTTATTTCACCATTCCCTCTATATTATAGGTATATTTAGTTTGTTTTTCAAAGGAAACATCTTTCAGTGGTTCAGGAGATAGGTAATGTTGCTAGGTGACACACACATTTATAAAACCGCAGCTGTAAAAAGAAATCAAGCTCAATATGGAGAGGGAAAAAGCAGAAGGAGCTGTGTGCGCTGTGTGTCTATACCACAGAGCAGGAGGTGCTGCAAGACGAATGTATAACGAGAATAAATAACCACATTTTTGTGGTTGTGACCGCACACTCAGCCCATACAAGCAGATCATCAAGGAACTTTTATTATCGTTGGCACAAGCAATGTGTTTTGTTCTGCAGAGGAGACAAAAAGTGACACACTGTGATACACCTCTTTTCTTTTCTTGGCTCTCTGCTGCCACACAGTCACAAATGGTTAATCAGATGTGACTACAGAATGAACCTTTCACCTGGGTTCATGTGTGTGCAGCTTGGCAAAAGGCAGCCCATCTCATTGTTTAAGCTGGCTGGATAAATAATTGGTTGGGATGTGCCTCCGGCATGCCAATCATCCCGCTGACGTGACACAGTGACCCTGCCACCTGGCTGCTGCCGTGCACGGGACTCGACCTGTGCCAGTCACTGGGTCCAAGGCTCATTAGGACACACCAGGGTGTTTAAGTCATCGTAATGGGAAGAAAAGTAGGTTATTTATGTAACTCTAGTTCACAGCTCAGAAGGGAATGAGAGAAAAAATTGTGCTTTTGCTTATTAACACAGAGGGCTTTCTAATCGCAGACATTTTGACTTGTCCATTGCGTATTAGTTGCATTTTTAATGTAAGCAACAACATTAAAATTGTTAATGGCTGACTCCCAATCAAAACTCACAATCATGATTCCAAAACGACAGAAAAACAAAAGCTTTATGCATATGTAATTTTACCTTTTTTAATTTTTACAGACGAACTCCACCTAAATGAATAATTCCAAAATGTTATTTCCATGGCCTAAAGTTTCAATCTATATTTGTGAACATGAGCTACACTCTCTCAAAGCCAGAAACCAGAGAAGTAAGTCTCAAACTTGTTATGTCATCAAGCATAAAGTCTGGAGCTGCTCCATAGACAATGAACAGGAGACTGAATTTGTGGACCCACAGTGAGTTTGTTTTCTTATTTACACCCAAATTAGTTATAGGGGTCATGTTCACTGAAGCGTTCTGTCCCTTCAGCCATTGTATTTTTCGAATTCTTAGCAATTGGAGCACTGCAGAGTTACACTACGCTACAAATACCAGTGTGACAAGGTGGTAAGTGTCTATACTGTGCTGAATGCTGCATGTCTGGCATTTTTTCTGAGCACCATGAGTTTAAAAATGTTCAACTCTGGGTACAATGCTGCACTCATCCCTGTCACTTTTACTCAGCTGTCCTATAGCAGTGGAGGAAGGGCGGGACAAATACACAAAGACCAACCATCACCTCTTACATGTATAAGTACTGAACAACAACAATCATGGACAAGAAATATGTTAACATACTGTATCTTATCTTACTATATAATGACGAAAACTCTATCTGTGTGTGTCTGTGTGTGTCTGTGTGTCTCTGTTCCACGTTTTTCTCCTCACTGACTTGGTCAATCCATGTGAAATTTGGCACAGTGGTAGAGGGTCATGGCAGGATGCGAATGAAGCAATATTACATCAATTGGCCAAAGGGGGGCGCTATAGCAACCCATTGAAATTGCAAACTTTGAATGGGCATATCTCATGCCCCGTATGTCGTAGAGACATGAAACTTTGCACAGAGATGCCTCTCCTCACGAGGAACAAATTTCCCTCAAGAACCCATAACTTGTGTTTATATAGATTTTCCACCATTTTGAATTTTTTGAAAAACACTTAAAAGCGATCTCTTCCCAGGAAGTTTGACCGATCTGCATGAAACTCGGTGAACATAATCTAGGGACCAATATCGAAAGTTCCCTCTTGGCAAAAGTTGGAAAACTTACTAAAACTGAGCTTCTATAAGGCAATGAATATTGCGGAGGGCGTGGCTCATCACATAAAGGTGTATAACATCTCAAGGGTTTCACTGATCACCACGCAACTTTATAGACATATGACCACACATAATCTGAGGGGACTCCTCCATTATTGACCCCATCAAACAAAATGGGGGCGCTAGAGAGTTATTTTCTTATCAAGGCCTAACCGCCATATCGATTTTTAAAAAACTTGGTAGATATGTAGAACAGGACGCCTCAAGGTGACTGGAGAAATTTAACTCTAATTGGCAACTGGGTGGCGCTATAACAACAGAAAAATGCTTAAAAATGGCTAAAATGCGACTAATTGATGTTGTTGTTGTTGTTTTTTTCTAATTGTTGGTATGACTAAGTCATGGTATGGTATGCTGTATATAATCACAGAAACTGTCAGTGTGTCATTCTGTCAGTCAGTCATTCTGTCTGTCCCACATTTTTCTACTCACTGACGTGGTCAATCTATTTGAAACTGCACATAGGCGTTGAGGATTGGCATAGGTAGAAGGTGACAAAGCTACCAATGGGTATGGGCTAGTATATATTAATATATGTTTCCTGTAATGAACCCACACAGACCAGCAACCCTATCCTCTCTCCCTATGTTCTTCAACCTTGCCCTCATCCAGAGCAAATACTCTACCTTGTGCCGACATTTTTACTTCAGCAGATATTCTGTATCATAGCAACCAAAGCATCTCAGCTGAAAAAACGCTGTGCCTCGAAAGCCCTCTCAAGCACTCCCAGCTGAGCATTTCCTGGGAAGCACCTGGAGTTTTTAACTGGGAAAAAAAAATACTTTGGTTGATTGTAGAGTTTTGAGTTCTGAAACAGAAAATGTACCCATATACTCAGAACATTCCCCCAAGTGCTTTCAGTGTCATCTTGTGATGAACATCTTTCCCAATTCATTGTCTACGGAGCGACTCCAGATTTAGAAGAGAGTTCTTCATGTTTCCTAATATTTTTGATGTGTTTCAGACCATGGGAATAATGTGTACATATATTTTGAAAATGGGTGTATTTACCCTTTAAAGAATGACAGATGTCCTTTGAGTGAAATGAGAGATAAGCCTCAGTAGAAACCTTGAGTCCAGACTGTACAGTACAGCTCATATTTTCTTTACATTCTTTGCATGCTAATAATTCATCTACTGCACCAGCGGGCCTCATTGCCTTCATAGCAGATGATGAATCACTAAATATTCTGACGTAATAAATCGATATCATACTGTATTATTGAGTCATATGTCAGGATGGTGGTATTTGATAACATGCTCGCTGTGATCATCAGAATATGCCAGCTTGAAATATCTCCCTGAGTCAGACTTAGCATTTACCCTTTCACCAGATATATTTCTGTTATCTGGCTTGTATATTGATGCAGCAACGGTATAAACGCACACACACATACACACACACACCACGGAAAAATTATTCATCTTCCCTGATGAGAGCCACCAAGCATGCCATCGGTAGTGAAAGTGGCAGGCTGTCAGGCAGCCTTCATCTTCCTGTCTATGGAGTTTTCCTAAATCAAGATTGATTTGCACCTTTGTGCTTTGACTTTCATTATGGATATGTGGCTGTCCCACGTGGGAGGTTTGGGTTAGCTGTCTGTGTGCTGAAGCAGCGGGCAGGTACTGTACGAAGGGTAAATGTGATGAAAGAAAGCAATGAATTTAAAGGAACAGTCTTTTATATGTACAGAGGTTAAACAACTCTCTCTCATACTTTAACAACAGAATGGGTCGATTTCCACTGACTTCCAAAACAACATATATTACCATTCTAATGGCTGCACTTTAAAGGAATCTGATTTGATGATTATGACATGTAAACCCCTGCTGTATTTTTCTATGTTTAAATGGTTTACTCATACAACCTATTTTTGAAAGCTATGCTGCTTGTGATTAGAGTTGTACCGATACCGATACCAGTATCGGAAATGCCTCTGATACTGCCTAAAATGCAGTATTGGGTATCGGCAAGTACAGCCTATGACCAATCCAATACGTAATGCCTCACGTCATTATGCATACGCACGCTACAGGCAAACAAAACGGAAATGGAGCGGAGTTTAAAAAGCATTCTACTGTAGCCTCTAAAATGTCTTTTTTATCAAATTGTGTAGCTGCACTTTAACCTGTGTCTTGATCTGTGTCAACACTGGATAGTGATAATTAAAAAAAAGTTTTATGGCATTCATTCTACTATTATGTATTTATTTCTTAATATTTTACATATAGTTTTAGGAGGTGAGACATACAACAATTCATATCCCATCCATTTTTTTTACGCGCTGGTATCGGATCGGTACTTGGTATCAGCAGATACCGAAGGTTCAGGGATTGGAATCGGTATCGGGAAGGAAAAAGTGGTATCAGTACATCTCTGCTTGTGGTTCAAATGGTTCCAACCATTTCAAGATACCAGTACCACAGCAGGTTCAATTAACGCTTCTGTCGGACAAAAAGCAAACAAATTAAATTATAACCAGAGCATGTGAGTGGAGCGGAGTGGGTGAAAATTTCTGCTCCTCGCTCGCAGACCTGTCACTTTGAGCTGCTCGTCCGCTCCGCTTGGTTCTGCACATTCTTCGCTCCGCTCCGCTCCAAATTTTATCCCGCTGCACTCGCTCACTGCTCCACTCAAAAAAACTGCGTCATACTACCCTAACCTGTAAACTTCTATTCACAAATAATACATGAACTTGGTAGATTCTCCGGGGAAGCCCTCTCCCCGCAGTTAGGGACCGTTCTACACGGTACTGCTGTCAGCAGGGTGGAAAGAAGTCAAAGTGTAAAGGAGATGGACCGGGTTAAGCGGCCGACCTCCAAGGAAGCCCTCTCGCCTCTCCCCGCAGTTAGGGACCGTTCTCCAAGGTACCACTGCTTCTCTTCTCAGTTTCTTTTCTGAAGTACACAGTAAACTCCATAGTTTTGAAAGAAAATAGTGTGGGTGTGCGCAGGTGCAAAGATGCATTCTGGGTGGGGCATGAGTGACCGGAGCGAAATTGGAGCGAGAGATAAGGCTCCGCTCCACCTTTTAAAAAAATAGCCGCTCCTCGCTCAACACAAAATCCTTCCGCTCCCCGCTTCCGCTCTGCTCCGCTCACATGCTCTGGTTATAACGCACCTGTGAAGTGTTATTATAATCCACAGACAGATATTATGCGAACAAAAAGGCTGTTTATACAGTCTTCATACACTCCTAAAGGTCCAGATGATTGAAATCCTGCAAAATATTTAATCCAAACACAATATTACATCCATAGATGTACACAAATTCCATAGTATTGTTTAAGATGTTCATATTTCTCCACATACTATCCATAATTTCTTCAGTTTGCATGTAAATATGATTCTCACTGCCAAAGGGTGGCTGAACTCTGACCTTTTGATTGACACCTCACTTTAGCCAATAGGAGCTTCCGTACTGATAGTCTAGGTTTCAATACCCAGCGATTGGCCTGATGGCTCATTGGTCTTGTCGTCAATGACACTCTTCCACAGGAGTTTTTAACCCCTTTTTGTCATCATAAACATAGACATAAATTATAAACAAAGGGGAAAAAACTATCTTTCGCATCAATTTAGGTTTTCTAGAAGTGTGTTTGTACATAATAAGCTCCTAAATAGACAGTTCTGTCTGTGTTGATTAGTTTTTCATTCACACATAATCACACATTCAGTACATTGCTTTTTTATTAAAAAGCGTGTGGACAAAACCTTCGAAAAACATGTTTATTTTCTCTGCTATTGTTATGTACTTTGAATTTTGACTAAGAGAGGCTTCATAATATGGTCCCATTGTGTTTTCCAGTTAATACCTCCCTGTTCTATTCATCTGCAGCATCTTTTTTCAAGAAAATATTAGACGAAAATAAAAGAAAACCTTTTGTTTCAGTGTGTTGAGACTTACATAACTCGGTGACAGAAACACTTTCTTTGTAAACACATTTTGTTGCAGTAACACAGAGGTAGTATCACAGTAACAGAAATACCAGCATTAGGAAGAATGTTTGCTGTATGCTGCAGCATATGGCTAGCTTTCTTAGATACTGAGCCTATACATGCATTCATATACCCCATTATTCAGATGTATAGTCACATACACATATAAAAGTACATCGAAAATAAAATAAAATAAAAGCAAAAGAAATAAGAACTGAAATAAATGATCCACAGGGGTAAAATACAGGATATTAAGTGCTATTTACCCTTTAAGTACTTATTGTTATTAACAGCTAGTCAGGGGAAAGACAGGAAAGTTTCTTAAAGTAGGAAATAAGGGGTTGCCAGTGACTGAAGAACTTTGCAATTGAATTGAACCTTGCAGTGAGAACTTTATCTTCTCCAGAACTAGGAAAAACATTGCGTCACTCAACCAAGAGGCACGAGATGGTGGAGTTTGCGTGTCTCCTGCAAGCTAAAAGGCAGTGCATGAAATTACATTTGCTTGTTTCACCGAGACATGACTGGTGAATGTCGAATGGCGGTCATTGGGGATGGCTCAATTGTTAACTCTAATATCTTTGATCTAACCTTAAAGAGGTGGTTCCAATAGCCAGACAGTTTGGGGCATGACCATAACATGCGTGTGAGCTTACAGGGTAATAATGAGCATCTTTCACAGGCATCAGTAATATCAGGGTATATCTTTGACAGAAACACAGAACATTTTGACTGTTGGGGGAAAAATGTGAGAATGTAACCTTTCGTATGAGTATAAATGGAACAAGAACAGCTTTCAGTTTACTTCGGGTATGGCTTAAACGTTTTAGGTGAATTAGATGAATTTTACTGGATGCTATTAACACGTTCATAACATTATGAAACAGTCATTGTTACGCTATAAAAGTTAGTGGTTAGGTCTAGGTGACAAAACTACATGGTTATAGGTTAAGAAAAAACATCACAGTTTGACTCTAAATAAGTATTTTCGTCACTAATGTAATGCCACATTGCAGACGTCACTAACGTCACATGCTACACATACTATCATGCTACGCTACATTGTCATAAAAACATAACACCTGTCTCCTGTGTGAAGGTCCTGTGCTTGTTTGACCCGTCCACCCTAAAGGGACTTCCTGCATCTTCTTTACAACATTGCACAGACTTCTTATGCTTTGTCACTTCACTCTTGCTGCCTTACAATTAATGTAAGACTTGGTCACTGCTTGCACAGTCAACCTATATGGCTGGCAATAACACCTTGCAATAAGGTGTAATAATAACTGTGTGTTTCAGAATTATGTATTTCACCTTTGGTGTTTGACCTCGCTACCTTACTGTTCCCATGGGACAGTGAAACAGACTTGCGGCTGAACGAGCCCCAGTAAGGCTGTTCTTTGTAGCCAGATTTTAATGCATCATTCTTGGCTCTGAGCTGCATTTGACATCATCTTTTTATTGTGTTCCGGCTGCATTTTTATGAAAGACGTAACAAAGTTCACTCTCTGGAGGGATGTCGGTTCTGAGAAGCTGAGGATGCTGCAGGAAAGATCTGACAGCCTCTTTCAGTCATTTCCTGGGATTCAGCAGAGATCAGAGGCAACAAAGAACAGTGTTTCTGCTATGTTACAAATAGATTTCTAAACCTCAACTCCAGGTCAGCAGTCTGTTGTCATAAAAGTGCAACTCTGTTTACTCAGACGTATATATATTCTCTCCAGTTGTACCGGACGCAGCGTTTTCAGATAGGGAGAGCAGCAGTGTCTAATAATGGGCTGTCTGCAGAAGAAAGACCGCTCTGTAAATGATCTTATTTCAACACACCACAAACCACTATGGTGTGTGCCAAATGGCAGAGTGGAGTAAATAATTGAGTGTGCAATTCTCCACTAACTCTCACTCCATTCTCACCAAGAAATCATGTTGTGCTATTGTTCTGTGATTCTTATGCTCCTAAGCAATGTTTAGAAACGCCCTTGATTCGGGTTCGGGAGCAGGTTGCATGCACAGACGGGCTGCCAGTTCCAGCAACTGACTTGTTGTGTGAGACAAAGTGTGAAGTGATATGTTGTGACCAAAATCCTGGTCAAACTGGTAATTCACTCGAAACACACAGAGAAGAGAAAGGGCTGAGAGGGAACAGAGAACGAGAGACGAGGGCAGCAGGTTAAGAGATGAAAGCTGAGGCTCCTTTCTTCTTCTGCTTTGTATCAATTTTTCGCTTTGTTCTCAGTCGTCTCTACATGTCTCCTCTTCCTCTGTGCAGTTCCCCTCATCTCTGCCATTTCACAGTCTCGCCTCTAATCATCTCATCGCCTTCAACGTAGCTGGTGTGAGGGCAGACATTGCAGGCAAGCTTATAAAGCACAGGAAGTTACTCCAGAGTAAAAAAATAGTCTCAGTGGCGTAATAATAGCACCCGCCTCATTGTAGTAGGAGTTGAATGATCCTCTTTGATGGGATGACTCAGTTGTGTTACAGACATTTTCCTTTGCTCTTATTGCATAAATGAGAAACTGAACTCAAGGTTGTCATAACCGTCTCTCTCCCTTCCTCTCTTTCTCCCTCCCAACCCCTCCATCCTCTCTGACTCACAGGAAACAAGATGGAAGGATTCCTCGTATCTCTGATGAAGTAGAGCCCTCACTAGCACACGCCCACCCTCCATTTCCTCCTCCCCCACTTTCAAAGGTAACACAAGACTTTGGGCCTGCTGCTCTTCTCTTCTCTATTCAGGTCTGCAGTTGGTACAGCTGCTGGAATCAGATACTGAGACAGTGCCAAGAATCTGATCTGAGAAATGTGAAACCAAGAATTTTACCATGCCTAAAATCAAAAGCGATCATCATGATTTTTCACACACTCTCTAATACGATCAGTGTAAGTGATCAGGGACGAAATTCACTGTCCTTTTGTGCAAAAATACAGTTGATCTGAAGCTTCACCAGTAAAGGGACTGCATCTTTCTAGTCCTCTGACCACTCACAGTGCATTTACACTACAGAGTCACATTCACACGCTGTTGGCCGAGGCTACTGTGCAAGGTGCCACCTACTTCTCAGTTTAGGCGTTCACACACACTCACACACAAATTTCAGCATCTTGCCCAAGCGTGCCTCGACATGTGGGCTAGAGGAGCTGGGGATCGAACCATAGATCTTTCAATTAGTGGATGACCTGGTCTTCCTCCTGGGCCACAGCTGCCCCAGTTTAATTTAGACAAATCAAGTGGGTATAGGAATGATTGCAGCAAGAGAAATCACAAACATGGCTTATTTACGGGTACACTTGAATGACATAGAGCCATTTTTAATGTTGTTAATTACACATGTGTATTTCCTGTTGACATCTCAGAATGTCCGCCGATAAAAAGATCTGTTAAGGATATTAAATTTACCCAATGAAGCATGATGAGTACTCAAAAGTGGATATCAGTTGTTTCAAGTAATCCATGTACTGACTGTTGTATTTAAAGGATAAGTCTGGCTATTTTCTATACTTTTGTAATTAATAAATCCTGAGAAAAGGCCAAAAACAATAATTAGAGTTATCTTACAACATTTTTTTTGCTTGCAGAATGCAGAGTGATTTATAACCAATTTACAACAGTCTGTGTCTGTTTACTTCCTGTTAACTCTACAGTAAAGTTATCTCCACCCACAACCTAATTGATAACGTTACAGTGCTTTTTCATCCTTAACTTAATTACTTAACTTTTCACAGTTCTGTATATATATTGTTAACACTGTAAACCATTCCCTTATGTATATAGTGTGTATATAATCCCTTCAGGGTTTCTAAAAAGCGAGGTTAGCCAGTCAGCTAACTTAGCCACTTTAATTTTTGCCAGCTCTCTCAAGCACCGAGTGTAACAAAGAGCCACAGAGACCTCACATTAGCTTAGCTCTGAAAAACAGTCTACCATCAGTGCTCTATTGAGTGACTAGCTAATGTCGCTAAAGGTATTCTAAGACATTGAGGTGATCAAAAACACCAGAAATGATCAAAAACACTACATAAAAAAGTAAGCGGTAAATACTATTTGCACAAAGTTAATTGTGACAGATGGCAAAGGTGTAACTAGCTTAAGGAAGAAAAGGACTTTGGCGAAGGTAACGTTACCGTAGAGGGGACAGGAAGTGAACAGATGTGAGTTTTTTTTAAAAAGCATATACATCACACTACAGTGTGCATGTAAAGAATTGACTGTGAAGCTAAAGCCTGATAGTTATCCACCCATAATAACTATTATTTTGTAATCGTTATTAGATTTTTTAAAAAAAATATTTATTGTTTCTTGTTGGATTTTGTTTTTCTTTTTTTTAAATTTTGATCTTTTGGGTTTTTTTTTTCTTTTTATTCTTACATGTTATGTACAGTTATATGTCATGCACTGTATATGTTGAGTATGTGCCAGAGCCCAGGAAGAATAGCAGCAGATATGGTGTAGCTAATGGGGATCCTAGATAAAACTAAGCTAAGCTAAACTTAACAAATCTAAATTAAACAGTTAATTCCTCTATATCATTGACCACAATTGGTGTTGCATGTGTATTGTACGGAGGAACATGTGGCCATACATGACAGTGTAGGTCCTTATGTGTCAATATTCAATAGCACACTAAATATGTGTCAGTTGGTGTCTAAAGGTGGTGCCCACCACATGCTTTATTTACACCTGTTTGAGTAATGTTTGCTAAAAAAAAATTAAAATAACTTAGATTACAATTAAAAATTAAATATTGAAAAAAAACTGAATATTTGTGACCCATTTTAAAAAATTGTAAGTATGTCAGAAAGAGTCTCTTCAATTCTTTTCTAATGTTCCATTGTACCCTGAATACCTCTAGAAAATTGGGAAAGAACTGAGAGATAAACAAATATATTCTGTTTTGGTCTTTTCATGGGATTTGTTGACAGTAAGAAAAATATAAAGATACAGCCTAACCTTGTGAAGCAATAGGCCAGATCAGTATTGTATTTTATTTAGAATGAGTCCAGTTCACAGAGTTATTATTGGCACTAGAACAGCATTACCAGGCCTGCCCTACCTCCAGTGCATCTGTTCATTTTAATTCCCTCCAGGTTTCCTCCCTCTTTTTCGCTCATCATATCCTTCAGCTGTTACACCAGGTGAAAGGTGGCTCTAATGCCTCCCACCCCTGGTAGCTGTTGGCAGCTTGTTGTGGAGCTGACGGAGGAGTCTGTGCCCTCTGTCACAGGCTTCCGGGACAAATATAGATCTGCAGCAGTTGTTCCTCTCTAATTCATACCATAGGGAGCACATTGGTATTATTTTTGTCACACATGCTGTGGAAATTCAATTTATAAGGGAAAAATAATATGGATTTATATATGGAGCTGCACTGATTAGACTTTCTATGTTGCAAGTGCCAAGTGTATTGTGTGTGTGCGGTGACAGGAAGGTGTAATTTCAACTGTACATACAGTATATGAGGTTGTAGGTTGCACACAATAGGGTTGTTAAAGCCAAGAGCTTAAACAAGACTGTAACTCTTTATAGTTTTATTGCTGCCAGTGGTCGAAGTTAAAAGCTCTTTAAGTAAATCAGCCAAGTGTCTGCATAGAACAGAGCTGACGTGAAAACCAAAGACAAATCCACATAGTAGAGCTTGGATCAGACAAATGCAGAGAGTGAAGAACGTTACACTGAATTCTGTATATTGAAAGGTGCTGCCATGGTGTTTTTAATTAGGTGCGTACTGGTGTGACACTAATGTCGGTCTGTAAGTTGCAGTGAAACCTTTGCATGAAGACGAAGCTACAGCGATGCTATCTGTATCTTTTCTGGTTTGGATCTGTAAAGGTTTACTTCTGCAAGTCAGACACATCGCTTCAGCGTGTTATAATGATGTGTTCGGAGCTGATGGCCTGGAGGCTTTCAAGCTGTGATTTGAAGTTTGATTAAGATACAGGAATTACTTTACCAACAAAGTCACTGATTCATCTAGTCCTGCTCATGAAGATTCATTAGTGAATATCAGAGATATTCCTACAGTCACTCTGTTTTATAGGTCTTGAGGAGTATTGAACTAAAGGGGCACCTGCAGAGAGCAGACCTCCGCCAAGGCCTAATGCCCTATCTTGCAATGTTGAAGGTGCAATATACGAAACTCAGAACATTGATTTCGCAGCAAACTACTATTATTCATGTCCCCATCGGCTTGCTAATCAATGCCGCTCTGCACTGCGCTATACCTGGGATGGACATGCACAAGAGAGTGGTGCTCATATGGCATTGCTCATACCTGTCTGCATGATCACACTGTTGGAAATTTTAAATTTGAATTAAAAAAAATTGCTCCTCATCTCTACTTGAGGCCAGCAGCTGAAGGCTACATTAGCCTCTACTAGCATAACAAACCTTAATCTCCAAAATACCTGTTGGAGGTAAAGTTGCATTCTGGATAATGTAGGCATCAGGTTTTGAGCTGTTGGGAGAAGTTTGCTTTCAGGGATTTCAGCCAGTCTTTTCATGACCCTTCATCCATCCATCCATCCATCCATCCATCCATCCATCCATCCAGGCAACAGGCTGGGCAAAGTACTCCACAAGTCCTTCTCCCCCTCCTGGTAGATGTCTGAGGTGTTCCCAGGCCAGATAAGAAATATAATCCCCCCAGCATGTTCTGGGCATACCCTCTCTACCCAGTTGGACGTGCCTGCAATACCTCTTACGGGAGGTGCCCAGTATGAATCCGGATTAGATGCCTGAACCACCTCAACTGGCCCTTTTTGACGCTGAGGAGCAGCGACTATACGCTGAGCTCCCTTCAAATGTCAGAGCTCCTCATCCTATCCCAAAAGCTGAATCAAGCCACCCTACGGAGGAATCTCATATTGGCCATTTGTATCTGTCATCTCATTGTTTTGGTCACTACCCAAAGCTCATGACCATAGCTGAG
Organism: Epinephelus lanceolatus; assembly: GCF_041903045.1. Classification (NCBI taxonomy): domain Eukaryota; kingdom Metazoa; phylum Chordata; class Actinopteri; order Perciformes; family Serranidae; genus Epinephelus; species Epinephelus lanceolatus. The sequence continues at coordinate 39,703,297 of NC_135734.1, forward strand.
GTTCGGAACATAGATGGACTAGTAAATTGAGAGCTGTGTCTTCCGCTCTAGCTCCCTCTTTACCCTGACAGTTCAGTGCAACACCTGCATTGCTGATGCTGCACCAAACTGTCCATCTCATGCTCCAATTTACCCTCATTCTTGAACAAGACCCTGAGATACTTAGACTCCTTCTCTTGGAGCAGTAACTCTCTCCCAACCCAGAAGGGACAATCCACCATCTTTCTTAGTTAGGTTTAGGAAAAGGATCATGGTTTTGGTTAAAATGAATACCAGATTTCTACCCAAAGGGGTTTTCTGCCAGAAATCCCTGAAGGCAATCTTCTCCCATGTCTGGATCCTTTGGTTCAACCTGTCCTTCACGAGTCCAACAAGGATACAGGAGTGCAATGCTAAATTAGCGGAGCACTCTTACCGATTTCATTAACCTGCTCACCTTGTCAAGTTAGCAGTAATAGATGAGCACTAATGAATCCAGCAGCTTTATGCTGAGAGTTCAAGAATCTTTCGCCAGTCCTTGATAAGACAGTTAGTGATAATAATGCATTACACATACAAATGCCCAGAAGATGTTAATCAAAATGCAAGAGCTGCTCCATGTTATAGGAAGACTTGTGTCTTTGTCTGGACTGATTTAACACTGCTTTTGCCAGTCTGAAGACAGAAGGAGATCTGCCCCAGAATACAGAAAACTCAGCAGCACTTCTGTAGACCTTTGCCTCTGTGGCAATCAACCGGCTCGTCTGAGGCAGTGATGGGTTGGACGGGGCGGGGGGGGTGGGGGGGGCATCTGTGTGAACTCCATTTGTTTCCCCCTCCAGGCCCCAGTGGCCAAAGCAAGGTCAGACTAGTCTCTGGAGCCGGACCGGGTGAATGGACCCCGATGGATTTTCTCTGGCTGAAATGATAGGCTTCTGTGCCCATTGATTGACTCTCTTTGAAGTTTAGTTTTCCATTTTACTGTATTGCCTTTGAGGATGCGGCTAACCCAAAAGAGCATAAATGGAGGGCTGGGGAGTGAGTAGGCGTGGGGATATTGCTTTGGATGCAAATCATTGACAATTTGTCTGTGGAAATTCAAATGGGGCTCTGGCTGTGAGGAGTTAATGAAGTACTGGACTCAGAGCTTCACTCCTCAGCTTGCAAACTGAGTAGAAAGGAATAGACTGTATGGCCCATGGATTTAATACCCCTCATATGTATTCACTCACATACTGTATTTTGACTCACTTAGCCATTCAGCCAAGTCCGTCAGTCGATCAGTGAATCAGTTAATCAGTCGGCTTCCTCTCTCACTCATGCACTCCCACTATCTCTCTTTCTTAGACAAACACACACACACACACACACACACACACACACACACTGCAATTGCTGGTAATCAACTCAGAGAAAAAGAGATGTGTATCTCTCAGCCCCTCAGGCATTCAAACAGTGATGGTGTATTCACTGCAGCGGCTCCATATTGTCTCTGAGGGCAGGAAACAAAACGTGAGCGGCTTAAAAGATTGAAGTCTGAAAGTCCAGCAGAGACACTTCCAAGTCAAACTTGTGATTCCCTTCACTTGCTTGCTGCTGATCTTGGTCTTGTACTCTACATGTTGGCTCACACCACATACTGTAGTCACCAGGACCAAACAGGCCTGTACAACAGCGGGTCGACTTTCCCGACAGCTTGAGCTGAGATGTCGCACTCACAGCTTCGCAATCAGTATGCTTTATGACTGAAACAATGTCATTGCTCATAGTGTGAATCTGAATTGTAATTAATGTCTCCCTCACGTTTTGCCATCATGTAACAATTACACATGACTATCAGGCAAGTGTGTAATTAGTATTCAGCTCTCCTCTGCAAATGTTCTCAAATCCCAGTTTGGCATTCAGCTAAAGCCTGTCTAGACCTGAGTAAACAGATCACAAGTAATGAAATGCAATGCAGGATGAGACAGTGTTTAAAAGGCTGGCCCACTCCGGTGCAGTATCGGTCCACTGAAAGTTACCTCTGTCCATATAAAGTCTGTATTTTGTGCACTTTAATTCAGCCCATGTAACCTCTGCTCCCTGTGTGTACTTACCATCTACTTCCCTCAGGGGAAATCAATGCAGACGGGTAGCGGACAGTGTTTATCTTCTATTGTGCAATGAAAAACGCTTAACATATATAGGGAGAGTCTGTCCTCTTGAAAGCTTTCAGCAGTGTTTTATTTAAGTAGGTCAGTGTTTTGTTGATATCTGATGTTGGGCCTGATGGAGAAAGCTGCACAGATAGACTCTGCTTTCACATAACGACAGCTCAGTGCTTCCCTCGTCTTTTTTTTTTATCTCTCTTTCCCTCCCTGTCTTCCCTTTTCTCTCAAGCTCTCGTGTCATACTAGTGCTTAACTATGCACAGATGATTTCGGAGGTGCTGAAGTTGGCTAAGTCCCCCATCAGGCTGTGGCATCCACACATGCAGCGAGCTGGGTTGCTTGCCTGTCTGTTTCGCATATCTCCCCTGGTGGAAGTGATAACACGTGGAGCTTTCACATTGTTGTTTTCTCAGCAAGGACTTGATGCAGTGAAAAGTGCCTGATGCAATCCCATGTTGAGTCCCCGGAGTGCAGCACTCATTTATGTACAGATAAGTTTGGTATTTTTTAGCCTGGACACTATTTTCCCATGTTTTTGTGTCTGCATGACCAATGTGGACTACTATTTTTTAAATTCGTCCCGTATTGAGCGAGAGGGCTGCAGCTGGCAGTGGCAAAATAAGCTGTAATGTAGCCATGCAGGGCATATTTGCAGCAATGTACATCCACTAAATGTGCTTGTTTTTGCCACTGACAGGCTCACATTGTTATTATAAGTGCCTGACAACATTATAGAAAGGATCCTTACAGAGTTAGACCTCGACTTTTTCTTAACCAAAAGCAATTTTGGGGCTGTTTCTCATTAAATAAAAAGGATCATACCCTTTACAAAAGGTCTGTCTCTGTAGGGATCCTTTCGATAATGTTGTCAGATGCTTAGAATGATAATCTGAGCCTGTCAGTGGCAAAAACAAGCACTTTTAGTGGACATATATTGATGATGCATAAATGCCCTGAGTGGTTATATTAGCAGCCTGTTTGGCTGCATTGGTGTCCTGGACCAATTTCAAATACTGTTTCCATTAGTCACTTATAGTGCTTTCAGACCTGGAGTTGTCTTGCTTTGGTCTGAATCAGGGACTAATTTCGTTACAAAGCTGCATAATTGCCTGGAGTTGGTTCGTGTTCTCACGGCAGCATTTACAAGCGGACCAGATAAAATGCCTTGCGTGAGAAAGCTGCTGTTGATTGGTCAGAATTTCCATGTGGGAAAAATCCAGGAAGTTAACAAAACGTTGAAGAAGAGTACACTTGCAAGATAAATGTGACACTTTCTAATGTCACAATGGAGGGACAACTACGCAGGTTGATTTTAGTGCTGGTGACTGTGGACTATATTGCTGTCATTGTTCATTTCAGTCAAACCATACAGTTTGAAAACGAGGCGCGGCTCCACCTAGGAAACAATGTTTTGATGCATTGGATGTGCTGAATGTGCATATTAAGGCAGTACAGGAGGAGGTGCACATTAATAATCCTCCAGGACTGTAACATGCTCATGTTTAACCCAAACAATGTGTCATGTGACTGCAGCTGGTTCAGATCGAGGTCGGAACACGTTCTCACCACAAACTGCACCAGTGTTTGTTATTAACTGGACCGAGACCACCTCTTCAAGAAGGTCTCGGTCCAGTTGTTTTGGTGCACAGCAGAGTGCGATTATTGTGTTCACACCTGCCCAAACGAACCACACTTAGGGGGCAAACGAACTTGAGTTTGATTGAAATGAACCAAACTGGGCAGGTGTGAGAGCACCCTTGAGCCATTCATTCATAATGTCAACTTTATCTTATTAAGTATTGATTGTAAACAAAAAAAAATCTCAGCAAGAAAAGTGTTGATAATTTGTCTGAGTGCTTGTACAGGAAAAGTAGCACATGACAAACAGCTCACAATCAGCACTGCAGGTATAATTGACCCACTTCTCAACACGTGCTGTAAAACACATCGTAACATAAACTGTAAAGTGTGATGAAACTTCTGTCCTCAATTGCTTTTGAGGGACAGAAATGCCAACACTGACCTGTTTTCATGCTTGTGTCTGGCTCTCTGTGTGGAGCCGAGAAGTGTTTTTCACAGGGAGGCTTGGAAAAAACACAAGATGAAAGAAAAGAGGAAGAGAATAGTCTCATATTGTGCTTCAACAGAAAAGAGAACTGTGCTGTTTTTCGACCGTCTACTTGCAAGTGTGTATTTGCATTAAAAAGAGAAGATAGTTGTGCACAGTGCGCAGGGAGGGGAGAAACATTGTCCCTCCCTTCCTCCTTACTTCCTTCAGAACAGCTGTGTGTGTCTACGGCAGGGTGGAGTAAAGGGGGGGCCATAAAAAGGGGGAAGGAAGGGAAATGATGTTCTCACACTACAGCTTCAGACTTTTACCTCAGACAATGCTGTATGGATTCTGATTGACAGCTATCAAGTTTTCTCTCCCGGTGTATTGCCTGAGCGACAGTGAGTGTGAGGTGTCATTGTCAATCTTGCCTTTCTCCTTGTGGCTGACAGTGACATCAACACCCTCGCTCTTGTCAGCTTGCCTGCGCCGGTACTTGTGGGAATGATGACTGAGCTCAGGACAGCTAAGAATGCCTTATTGGACGGACTGTTCAACAGTCCCGCCAGTAAGCCTTTTCCCAAGAGGCGATGCCTCAGTGATGTGAGTATTTTTCACTTGCTGGAAGTGAGAGATTCTTCTCGCTCTAGTTATTGTTGCTTGTTTAATTCTTAAGGTGGCTTGGAGACAGAGCTATAATATGTGTCCAGTGCTGCAGGACAATAGATATTGGATTTTTGTACATTGTACAGATAGATACATGCTCCACTGCCCTGGGATCTGTTTTTAGCCCCATACAGATCATCTGTGTTAGGGGAGAAAGTGCCTCCAGCACAGACTTTTTTCTTTTTTAACCTGATGACAGCACGCAAAATAGAAGTCACAAACTCTGCAATGATGCTGCTTTTATTAGGACACATATCTACATAGCTATTTGCTCATGTTCTGCTGCACTGAAACGGCTCCCCCACAATCCAGGAGTGCATTGCCTCCCATCTTTCTCCGGAGAGATTCAGCACTGATGTGGTTACTGTATGGTTCACTGCTAATCTGGTCAGCATAAGACAATGTTTGTTGATGTTTGTTTTGCAGTCAGGAGAGCGGTATCTCCCCAAATATCATATGGCACTGTTTATTTTCACATGCAACAATAGACTACAGGCTGCACCTTTGGCTTTATGAGGTCAGGGTGTGTGTTTGTGAAAGTGTGCTTTTACGGCGGGCGGTAGGTGTGTGTTTAAGTATCTTTTAGCACGTGCAAAAATGTTTCTGTGCATGCACGTGAATGCTTTCCCGTGGTTTTGTGTGTGTGTGTGTGTGTGTTTTGCACGTCCTGCAGCGCCCCTCAGTAAATTTAAGCTGTCATGTGGAAACATCAGCTTGGCACTTCAGTCCACTTGTGTTACATGGTGAACAGAGGGCTCACCCCACAACAAGCACTGCCGCCAGGGCTGCTGCGATCCTCTTCATCTCAGGTTTGAGCTGCTTAACATCCATAACGTGGCCTCTGCAGATGAGAAAGCATGCCTGCGGGCGTTTCCTTGTACTTTAACCTGGAGCAGTACCTCAGCTAATTGGACAAAAAACTAAACGATGTTCTGCGGTAGTGCATGGTTCAGGTGTGATTATGAATTTAGAAGCTGGATTGAAGCCTCCTTGTGTAATGAGCAGCACTGGTGTTAGTACACCAGACTGACATGAAACCCAGTTGCCAGACCGTCCATGCTCAATTATTTTTGTTTCCTGCCTTGCACACTTTGTATCTGCTTGTTATCTGATAGGTTAAGTGTCTCATTCACACATTAATGTGCCTCAGACGCCCAGCTCTGAGTGTCTTCCAGCTAATTTTGCCATGCGTGCAGTCAGATGAGCTGTTGGCTGTAGCAACAGAGAGAGGCACCATGGAGCTTTGAGGCTCATTTTCCCCGTAGACTTACTTGTTTACAGTGTGTTTGTCTTGAAGCATGGAGGAACAATTCTCCTGGAGTTGAATGGCGTCTCAGTGAGATTGGTGTCAAGTGGGGTGGGGGATGTGTTACGGAGTGCCGTCATAGTGAGATGAGGAATTAGGGGGTGTCAGAGATTCCAGCAGGAGGTCCCATGTCTTGAGACTGCACAGCCAGCTTTAGCAGTGAGCAGAGATGAAGGATAAGTGAAGGCTGCGGGGGAAACATATCCAGACAACTTATAAACGCTTTGTGGATCTGTGTCAACTCTCTTCCCCAGACCTCGGACCTGTTTGCCATGATCGAGAGGATGCAGGTACTGTAAGCGGTCCCCGGGTTCTGCCTTTCGTACTCACTGCTTAAACGTGACCATTTTTCCTCCTAAGCTTTAATCAGAGAGCATCCTCAGAAATTCACTTGCTTTGGACATAAAACTTCCATTTACTTCTATTCTGAGACTCACGTTTTTCTGCTTTTCCTGCTATTTTTGTACTCCAGATCACAACCCTGCTACTGCAACACTTTTGTGTGTCCCTCTCTTTGCCATTTATGTTTTGGGGTTTTTTTTGTATTCGCAGCAGTGACAGCCCTAGGCTGCCTCTGGAAACCTGATGCTTGTGAATGTGCTGAACAGAGCCTTTTTGTTTCCTCTTCACAGCTGTGTAGTTTTGTCTGCGTCACCAGACGTGTGAAATATTGTTATGGATTTGTAGGGATGCAGTTTGTTTTGTAGCCTGTGATGTTCAACTCCAGAGTAACACAAAACAGAAGCAAGAGTAGCAGATTCTGAGTAAGCCAGTGGAAAGAGATCAACACATATTAAACATATCCTCTTTGCTACTGTGGACATTCACACATTTTTTTATTTTTACTGAATCTAAATACAGTTCTTTTTCTTCCTTTTAAATCTGAATTAAAGTTCCAGTGTGTAGGATTTAGGAGGATATATTGGCAGGAATGGAATATAACATAATAATTGTGTTTTCTGTAGTGTGTAATCACCTGAAAATAAGAATCATTGTGTTTTTGTCACCTTGGAATGAGCTGTTTATATCTATAGAGGTAGCAGGTTCTTGTCTACGGAGGTTGCACCACCATGTTTCCACAGTTTTGGAGAGGTAGAGACCTCTGCGAATTATTTGGCTCCTGGGAAAAACCTCCTAAACATCTGGATCTTTAGTTATCAGAAAAAAGTTGAGCACACATAAGCAGATGCAAGAATAGTAGCCTGTCTTCAACATGCCAGACAGCACAGGAGAAACACTGATATGATACTGATACTGATACTGATAGGGGGCAGCAGTAGTTCAGTCCCCAGGGACTTGGTTTGGGAACCGGAGGATTGCCTGCTCAAGTCCCTGTCCGGACCAAATATGAACCACTGCTTTATCCAGTATTCCACTGGTCCATTTTTTTCTGTAAAGGAGGAGACCTCTGTGGATAACTCGGCTCATGGTACAAACCTCTGCAACAATAAACACTGAAGGAATTCTAACCGGCAGAAGTTTCAGCTGGTTGAAATCTGCAATCCTCACTGCTAGATGCCACTAAATCCCTCTAATGCAGGATTTATGCTTCTGCGTCAAATCAACGTCGTACTTACGTCATACAACGTCGGTTCTACATCAATGCAGAGCTAACGCTGTACCCTATAGCCAGGCCATAGCCTGACGTGCACCTACTCAAAAATGTAACTCCACGTTGTGGCAACGCAGACCTCCTGTCTATTTCTATAAGCTGACACCATTTTCCTCAGTGGAAGCAAAGCTGTTATTTACCTCCAGAAAAACAGCACTTTAAGTCTTGTGTGTGATTTATCCTGGCTTCATATGAGCAGAGGAAATCTCCGCTCGTCACTAGGCTAATTTATACAATGTAAAATGCCATAGGCTTGTGCTAAAAACATTAGCATGGTGTATTTGTTTGGAAAATGTGTCAGGTGTTTGTCTGTGAATGCTGCGAGTTATAGTGAAGCTGATTTGTGCACTTGTGTTTGCAATTGACGTTATTAAGCCATGTTTAATGTGTGTTTTGAATCAACTAATCTTACCAGCATTTTTCAGAAACCCAGACACTGACTTGTGTTTTGGAGGTGTAACTGCAGAGTGACACAGACACACCATCGCACAAGTATAAATACTCACAATGGCGTACCCCATGTGCGTCGGCTACAGCGTAGGTTCTGCATAGACGCACAAGTATGAATCCCATTTAAATCTTACACACTGTTCCTTTAAGTCTTCTTCTAAGAGGTCAAATATCGTATGAAATTGATCTTATAGCTTGGGCATTGCTGTGTCATGGTCAAATTAACATGATCTGAAACACCATTTAAATCTGAACTGTCTACAATGATACTATCTTAGTTAGAAACATAGAAATATTGCTAAAGGAGGCACAAAAACATGATCTAGCTTTGGAGTATGTACAACACTGGAGAAGCTCAAACATTTCTCTGAAGTTTCACTGCTGGAAAAAGAATCACAGGCATAAAAGGCGTGATGTCAAGGCGTGAAGATCTGTATCACTAATACGTTCATTTTAATTGTAAAGTGTGAAGTGTTTCTGAGCTTCATGGGGATTTTAGGGAAGATTCAAATTGTATTCATTTTTTTTTAGCTTTTGGTTGAGAAGCACCTGAACAGCACAGAAGCAGTTCTCCCGGGTTGCAGATGGCAGTAACATATCTTACCAGCAGTAATGCATATTCTCCAACAAGTAAAGGGAATGAGGGAGGGAGGGAGAGACAGAAGCAGCGGAACCGTCTTCAAAGAATGAATTTAATGAAAGCATTTCCAATTTCCATTTGATTCATCTCCTGTAGTCCTAAAAAAAAAAAAAAAAAGTGCATCAAATTTGATACGTTTCAAATCTTGCTGGAGGGCATTCCACACAAAGAGGCCACTGATCAGGAATGCTTTGTTCCTCATCTCTCTCCCTCTGTGCTTTGGGAACTGTCAGTAGTTATGAGTCAGCAGAATAAAGATAGAGTAGATGGAAAGCCCTTTTTGGCACTTTCTGGCCCTTTAGTGAAATTGTGGTTTGTGGTATATCTGCAGTATGGCGTGAAGGAAACACCTTCTCTGTCCTCATGGATCTCTGCTTATCTTTTCACCAGCTATAGTCCGCAAACTATCGATCCTCTTTACTTCCTTTTTCTGTTGTCCATCTGCTGATTGAGCTCGTGTTATGTAAACATGAATTATTGTCACAGAGACTAATCTCACTCTATGCTGCTGCATACATTTCAAATGATACAAATGTTCTGTGTCATGCATGTCTTTGTTTATCTTTCTGAACCTGTGTCGTAGATATTCCACCTGTTCTCTCAGTTTGCTTTCATTTCTCTCTCCGCAGGGTTGCAGAATGGATGAGCAAAGATGCCCCCTCCCTCCGCCCCTCAAAGTGAGTCGCAAATCCTCACATCTCCTCAGAGACCACAGTCTGGTAAAGCATCCGTAATGGCAGAGTTATAAACCTTTCCTTATCAGCTGTCAGACAGGCTTTAGGACGCTCACCGACGGAGTTAGGAACTCGACGGGGACTGGGATTGCAAAATCCTAAGCTGTCCTGTTACCTAGAAAGGCTGATGCAGTCGGCAGTGAAGACGGGGAAATACTCTCAGCTGGAGCTCTGAGGTCAAGTCAGAGAGGGCAAACAATAGATGGTAATCATCGGAATGAAGAGTGTAAACCATTTAATATTGTGGACTGATAACGGTCAGATAACTTGGTGAGGGTTTGACCGCCCTGTGATGTGTATAATATAGCTTTAGAGTTCGCAGTCCTGCTGGCATTAATAATTAAAGGGAAAATGCCACCCTATAAAAATGTGTAAATGAGCTATCACTATACGGCCAAAAGAATGTGGACATCCATGTGTGATTATTGAACATCTAATTCCAAAACCATGGGCATTATGCTGCTGTAACAACAATGCTGCTGCCCCCTCACAAAAATATTCAAATATAAAGTCACTTTCCAACTGCACAAAAAAAACACCTGCTAACATCTGTCTTTTCAATGCATCAGCAAAGATTTTAATTGGCATTCACACCCGTGTCAAATGACTCTTAGTAGGCATGGGTATTTGTTGCCTCTGGCTCCAATCGGCATTGATGGCAACATAACAACTGGGTGAATGTGCTAATTTAAGCCCCTTCCTCCTTCACCAGCAAGATGCAATGATGAGCCGTCACAAAACACTGTCCGTCTCTGCTCAAGCAGCACTCAAACGTCGATCCAAATTAGTCTGCACCGTGTTCAAAAGAGAGACTGGATAACTGGGAGATGTATGAAAAGAAGTAAGCATCATGAAGCTTTCATAGACCTCCATGCTCCTCTCTGCTGTCTACCTGTTCTCCGGCCTGTCTGTGACGTTGAACGTGACACACCAAAAAGAAAACACCACACGCAGAAAAGCATACTCATCTGCTGCAGAGCTGCTCTCATCTACTGGCAGTGGGAAAGGTAGTGTGAAAGCCTATTTTTTGCAGGTTTACCTGTGTGTACAAAACCCACATACACAGGCTAATTTTGAGTCCGTTTTTTTCGTGGGAAAATGTCAAACATCTAAAACTGAACAACTTCACGTGTGTGTCGATCACATTTGCACGCTGAGTCCGAAACTTTCGTCAGTCATTAAAATTTTTGGAACAGGTTTGATTTTTTGCATTTTTTGCATCCGTCAGAGCCTTTAGAGACGTGTGACTGAGAATCAGTGAAGAAAATGTGTTGGCAGAGGAATCATTCCATAACTCAGACAGCTACGTTCAACAGGTTAGATAGTAATATTCAGGTGGATGATGATGACGAGGAGGAGGATGTGGACCGCACACAGAATGTAGAGACAGAGAGATGGGACAGCTCCGCCCCTTCATGCAGCTGCAGTGCCAAATGAGAGACAGGGAGGGAGTGGTGACAGCCAGATAGGTAGCTCTAATGGAGAGAGGCAAAAGAGGAAATGTGTCTTTTCATTTTGTCACGTATTGCGAATTTTCAAATGAATAGAACAATAAATATGCACCTGAATCATACTGGCACACAGAAACCAAAAGGTTTCTGTGTGCCAGTATGATTCAGGTGCATTTTCATGCCACCCCAAGATTGTCAGAGGCTCCATCTGGCCACCTTTGTTAAAACCTTCTGTTGGCGCCACTGCTGTAACAGCCTCAACTTCTCTGAACAGGCTCTCCAGGAAAACTTTTGAGCCTAGCTTTAACCGATTTGTTTCTGTTCAGCCACAGAGCATTAGTGAGGTCAGGCACTGATGGTGGGCGATAAGGCCTGGATTTCAGTCAGCATTACACTTCATCCCAAAGGGGCCAGATGGAGTCGTTGTCGGGCTCTGTGCAGGCCGGTCAAGTTCTTCCACACTAAACTTGGATAACTGTTTCTTTAAGGAGCTGGCATTGTGCAGGGGGATAGTGTCATGTTGAAACAGGACAGGGTCTTCTCTAAACTGTTGCAACAAAGTTGGAAGAACACTGTGGTCTAAAATACAGTATATAATAATATCAGTGTGTCCTGCAGCTGTTAGGTTTCCCTTAGTTAGCGCTAATGAGCTTAGCTCACACCATGAAACAGCCCCAGACCAAATTTATATAAAACAGGCCCATACTTTGGGATATACTTAAGATTATTTTTTGAGGGGGGCTTTTTGCTTTTTTTTTAATTGATAGGACAGTATTAATTTTAAAAGGGGAGAAAGAGAGAGAGAGAGGATGACACACAGCAAGGGACTGCAGGCTGGAATTAAACCCATGGCTGCTGCAGCAAGGATGTTGCCTTTGTACATGGGACACCTGCTCTACCCACTGAGCTACTGGGCACCTGTGCTTTGGGATTTACTTTAGTGTTCCATGGCTCATGCATGTCTGGGTCAGCCTGTTGGTGTATGCAGACAATGTGATGAAGCTGCAGTGGAGGCTTTTTTTTTTTTGCAGCAACTCTTAGATGTATACCATGCAGGATTTTCCAAAATGTGTAGACTCATACAAAAGTAATCCCTCTTATTCATCTCTTATGACTTGCTAGAAGTATGTTTTGATGGATTTATCTGCAGACACCCTGCCCTCTGCCTGTATTTTCTCCTTATTTTGTTGTGTTCGGGACATTTCTGGGCACAGTGCACAGGTGAGAACAGGACTTTATAGTGACCAGGTGCCAGACAATAAGCAATAGGCATCCAAGAGGACGCTTTGAAGATCGTGGACCCAGTGCCAAAAAAATCTGAGGGTGGCTTTCTCTCATGCTGGCAAGCATGTTTACAAACAGTAACCCACAATTCCTGCGTAGATTTAGGGCTGCCCTCAACTAAGAATTTCCTAGTCGTCCAGTAGTCGTCATTTAGGGCCATTAGTCGACTAGTCGCCTGCATTTTTACGATTTAAATTTGATAATTAAATGATATATTTTGGGCGGGGCAACACAATGGTTTGAGTTGAAGGTGTGAGAAAGAATAGTATCAGTAACATTGTTAACACTGTGCTACATTACAGAGAAATACAAAAGCGTACTAATAAACCTTCATTAATATAGGCCTATATTTTATCTACAAGTGCACGTCACACACTGAGCGAGCCGCCTGTTAATGACGCTGTGGGCTAATGGGCATGTAGCTACTTCCATGTTTCAGATGATACGTCATGTTTGTAGTCGACCAATGAAGATGAGTTTACATATCACCTTGGGTTCGTCCTTCACCTTCTCAAAATGATCCCACACTTTGGATTTCCTGCCCGACATGTTATTGACTAGCCTGTGGAATAACCGCAGGTACCAGCCCTGGAAATTAACGTCACTCCTGTCTGACTGCTGAGCGTGGCCACTTCCTGTTGCTGTCCTTTCAAATTAAATTCCCACATGGTCCAGTCATATAGGTTTGGATTTATTTTGACAAGGTGCAGCTCCTCATAGAGTTTCACGTTTGTTTGTTCTTGCCAACTAATGACCTTTCTGGTTGACCAACATTTGGTTGACTTGTACGGGGCAGCCCTGCATCGTATACCCTTAACACCAATAAAACATCAGACTTTGTTATTGGCCCTTTTTTAGAGTGCTCTGTCCAGACCAAACATTTCTAGCCACACTAGCTAGCGGCTCTCTGAAGGTCACAGTCAACCAGATAGTTGTTCAGTCAGCCCATCACTTTGGCCCTGACTGAAATACCTCAGCTACTATAGAATAGACTGAAATTAAATTGTGTATAGGCATTCAATGTTCCCAGATGATTTAACCTACTGACTTTGGCAATATCCTGACTTTTCCTCCAGCACCACCATGAGGTTGACATAATTTGTTTTATGTTAAAATGTCTTGATAATTATTGGCTTGATTGCCATAGGATTTTGACACAAATGGAGTGAATCCTCTTTACTTTGGTGTTCCTCTGACTGTCCCTCTAGTTCCTCCTCCATGGTTGCTACAGTTGCCAATAACGCAATGTCATCAGAAAGGTTACATTTTGTGTAAGGGACTTTGCGTTCACTTAGTTGAGCATAAGACGAAGTTCTCTTGCTTTCACTTTTGCTACGTATAGCTGTTATAACTTGTAATGGAACAGGTCCAGGTACACTCTGCTGAGGTTGTTGAAAGGCGTTCTTGGGAAATGGACAAAATCACTTTCTGAAATTGAAGGGAAGTGTGTTTGCCAAGGAAGTAAGCTGCAATGTTTTGTCACAAAAATGTTTTTCTGCAAAGGACATCAGAATACCACAGTAACTGAATACAACTATCAGATGGTAAAATGAGGGATGCAATGTTTGTTATTGTGTGATGTCCAGCGATGTGTTTTAAATAGGACTGCATGCATTAGCTGCCAGTAACTGAAAGTAAACTTCTCTCACAAAAACATATCCAACAGAAAGCAAGGCACTTTCTTTTTCAAAGTGAAAGATTGTATTGTTGTCTTTTTGTCATGTCACTGCTGAGATTTTTTAACACCCACTCATGAAATAAAATATTTCAACATTTACTAAATGACAAGCTGAAATGACAACTTACATTCTAACAATGAGAGCAGTGAGTGCAGATTTATGACTTGCATTCACCAGAGAGGATATAAGGCATTTGTCAGACGTCCTGCTAATGTGGCCTCTGTCATGTTTGCAGGATGAGAAAAGTAACCCTGAAAAATGATGACACTGTAGTTAATATTCTGTCACAGTGTTAAGATGCTCATTGTTATTTCCTCAAAGAACCAAAAGTGAAAGTATGACTTGAAGCGGCTGTTTGTCAGCTTGACTCATATTTGTTTCCCTCCCTGCAGACAGAAGAGGACTACATCCCTTATCCCAGCGTCCACGAGGTACATGCCACACTCTCTCCCCACAGATAACTCACAATGCACGCAGACACTGCAAAGCTAAATGTTTAAACAGGATAAACAAAAGCACACATGAAAGCAGTGCAGTGCTCGATGTAACACGCCAGCTAATCAGTGTTATTATTGTCCATCACTGTCAGGTTCTGGGTCGCACGAGCCCCTTTCCACTCATCCTGCTGCCCCAGTTTGGCGGTTACTGGATCGAGGGGACCAATCATGAGCCTAAAGACCCACCAGAGGCCGATCAACCCCCCTGTCCTACCTCCCACGTCAAATTGGAGACGAACAGCCTCGCCAAGATCTACAGGAAGCAATTCATGGGCAAGGTGAGGATGGGGAAAAGAGGTCTGGTTTTAAGCATCACAAAACAAGATTCAAGATCACACAGAGTGGGAAATTTGTCTTTGGCCCTACACCCATATTGCAGCCATAGAAATACAACATACAACATTGACAAATCAACATTATACCCAACGTAGCAAGAAGAAACCTTAAAAGATAACTTGCAAATCAGCAAATCGTTATAATCCAATGCCAGATCTGGATTTATCTAACATTGTTTAAAAGCTTGATGGACAGAGATATGAATGAACTTTTAAATCTGTTCACTCTAAATCTCCGACCAGAGGGCAGCAGCTTGTACTCTGTATGCAGAACATGAGAGGAGTCATTGGTGATCTTATTGGCTTGACTTAAAGTAGCCTGTTTAAAAATAGACTGCATGAAAATGTGCTCTTTGACACCTATTATTTTCCACGCAGTATGGATCAATCAAAACATCAAACTGAATGATTTACTCAGTCTACTATAGGCATCCTAAAATATATAGTTGTATTTGGAAAAGGTTCCTTATTTCCATTTCTTTAAATTCACTAGCCTGATATCAGTGATGTATATCGATTTTATGTAACAGTGACCCCTAAAAACTTATCTTACGATATATGGACATGACCTCGATCATTATGCTGACCTCGATGTTGCCTCCCCGTTGTGTTTACGTGCATGTTTGTTTACGTAAGAGCGTCACCAACATTTTAGACAACATGATGCCATTGTTGTTGTTGCTTGCTGGCTTGTCAGTGTTGCCAGATCTTGGGAGAGAAACAAGCAACCAGGACTATGGAAACAAGCCCAAAAGAAGCAACTGGACCTGGCAACGCTGCGGCTTGTCCTCCTCACATTTCTTCCGTCCTCCTGCGTGCTGACATGGAACGTATCCCGCCTCTCACTGGCTGATGCTCTTTGTCAGTCGTGTCACACTTCTCCAGTTTTCTAGCGTGCCAGATATTCAGTCCCAGTCACAGACGAGGGGGCGACTTGCTCGTAGGCTTGTTCACACATGTGGACTCGTCGTGGCAGACTATCTGCCGACTCACCTCCGACCCAAGGTGGCTCTCAAGATCCTGTGTCAAAATCGTGTAATGTGAACTAGGCTTAACAGATACTCCCTGGACTGTGGGAGGAAGCCGGGGTATCTGGAGAAACTCCCTAAAGAAGGGCACCCTGGGTTGGAACCAGGAACTAGCACTTCCTACCAGCAATATCACTGTCTGAATATTCTTAAGAATTAAAAGTTCACTGCTCTTTGAAAAGGGTGTTACTTGCATTATTAAGCTATGATATCATCATATCAATGGCATAAAATGATCTCAAAATGACAATAATATCACAATTATTATTATGGAACTATTTTTGGGATGATCAAAAGAAGATATTGAGTCAAGCTTACATATTTAGTCATCCAGTTGTCAGACCGCAGCTTATATGTGTTGTCAAAAACAGGACTTTGTCAAAGGAAAAAAGTTTGTGTGTGGGCTATCTATAATTCAATCACCATTGCAACAACAAGGATGATGTATCAGGCCCATGAAGCAACATGTCGGCCTTGCAAAGAGATGAGGACATACGCCAGCTGCCACTCTTTGCTTCTGACATTAAATCAAAGTGTGTGTTCGCCTTGAAAACCTTTACTTCTGTCAGTAAAGCTACGCCATTAGCATTCTCTCTCAAAGTGATGAAGCAAAGTGCATGCACAAGTACAGAGCACATATGCTACACAAAGTGAGAGAAAACATTCTCAGTGTCACCATATTTTGCTGCAGTATGTGACACTGAACTGTGAAACAAATTGCCTCCTTGTAAATACAGAATATATAGGTGGTGTGTGTATAGGTGTGTTAAATTAAGATTTGTAGAAAGTTGGTACCCTGTTTCACACCTTGTTCCTCAGGGGCGCTTCAGCTACTCTCCTAAATTAAAACACTGTTACTGTTACTCTCTCTGCCACTCTCCATTTATAATTTATTCTAGCAGTTTTTATTGTCAGTTGTTGGAGGAGTGTTCAGCCTTGCATTTAAATTTCTTCTGCTTATCTGTCCCCCAGGAACACTTTAATTATTACACCATGGATGCTGCCCTGGGCCACTTGGTCTTTTCCATGAAGTATGATGTCATTGGGGATCAAGAGCATCTGCGTTTGATGCTTCGGTACAGTTGCCTATTATCTTTATCTCTGACCTGTTTTCTCTCCAATTTGTGCTATTTTTTCTCGCCACGTCTTTCTTGATCACAGCCCTCTCCTTTGCTTTATCCGCTGTGATTGCTCTTTGCCTTTATTCTGTTTTCCTCTCTGTGTTTCTCTCTCTATGCCCCCATTTTTTCACACAACCCTGGCTTCAAATATCCATGTAATGCAATGATTTTTGGCATTTACCCATAGGTCTCCCAAAACAGAACCATTCCATATACAGTATTTTCACACATGACTTGACTGTTCCGGATAGATCACGTTGGGGTTTGTTTTTTGGCTCAAAAACAGCATTAAGTCAAGCAAAACTGACACAGAGGAAGAAGAGCATCCCCAGCTCTTTTGACTTCTAAAATATATTTCCTGCTTGATTGCTGACAGCAGGCAGTGCTGCAGCAAGGCATGCCCCCGCTGTCAGTGGGCACTCAATGAATTTTCTCATCAATTAGGTATGACTTCAGACGTCTGCTGCCCATTTCTCCCAGACTGACAGCAACCAGGCGACTATTGTCAAAGGATTGCAACATGTGTGTGTGCTGTACTTCTCTTCTACAAAATTACTTCGGCTCATTCATTTATTTTCCATAACCGCTTATCCTGTTTGGGGCCACGTGGGGGGGCTGGAGCCTATCCCAGCTGACACTGCGTAAGAGGCGAGGTACACCCTGGACAGGTCACCAGACTATCACAGGGCTGACACATAGAGACAGACAACCATTCACACTCACATTCACACCTACGGACAATTTAGGCCTTGTTTACACGGATACCGATACAAATAAAAACAGATTTTTATTCATCCCGTATAAAAAAAATTCCGGGTTTACACGATCAGTTGTGAAAACAATATCCCTGTTTACACGAAAACGCAAAAACAGCAGCTTTTTGTTGCAGTTAGCATACCAGGCCAGTAGTTGGCAATACGGCATATGTCAAACACCTTAGAAGAACGTTCTGCGCATGCGCAATGATTTGTTTTCCTCTTGGCACTAGTGATAAAAACAATGATAAACTACATTTTAACCTTATGTAGCATAGTTAGCTGCTATGCACAGCAGCAGACGTCTTTGTGCGCCGATGTAGCGGTGATGTTGATGCAGCAGCGCTAAGTTCATTTGTAAGCTTGTAAGTAGTCCCAAAAGTGCTAACAAATTGCAAACATCCCGGCATATATCCGCCATTGTTGTTGTGGTTCCTGGGCGCCTAATGGGCATGTGCAAACTGGGTTGCAGCGTCATCCGTATCCAAAATCTCCATCTCTCCTGTTTACACGTCTCCATAGAAATGGATATTTTTAAAAACTTTCACTTTGGAAGCAGTTTTTGAAAATCTCCGTTTTCGGCGAGAAAACCCTGGTTACATGTAAATGATTACCCTGGAAATCCAGAGTTCTCGCGAGAGCACAATTTGAATTTGCTCAGCAAGTTACTCTGGCAATCAGTAATGATGCTCATTATCCATGCCGTTGGAGCTGAGCTGCACCAATCACATCGGTGTATCTGATATAGGCAGGCCAGAGGCAAGCTAAGCAGATGACGACAGCGCTGTGACGACGAAGTCCGGAATCAGTCAGTAAACACTGCAAGATGGCTACGGATGAACACCAGTTGTTTGAAATGGCTTTGGCCGCTACAGTGAACGAGTTAGACTTGGCTTTTTCTCTAAAAGAGAAACAGAAGATGGCACTCGAATCTTTCCTTTGCAAGAAGGATGTTTTTGCTGTTTTGCCGACCAGATACGGCAAGAGTCTAATCTACCAGTTAGCTCCGCTGGTAGCTAAGCTCTGGATACGTCACCCCATGTATGGTTCTGATTGGTCGTAGTGTTATCCAATTGCGTGCAGTGATATTTTCAAATGCATGCTTGGTGCCGCCCCTCGAGTACCCATTTTCAGAAACATATGGAACCATATAAACAGGCCCTTAGAGTCACCAATAAACCTGCATGTCTTTGGACTGTGGGAGGAAGCCGGAGTACCCTGAAGAAACCCACCCTGACACAGGCAGAACATGCAAAACGAACCAAACCCTGGTCCCAATCCCCCACCCTGGGTTCGAACCAGCCCTCTTGCTGTGAGGTGACAATGCTAACCACTGCAGCACCGTGCCACAGAGGAAGAAGAGCATTCCCAATCCTTACTGACTTCTACTGAAATATATTTCCTGCTTGATTGTTGACAGCAGGCAGTGCTGCAGCAAGGCATGCCCCTGCTGTCAGTGGGCACTAAATAAATTTTCTCATCAATTAGGTATGACATCAGACGTCTGCTGCCTATTTTTTTTTTTACAGACTGACAGCATCCAAGTCACTGTTGTTAAAGAATTGCGACATGTGTGTATGCTGTGCTTCTCTTCTACAAAATGCCTCATTCACAGTTTGTGTCTGAAGTGTTGTTTTAAACACATTTAATCTCAGGAAGGCCTTGAGAACACCTGCTTTAGTGGGCATCTGCTCCATCAAGCCTCTAACGAGCTCCTAGGAAACACAACAAAACACATGCCAGGCTCCACCAGAGATTTGTGTCATTTATGTTCTGGTAGTCGTGTAATAATGTGAGTCTAAATACAAGTGTGAAAGTGTTTGTGTGGAGCATAAACACTCGAGCTGCTCTGTATAAATGACTTTAAAATCTGAGCCACAAAGTACCCAACAATCAGCACACTATTCATCTATGTTTTACAAGTGTAGTGGCTCCCACCCACCATCAGCCAAACTCGTGCTCACTCCCCGAAACTCCTTCACATTGTGCTAAAGACAGACGAGGGGGAGAGAGGCAGAACTCAGCACGCCATATAACCTGTGAAATAATTTTATACCCGAGAGACTCCACTCCAGATTTTAATAGCTGCATTCCCTCTTTGTTAATGGAGCTTTGGAGTGGATGAATGTGGCGAGTTAACAGTCACTCAGCCCACAACATGTTTCACATAGTGATGTTTTCCACTGGGTGGGCAGCCCCTACAGTCACCCTGTCACCCCAGTCAAACTCATTCACCTGAGGTAGTGTAGTCACAGGCACTGACTCACAGTCCATATATAAAGCATCTCATCTTTATTATAAGATCACAGTAGATCTGTAGGTGTGTAGCTGAGTTATGTTATCATGGCAAGATATGGGTGTAGCATGCTAACCTGCTAACAGAAGTCATTTATTGGTTATATGCAACTTCAATCAACCAAATGTTTGTTTATAAGCTCCCAACTTTATTACCTGCTGATCATTAATCCAAACTGGCAAACAGGAAGTGAGAGCTCTGATGTGCTCCATGCTGCCTTCAAATGGAACTCATGCGTAAGGCCCTGATCACAAAACACGAGGTGCACCGCACTGCCTTTTTTAAAGAATTGAATGCCACTAGTAAATGAAAAATCTCTTGCTGTGCCTTTTTATTGTTGCCAGGCAACCACACCATCACGTCCACTAACCTTCCCATGTAATCAATCTACTGTTTTATTTCCCAGTATTTAGTATCTAGTTACTAAAATGTTGAGGCAGAGGGTACTTGCTGTAGCTCTGGTTGAGGGTGAGAGGCTATCAGTCAATAGTTTGCTGGGCACAGGGAAACAGAGATCTGTGTGGCTACATGCAGAGATGGGCAAAAATACATCAAAATGTATTTTGATACAAAATACAAAATACCCCTCAAATAAATGTATCAAAATAAAATACAAAATACTGGTGGCAGAAAATGTATCAAAATAAAATACATGTATTTTGTATTTTCAAATACAGAAAATACTTTTTTTCTTTCTCTTTTTAGCAGCGACCCGCAGCTCTATAGGTCACTCTGTCGGTTGGTTGGTCGGTCCACAAATCTTTTTGTGAATAACTCAAAAAGTCCTTGAGTGTGCCTCATTGCGAAGAGCCGGCCAGCCACACCCTCAGCTGAGGGGAGAGAAAAGGGAGGGGGAAAAAGAAAAACACAGAACACCCCAAACACAAAACCAAACACCAAAACAAACGTTATCATGACATATTGTTTACCAACTGTAAACTTGTTGTCGTGATCACAACAAAAGGTCCACCTCTCAAATCATCCGATTCTACAGTGGGAAAAAAGATGATGAAAAAAGAGATGATGTGGGGCCCTTTTACGCTCTGAGCTGAAGTTTTTTTTTCAACTCGCCTAGAGCACAGAAACACGAGGTGCGTCACAACGCAGAAACTGTGATCAGAAAGCTTCAATCTTATTAAAAACAATTCTTTTAAATCGCCTCCAGCTGCTAAAACGCTTTCTGTGTGATCGGGGCCTTAGTGGTTTCCCCATGGGAAGCTGTGTACACGATATGCTTGTTGCTCAAGTGGTTAAGTCTTGAGCGCACCAATGCAAGGCAATGGCAATGTGAAGCCACCAAGGCTAACAATAAAGCTAGCGAACAAGCGGGTCACCTAATGCAGGAAATGCAAAGGAATAATGGGAATATCAGTATTTTCTTCAAACGTATTATGAAAATTCTGAAGAACTTTACATGACTAAAATTATAATATTTTGACTTAATATCCTCCAGGAGGCGGAGTACCCGCAGAGAACCAACCCCCATTATAAGGACAATTAGGATAATAAGAAGAAATAGTTTTGTAGTCTTACATAGAACTGTTATTTGATTGTCTTAACTGATTACGCACTAATGTAGGTTTGTCTAAAGGAGCTTCCTGTTAAAAAGCAAGGAGTAGAAGCTCCTCAAGGGGAGTTCATAATTGAAGTTGGTTCACTTCAGGTGCAGACCTGATGAAAGCTTGCTGCTAGCTGCCCAGTAGCCATAGGTGAAACTTTTTTGTGTACGTTTTTCCTAGTGTACTTTAAAAAAAAAAGTGTTTTTCATTTATCACAACCTCAAAAAACAAAAACAGAACAGCCTGGATAGCTTGTTGGTGTGAACTTCAGAAGGCATATAACAGGTGAAGGTTACTCCAGTGTCCGCGTGTTCTCCTTCCACCACTTGGCTAATCCTTACCTTTTTTTAGCTTCCAAAGGGGAAGTCGCTGTTCAGTCAGTTATTCTGTGGCCTGTTGATTGTCTTGAAGTTGTGAGTTTCTCCAAATTTTATTTTTTACAGTGTAGTGATCAGCTGTGGTTATTGTATCATGATGCTTTAGAAGCAACAAGGCTGTTAACAGTTCGGTGTGATCCCACATACAGTACAGGCCAAAAGTTTGGACACACCTTCTCATTCAATGCGTTTTCTTTATTTTCATGACTATTTACATTGTAGATTCTCACTGAAGGCATCAAAACTATGAATGAACACATGTGGAGTTATGTACTTAACAAAAAAAGGTGAAATAACTGAAAACATGTTTTATATTCTAGTTTCTTCAAAATAGCCACCCTTTGCTCTGATTACTGCTTTGCACACTCTTGGCATTCTCTCCATGAGCTTCAAGAGGTAGTCACCTGAAATGGTTTTCCAACAGTCTTGAAGGAGTTCCCAGAGGTGTTTAGCACTTGTTGGCCCCTTTGCCTTCACTCTGCGGTCCAGCTCACCCCAAACCATCTCGATTGGGTTCAGGTCCGGTGACTGTGGAGGCCAGGTCATCTGCCGCAGCACTCCATCACTCTCCTTCTTGGTCAAATAGCCCTTACACAGCCTGGAGGTGTGTTTGGGGTCATTGTCCTGTTGAATAATAAATGATCGTCCAACTAAACGCAAACCGGATGGGATGGCATGTCGCTGCAGGGTGCTGTGGTAGCCATGCTGGTTCAGTGTGCCTTCAATTTTGAATAAATCCCCAACAGTGTCACCAGCAAAACACCCCCACACCATCACACCTCCTCCTCCATGCTTCACAGTGGGAACCAGGCATGTGGAATCCATCCGTTCACCTTTTCTGCGTCTCACAAAGACACGGCGGTTGGAACCAAAGATCTCAAATTTGGACTCATCAGACCAAAGCACAGATTTCCACTGGTCTCATGTCCATTCCTTGTGTTTCTTGGCCCAAACAAATCTCTTCTGCTTGTTGCCTCTCCTTAGCAGTGGTTTCCTAGCAGCTATTTGACCATGAAGGCCTGATTCGCGCAGTCTCCTCTTAACAGTTGTTCTAGAGATGGGTCTGCTGCTAGAACTCTGTGTGGCATTCATCTGGTCTCTGATCTGAGCTGCTGTTAACTTGCGATTTCTGAGGCTGGTGACTCGGATGAACTTATCCTCAGAAGCAGAGGTGACTCTTGGTCTTCCTTTCCTGGGTCGGTCCTCATGTGTGCCAGTTTCGTTGTAGCGCTTGATGGTTTTTGCGACTCCACTTGGGGACACATTTAAAGTTTTTGCAATTTTCCGGACTGACTGACCTTCATTTCTTAAAGTAATGATGGCCACTCGTTTTTCTTTAGTTAGCTGATTGGTTCTTGCCATAATATGAATTTTAACAGTTGTCCAATAGGGCTGTCGGCTGTGTATTAACCTGACTTCTGCACAACACAACTGATGGTCCCAACCCCATTGATAAAGCAAGAAATTCCACTAATTAACCCTGATAAGGCACACCTGTGAAGTGGAAACCATTTCAGGTGACAACCTCTTGAAGCTCATGGAGAGAATGCCAAGAGTGTGCAAAGCAGTAATCAGAGCAAAGGGTGGCTATTTTGAAGAAACTAGAATATAAAACATGTTTTCAGTTATTTCACCTTTTTTTGTTAAGTACATAACTCCATGTGTTCATTCATAGTTTTGATGCCTTCAGTGAGAATCTACAATGTAAATAGTCATGAAAATAAAGAAAACGCATTGAATGAGAAGGTGTGTCCAAACTTTTGGCCTGTACTGTAGGTCAATGCACTTAATAACTGCTGCATTACTTTAAGGTTAGGAGCAGTGCTGTAGTGGAGGTTAGGCAGGTATATGGAGTATACACACCTCTTTTTCTGGCCTTTTGCAGTATACCAAAGTATCAGCCAAAATGCCATTGGAATATATAGGGGACTATACCCACTTCCTCCTCGGTAACCTACACACGTCCCTAATTGTACACCCACCTCATCAACTACCACAACACCACTGGTTAGGAGTGCTGACTGCGTGCAAGTACAATTCACGTCCAGTGCTAACGTTGGCAAGAGAATTTAAGCAATGATTATTTTTGAGAAAAATTCTAAGTACCCCAGTAATGTGGCTGTTATCTCACCATTGTTCTAGACACGGATTACTTTGTAGCACTTAGTGCTCAGTGTAGCTTAGTTTTGGTGGTGTTGTTTTGTTGTACCCATCAGTTAGAGCAGTGACCCCCCAAAAGGCACTGGTATCCATTTGACCCTCTTCCAGGCAAACTGGTTCAAACACATCAAGTGTACAGACCAATATGCTCCCAGCTCCACACAGTATGTATAGGAAAGGTCCCCTTTGAACTAGCACTTCATTTGCATGAATGCTAAACATCAAAGACAGAAAACATTAAAGCAGGAGGATTGCTCTGGATTAGAAACTGAACACTGAGCTTTTTGACTTTTAAAACTGTTTGCCTTTCAGCACTAAGCTAAAAACCCACCACGATGTGATCCCTATTTCCTGCCTTACCGAGTTCCCCAACGTGGTTCAGATGGCCAAGGTAGGCAGTTATTATCACACAGAGTATACAGCCAAAAATATAATATTTCTGCATATATTTAAAATGAGGAAAACTGAATGTACTTCTTCACTTGCAGCTTGTTTGTGAAGAAGTAAACGTGGACAGGTTTTATCCGGTCCTCTACCCAAAGGTAGGCACTAAATTTCTCTCTTGCTATCCACACCACCACATCTCCGTGAACCGTGACTGGAAGTGTTCTGTTCTCTCTCCGCCTCAGGCATCAAGGCTCATTGTCACCTTTGACGAGCATGTGATCAGCAACAACTTCAAGTTTGGGGTTATTTATCAAAAGTTTGGCCAGGTGAGTGCGCTGCCGAGATACTGCCGCTAATCCTTGCTCTTGAAGTCATGTCTCACTCCTCCTGAAAATGTCCTTTGCTTCCTCCACGCAGACATCAGAGGAGGAGCTGTTTGGGAACATGGAAGAAAGTCCCTCCTTTGTGGAGTTCTTGGAGTTTCTGGGCCACAAGATTGAGCTTCATGACTTTAAAGGGTTTGGACACTTTTCACTTCGATTTCTGTCCGTTTTCTCGGCTGTAGATTGAAGTGCTTTTGCTTAATTCTCAGCAAAGCGTTTCACCTCATGTCTATCAGAGGCCGGCCATCACTCACTTTGCTATTGATCAGAGTTAGCTTTAAATGAATCCCAGAAAAAGCGATTTAGAGTGTCCTGATATTTGTACTGTTGCTGACATTGTGATTGAGTAAGCAGAAGAAGTGCCCTTGGCATTCTCTCAATGATGGATGAGCGTGAAAGGGCCCGGTGCTCTGAGAGCACGCACTTATGTTCCAGTCCTAACACCACTTTGTTCCCCTCTTTTCTGTCTCGGCTGTTCACATCCATCCTCTCCCTTTTTTCTCTTCTTTTTCTTGCATCTGTCCTTAAATCTCCTCTCTCCTCCTCTCCTTTTCTTCTTCAGGTTTCGGGGTGGACTGGATGTCACTCATGGGCAGACAGGAACAGAATCAGTCTACACAAATTTCCATAATAAGGAGATTATGTTCCATGTGTCCACCAAGCTGCCTTACACAGAGGGAGACTCACAGCAGGTACAGTGACAATGATTAATTATCAGGCTAACTAATTTGTGTTTAAGGGCAGTTTTCATCACCCTTCACTAACTGATTTGTCAAGGCCTCTCCTTGTGACTCCTCCGCATGACAGACTGTTGCAGCAGCAGCTAATATAGGTCAGGGCTGTAAAATGCAAAGTTAAGGCATTTAAAGGTGTACTATGCAGAATTTTCCAAAAAAAAAACAAGTTTGGGTCTTTTATTTATACTTCTTAATGTTAGGGTGTAAATTATTATGGTGCTGCAGCCTTCAACCTGATCGGTGTCAGGGCATACACGCACATACACAACACGAGTTCAGCAAACAGCAGAGCAGAGAGGCCACTAACTAGAAAATTACTGACAACTACGCTCGTTACTGTTTCAATAAAACCTTTGTGAAAGCCAATAATTTATTACAGTAATACACAAGTTTAATAAGCATAAACATGTAGAAAGGGATATTTCATCCACAGTCTCTTATCCACCGCTGCTACATCCTGGTCTCATTGTGAAGTCATCGAAATCAGGCGCTTGGGCAGTGACTTGCAGCGTCAGAGACTGACAAAAAAAGTCGTCCTGTAACATCACCATGATATGTGGCCAGCCGCTGATAGAGTTTAATGCGAAACACGGCGGGACAAGAACAAAACAAAAGAAAGAAACACCAACAAACACAGACTTTCACTCAGGAGGGTGGTGTTCGTGTCCCGTAAGATTATAAAGCCAAACCCTGTCCTTTTTTCCGAAACCTAACCTCGTGCATTAATTGTTGGAGGGAAAAAAACGTCAATTTGCAGTGTTGTACTGAGGTAGTGCGTTATTTTGAAAGAGACTGTATGTAAACGTTAAATTTCCTGTGAAAACGGAAGTGTACTTTTACAGAAGACAATACATGTAACAGGCAGAACTTGACACGGTGTCCCAGGACGTCAACAACCAACGCACCCAGGGTAGCTTGCACATTGTATGTGGACGTGGAAAGTCCATGACCAAATGTCGATATGTGACGAGGTCAGAATGAGAATGCATTCTGGCAGCGAACATTATGTTTTAGCTCACTTGCTCGGCTGATAGCAAAGTGTCACAAACGAGCTGAAATAAAAGCTGTCCCTGTGTAGTCTCATCATAGACTGTGTATAAAGATGGACGACACGTTTCCACTTCCCCCCACTGCACAGAAGTGAAGCTAAAATATACGGCCGCTGCCATCTAGCTTTGGTGACGTCCTTTGGAGCCAGAGTCTGCGTAGTAGCAGTATCAAGTTTCTTGTCAATACACCCGTCCAACCATGTGAGTGCACCCATTGGCTCACACATTTGTCAATCATGTTGTAAAATCCCTGTTTTATAGCATTAAATATCTAAATAAAACCAAACTTTTCAGAAAAACAAACACTTGAACAAACAGCAGGGTGAAATAAACTACCTTAAATAACAGAAAAAAAATCTTTGGGAAAGATTTACTTGATGTGTGTTTGAGTTTTTAATTTGGCCTATGTCCCTTCCACTAACATGAAGAAGGCAGGCTTTATGATCTGTACTGCAGCCAGCTGCCAGGGTGCGTTCAAGATGCATTGGCTTTTCTTTTGGAGGCTGTAATGTCGTCCATCTTTGTATCCAGTCTGTAAGTCTAACTGTCCAGCTCAGTTTGCCACTTATCTTACAATCGGGCAAATTCTTTTAAACTTAGCTGCTGACTGAGGCAAACAGCCGTCCTTCATCTTCCAGCAGTGCGAGCAAGAGGAGGAGGAATGGCTGACACTGACTGATGAAAACTAAACTTCACTCAATATTGTGATGTCAGGGATATTTATATAGTTGTAAACATTACTGTCACTGCTCTAGAAACATTTAGTTCTATTTAAAATACTAGAATCTAATCCTGTTCTGACTTCACTTTTTTAAATCAATATATTTTCTAAAATCAATTATTTAGCAATGAAAAAGGACTGATGAGGAATATTGATAAGAGGAGTAGTATAGATAAAATCTTAATCTGTATTTTCTCATTTTCCTCTTATTTTGCTGTGTTCAGGATGTTTCTGGGCACAGTGCAGAGGTGAAGTCGGAACTTTATAAAAAGGTAGCAACTAGACCGCAACATGCATCCAAGAGGAAGCCATGAAAATTGCAGATGCAACACCAAAAAATGCAAATATAGAAAGGATAAAAATGCCAAGATGGCAAAGCTTGTTTCAGAATGAATCTGAGGATGGCTTTCACTTCTGCTGGCGATACTGTTTACCAACAGTTACCAACAATTCCTGCATGGAGTATTATTTAAGTTCACGTTGAGGAAGCAAGACAAATCATTTGAATCTGAATCTGCAAAAAGTAAAATCAGTATTTAAAGTGAAATTTTGACATTTTGGGAAGTGCACTTATTCACTCTCTTTAAGAAACTCAAGCAAGTCCTGTTGCCTACGATATAGCACTTAAGATTACGATGTATTTGCTAAGCAATCCACATTTTTTTTCCAGTCTTGCAGTTCTGCTGTCCTCATTTTCTCTGCTGTCCCTGAGAAATATATATATTTTTTGTATTTAGCATCTCCACAAGCACTTCAGTGTTCTCTGTTGGCATTGAAGTTTCTCTGCCGTTGGTTTGTGGCTGAAGACTTTCATCTCTTTGATGAAATGTTGCAGTAAGCTCCATTAGTCCTCAGCTGCTCCTCGTTGCCTCTTAGAGTGTTTTGAACTTTGTTACCACAGTAACCCTGCACAGACTGTCCATATTGCTGAGAACATAAACAACACACACATGGGGATGATTCACTAGGGAACTCAAGAAAAGGAGGCAAAGTGCAACAGTAATAACATAGCATTATTTCAGGAGGGAGAAAGCGCAGCGTTAATGCAGCCAGATCTGGCCGAACGTGATCCGATTTGGGCGGATACACAGCATTAGCAGATGTCAGATGTCTCAATCCAGCCCCACACTTGCTGAGTTTGTTCGTCTAACTGTCCACGGTGACGCTTGAGTTTGGCAGTCCATCTGCACGAAGAAAGAGGGATGAGTGTTATTCAGCTTTTGGGGCTCAGAGAGTCCCTGTGTGGGTAAATATTAAAGCTGACAGTTAATAAGCTCGGGGATGATGTAGTAGTAACCTGGCTGCCCTGTGTCTGCACCCACATGTGTCCTGTTTCACTCTCTACTTTCACCACTGTCTTAGAAATACATTTTAACAAAGACATAACTTGATTTTCAAGGACTTTGCTAGCTGATACATGTCTTTAAAATTCAGATATCCAGCAATTAAAAGGCTAATTTTCTGATGAAGGATAAAAGTCCGAGACATTTGCACATATTTGTCAAAGAAAGTTTGAGGTATTAGACTCTTTTCCCATTTTCCATTTACTTAATATTTCTGACTCCAACAAATTCTGAAAACGTGCCCGGGCCCCAAACAGATGGTCGATTGTTCCCATGTGAACAGACTGTAACTTTAACAGACAGATGCTGTAAAGTAATTAGACTGCTATCTGGAGAAGAATCATCTATAAATCCCAGAGTAAATGTTTGTTGAATTACACTGCATGCACAGTTGGTCAGCTCTTGAGACGTTTTACAGTCACATCAGCGAACACCCGGCTAACAGGTGTGAAGTGGCTTTTGTTTAAAGTCTGTACTTTATTGTGTTAAATAGGCTGATGGCTGACGGAGGGTACTCAAGTTGTGCTCCTGCAACGCAGGTGTCACAGTGTTTACTGAGGAGGACGATGGGAGCTGGGTCTATTTTTGCCAGGACTGTCTGTACTGAATGTGTTTGACTGAGCATTTATATTTATCACCAAACTGTATCTGTTGCCATATTACATTTTAGCAGTAACTAAGTAATATAACACGTTACCATAGGAATTTCAGGTACTATTATTACATTTACAGTGTGATATGATGTGTTACCACCTGAAATAAACTGTTAATTCTTTTCATTTTTCATTCATTCACACCGATCTGCCAGTGCGCCACCAGAAAAAAACCCCAAAGGCTATTATGTCCTGTCGTGTCATCACAGACTACATTATAGAAGTATGCCAGTGATGGGCACATCTGGGTCATGCATTATCATTTTTAGTGTGTTTCCATTAG
This sequence comes from Epinephelus lanceolatus, assembly GCF_041903045.1. NCBI lineage: Eukaryota > Metazoa > Chordata > Actinopteri > Perciformes > Serranidae > Epinephelus > Epinephelus lanceolatus. The sequence goes on from NC_135734.1 coordinate 39,732,982, forward strand.
TATAACTTTTGCGTCCTATGCTGCTTGAAAGCAGCGGGGCCTCCAGGTTGTTTTTCCTTGTCCCATTGATCAGCACATCTGGGTGATGTTAGTATATGTTGGATGTTTCCATTCACATCCACTACAACTGCAGAGTAACTCTGGCACATAGTCCAGTTCTTATACATAACTCTCTCTCTGCGGTGCTGCTGTAGCTGACCGGCACACCAGGAGCTGGCAGATGGGACCTCCAGCTCTGGTGTTTTAAGTTGTGCTCCTCATAGTGGCTGACTCACATGGCATTCTGTTTGTTGTGCTAAACTCAACATTTGTTTTTTGTGTTTCATATAGACCCATAAATATTCATTTCTGTCTCCTAATTATCAGACTCTGATCCTCTGCCTGACCCTCCTTGTGTTCAAGGCTATTTAATTGTTTTATATCATCATGCTAGAGGGTTTTAATACAAAGTGGTAACCACTGTATGTGAATGCATGAATGGGTCAGACCTGCAGCACTAATAAACTGGAGCTGCTGTGAAACAACATGACCCTCATCCATTTACAATGCCTGTCCTGTTTAGTGAAAGTAACTCAAAAGTAGTGTAGTAAGTAACTTATTACACTACACAGAAAGTAATATTGTAAAGCAAATTATTACTTTAAAAATAAAGGTAACTAATAATATGTAATAATTACATTTTGAGAGAAACTTGCCCATCAATGGTCTTAATAAGAATTGATTTCCATTTTAAAGGGCTGAGCAGAATATATTTTGAAATTCTGCCGTCCACAAGTATTTTTTACCGTATAATTTACCGTATGATTGCTGAAAGGAGAACATTTACAGGACTGTATTTATCATGTGTCAAACATGATATTTATATTTATATATATATATATATATATATATATATATATATACAAATACAACCTTTATTTGACCAGTTAAAAAACAAAAATGCAGTCATTGGTGGAATGTGAATGTTTGTAAGTACTTTTACTCAAGTACTTTACTTAAGTACAATTTTGAGGTAACCTACTTATACTTTACCTTAGTATTTTGATTTTTTTTTTTTTAATACTTTATACTTCTACAGCACTATGTTATTGTACTTTTTACTCCACTACATTCTTTGTTTACAACATTGGTTAATAGTTACTTTGCAGATTCAGATTATAAATACAAAATCTAATCAACAAATAAATTATGATTTGTTATCTATTTAGATTAAGATAAAACTTTGTTGATTCCTTGGTGAAATCCACAAAGTACCCAGCACACAGTATACAGTAAAAACAAATAGCCCGACCTTTACAAGCTGCAAAATTTGAGCAATGTTCACATTAATTCATCAATTATTATAATTTGACATACACAAGAGTCTATATAAAATTAGGAAAATGGGCCATTCTGCGTAATGAGTACTTTTTCTTTTTGTTCTTTGTGTATATTTTGCTAATATTTTTGTACTTGTAAGATTTTGAATGCAGGACTTTCACATGTAGCAAAGTATTTCTGTACTGTTGTATTGCTACTTTTAACTTAGTAAAGGATCTGACATGAATAGGTACAATTTCCTAAAGAAATTTCAGTAAGCATTTTGGGAGCAGTCATACTGATAAATTATGCTTTTTGTCTTGAGTCTTTAAAATGTACTTCAACTCCCTCATGGTAATCAGCTCTGGCACTTTTAGGTCTTTCTGTAATCATTCCAGGAAGAAACAAATCTTAAAGCTTTTTGCCTCGTTCTTTTCTCACCCTGGGTGTCAACATCTGTAGAATATCGTGAGCGTGTAGAGCATATTGATTTAGGTTTTTACACATGTATGTTCACAGATAAGAGGGAACTCGCCTGAGGAAAGATTTATATATAGGAGCCAGCCAATGTGAGTACGTGAACATACAGTACAGAGATGGTTATAAAACAACAGCACAAAGAGTACAGTGGTGTACAATATTCCCACAGACAGGGAACTTGCAAGCTGTCTGAATTAGAGTTCCTAGCAAAAGGCAATGCAGTGACAACATAGATTCATACTCCAGCAGAGGAAGAAGGTGTCCCCAGTGCTTGGCAACACCAAGTTTTTTTTAAAGATATTGCTTGGATAAAAAATTAATAATTGGGCGCAGTCACTCTGTCCTCCAAGTGCACGAATGTCCTTTTGCTTTTTGGCAACAAGGAAAATGCAGCAATTCAGCAGTGATGATTTGGGTTGCTGACAGTCAGCCATCTGCAGAAGCATAAACCATTTTTGTTTGACTTTGCAGTGCCTCCACTGGTATTCAAATACATTATTCAACCCTTGTTGTAGCTGCATTAAATGTGAAATTATAACAACAAGCACACGATGCAGCAGGAGATCATCCTTTGGGGTTACAGCAGCAGCTCATAAAAACAGATCAGGTTAATTTATACGTCAGTTGATACTATAGGTTTGTTATATATCAGTATACACAGTCATAAATGTCATGCATACCTATAGGTTATACTGTTTTATGTGTACTTATTTAATTTTATAGCTTATTCTTGGGTTTGTTTCTTGTCTGCCTCTCTGCCTGGACTATATTTATTGCAGGTCAATCCTGGAAGTGATTCTGTGACGGTCCTGATTCTCTAACTGGTCGTTTGAGATGTTTCCGCTGTTGTTAATTTTGTTTATCTGTGCCATCCAGCTGCAGAGGAAGAGACACATAGGCAATGACATCGTAGCCATCGTGTTCCAGGAGGAGAACACGCCCTTTGTACCAGACATGATCCAGTCCAACTTCCTGCATGCGTATGTGGTGGTGCAGGTGGAGAACGCGTGTACAGACAATGTCACCTACAAGGTTGGTCCCACAGTATTTCAAAATATTGTATGAAGGAACTTTGACTGACCTTTAAACCCCATTTCAGATTCACTCATTCACTAGTTTACTCCTCTGTGAGGTTTTAAAAAGTGCCATGTGCATCATAGTCTGTGTGCACCTGCTCTCTCCTCCAGGTGTCTGTGACAGCGCGGGATGATGTACCTTTCTTTGGCCCTGCACTGCCTGACCCTGCAATCTTCAAAAAGGTCAACAGCCTCACAAACTCAATTCCCCTTTACAAGCAGACATCAAAAACCAGAAATCATAATCCGCCTGTCCCTCTCCATGTTTGCCTTCCTCAGGGCCCAGAGTTCCGAGAGTTCCTCTTCACCAAGCTCATCAATGCAGAGTACGCCTGCTACAAGGCTGAGAAGTTTGCAAAGCTTGAGGTGAGAAGAGAAACTGTGCCGGAGAAGTGTGAATGTGTGTGTGCACTTCAGCACACACCTGTGTTTGCATGGGTGTACATCCTGCCTGCTGTGTTCTTGACAGAAAGTGATCTCAAATGACAACATAGATTGATCGCCATCAAACTCAGAAATCAACCACAATGCAAATGAGCTCTTGTGCTGATGTCTGTCATTCTGATGTTGTGCTGTCATTTCATTTTCATCAGTGTCACTCATACCCCATAAAGGAACAGTGTGTAAGAGTAAAGGGGATTTAGTGGCATCTAGTGGTGAGGATTGCAGATTGCAACCAGCTGAAACCTCTCCCGGTTAGAATTCTTTCATTGTTCATAGTTCAGGAGGTTTTTACCAGGAGCTGAATTATCTGTAGAGATCTCTGCCTCTCAAACACAAATGGTTCAGGTGATTTCAACCAGTAAAAAACCCTGAAAAAAGGCAGTTTAAAAAAATATAAGTGTTTTTCTGATGCTCTCATTGTGGAGGGGCTGCTAACTATGGTGGCTGATGCAAATATGCAAATGGCCCTATCTAGAGCCAGTGTTTGGTTTGTCTGTTCTGGGCTATTGTAGAAACATGGGGGAGAACATGGCAATCTCCATGGATGAGGACAAGCTCATTCTAAAGCCCCGTTTCCCCCAAACACTTTCGGTATGGTACCTTTGGAACCAAAAGTAACCCTTCAGACATGGTACCTAGACTCTAGGTCCATTTAGCGTTTGCACCGCAAACAGTACTTTTAAATGTGGGCGGGGTTGTTGTCACTCACTGCTCCGTCCAGCACTCACTGTATTTCCTCCTTAATCAGTTTTCACCTCGTTTATCGTCCACAGAACAAGTCTGCACGCTGACATTTTCAAAGCAAAATAAAACAGGCTGCAGTGAGAGTCTCTCGCGATGGGATATTTAAAAATAGTGGGTTTGTGCATTTAATCCTTCTCAGGCAAGCTCAGGGGTTTAGTGTTGCTGGAGCCCACGGCAACGATGCTCTGCAACGCTTTTTTTTTCCTTCTCCGAGTGAGGATTAGAATATATACAGTTCACATTTCTGGTCGAAAGCAATACATATTTTCAAATGCTTGAAGACCCACTCATTACTAAAAGTGTATGTCTTGATGTATGTATGTATATAAAAACAAAAGTAATGGTCAAAGTTGTCACAGTGAAATTTAAGATGTGCTGATGGATTCACGTCACGTCATTCAGCTCATGTATTGAGTAATATTACAAGTAAACGCTTCACCTTAAAAGTTATTTTTTTCTCAGACTCCAGCTGCTGCAAGAGGCAGCAAAACATTCTTTCATTTTATAGATTTTATAGTTACAGTTTACTAATAAAACTCTTCACAGTATGAACAGTGGTTACATGAGCCTCAAAACCAGCCACAACTCAGCCCTGAGCAGAGCAACCGTCCTCTATTGACCAATGACCAGCTCCACCTTTTAGTACCAGATCTGTGTGCTAGGTACCCCAACAGAGGGGGGACCAAAAATGGGGATTTTATGGAACGGTTCCATTGGTACCATCCACAACTTTTCACAGTGGAAACAGAAAAAAAACGTACCGAACTGAACTGTACCGTATTGTTCGGTGGAAATGGGGCTTAAGGTAACAACAACACAATGATTATTTTCAGGTGACTATACACTAAAGAAAACATACTGATTATGTCCCCCTAAATCCTACACACTGGACCTTTAATTTGAAAATCATGAACTAACTTGGCTTTCAGATTTCAGAGTGTCAGTACCTGTGCAGACTGACTGTGTTGTTGTTGTTGTTAGGAGCGCACACGTTCAGCCCTGCTGGAGACTCTATATGAGGAGCTGCACATCAACAGCCAGTCCATGATGGGTTTGGGTGGTGACGACGATAAGCTGGAGAACGGGGCCGGAGGAGGAGGAGGAGGCTTCTTTGAATCCTTCAAGGTACGGCCCCATCCCTCATTCGATGAGGTGCACTGTTAATCTGCAACTCCACATGCATGAGAGAGAATGGTTATGACTGCAGAAACTTTTAAGGATGCTTTTTTTCCCCCCTCTCCTGTCTCTTGGCTGGGATTCTGGGTATTCACACATGAGAAAACAAAGCATAGAAAATGTGCAGTATCTCAAAGGACCAGTCCTGTGGCATTTGATTTCCTCACTTGGCTGCGACTGCTGAACTCAGTGTGTTTTCACATGATGGTGTGGTTTCGAGGCTGTGCAGCATCCTGTTGTGTATGAAAGACACTTTCTCTGACTGAGTGCTCCATCAATGACCATTAGGGTGGTGGAGCGTGGCCCGGCCGCTGAGGCTCGGTGGTAGGAGCTGTGATTGTGTGTGCCTGATGAACGATTTAATGACCCTTCATTAGGGAGCTGATGATGCAGTTTGCATGTCTCCCCATGGGCAGCGTTCCCTCGCTGTTTTCCTCCTCTCTCTGTATCACCAACGAGTTCTCTTCCATCTTTTCTGTGTTTTCATGCAACTTCAGAGAAATAAACCCACATTTCTCTCAGTCTCTGTCTTTAGATCCATTTATTCTCCATACAAGCCTACACTTCCTCTGTATGAATGTTCTCTCGCCCACAAATCCTGTCTCTGTTTTTTTTCTACCTGTCGAGAGTCATCTTGCTGCCTCTCCTTCTCTCCCTCAAACCTCCACAAATTGCATCTGCAAATATTTCCCACTCTTTCTCTGTCTAACAGTGTAGATTTTGCTGTCCTGCTGCCTCCTCTACTTCCTCTCGCTGTCTTTCTCGCTCACACTGTGTCTAAACTTCCCCTCCCATGACACAAAACCCAACTATAGATACTTTAGATAAGAGATGCGGATTCATCCTCCTCCGCCACAAAGCCTACACTCTCCTCGACCTTCTGTGAACCTACAATGCTTTCACGCAGCCTCTCCCTCCTGCCTGTTGACCTGCACTGCCCCTAAGTGTTCAAAAATAGTCCTGCATACACACACGTAGGCACAAACAATACGAGTTCATGCACACACACATGTCCACATATACTCATTTGTGCCCTCAGAGATTCAACACATTTGTTCCAAAATATTCACACATATTAGCACTTTATAATAGGTTCAGCATGTAGTCACACTGACAACATGACACATTGACCTCAGTTTAAAAATAATGGGCCAATTATATAAAAGTTGACATTGGCTAGAAATGTTGGCATTGTATGAAAAATATCTGGATAGGTAATCTGGTTATGGAACATATTTGTGAATTTATTAGTGATGGGCCTTTTTCACAGCAGACATTTTGACTTTGTCATCATAGAACGAGCCAACACCTTCTCAACCCAGGTCCTCAAGTACCAATGCTTTCTTACGCCCCTCGGCATGTGATACTGACGCCAAAGGCACCCTTCGGCAACCTTCAGTGTCTGCTTCAGAGGTGTGGACATGAGTCAGACAAATTTGATGGCTTGTATTGAAATACTCCATGCTCAGTAATCTTACACTTACTGTGTTTACTTCTAGCAGCGTACCCAGGGACAAGGGCTTGCAAATTAGCCATGGCTAGAAACCTGTATGCATTGCGTCACTTTGTATTTTACATATGAAGCAATGTTTTACCTATTTGTCCTTGTCAAATAAACAAGTAAATAAATAAATAAATAAATACAGACTAGACTTGGACTTTGACACCAATGACTTGGACTTGAGCCTTTTGACTTGAAAATACCTGACACCTTTCCGCAAGCCCCAAGATTAGAAAGTATGGTATTTGAAAAGTGTCCCACCAATCAAGTATTTTATTTGCAGTGGCACAGTGGCATTGCTACAGTCAAGAGTCGATTAGATGACCCAACACACATGACACAGTTTCTCTCTGTGCCGCTGAAGTAGCTTCAGTGGTCTGGCTCACAACGAACATTCACTGTTACATTCATTCACTGCTAACCTGATGTCCAGCTACTCCTCCTCGTTCTCCATACACCCACCGCATTGAAAGCTTCCTTAGAGGCTGCAACAGGCCACAAACTCAATCGCTTGTAGTTTTACCCTCCAACAATTTTATACTCCACTCTTTTAATCCACCAGCAAACCGTTCAGCTCCCAGGGCATCCATTCCCGGCACCAAACTGTCTGAGGTAACTGTGGTGTTCCCAGAGTTAAGACGTTCAACAAAAAAACATGCAGCAACATACAGTATTACTTCAAAGAAAGATTAGTCTTACAGAGAATGTCTTACATATTTGGGAAGAGAAAGTTATATAAAGGTGAGTTTACAACAAGACAGGACAGCAACGTACAAAATTCATTCTGTTGTGGTTCTGTTAATAGTGCTATATGCTATGAAAGTGCAGTTGTTTATCCTGTTAGAGGTCACCGGGGGGCTGGAGCCTATCCCAGCTGACATTGGGTGGGAGGCGGGGTACACCCTGGACAGGTCACCAGACTATCACAGGGCTGACACATAGAGACAGACAACCATTCACACGCACATTCACACCTACGGGCAATTTAGAGTCACCAATTAACCTTCATGTCTTTGGACTGTGGGAGGAAGCCGGAGTACCTGGAGAAAACCCACGCTGACACAGGCATTGTTCAGTCAAACTTGTTTCAACAAATAATTACTTTAAACTTTAAAAGCACTCATGATATTTGTAAATTTGTTTCATTACTTTGTTGTTAAAATGGCATTACATTTGGTGAAGAGTGCCTGAGGACTTGTTTAGTGCAAAGACTTGAGACTTCGGGCCTGTCCCAATACCCACACTCCCCCTAGAAATACCCACTTGCACTTGGTTGTGCGCATTCATGTTTAGGTTAGTGGTGTCCCAAAACAGAATTGAGGTAGTGGAAGTGGTTTCCGACACTTAAAACCCATCCTAGATTCCAAGGGAGTGGAAGTTGAAATTTCCCAGAACACCTTGCGAAGTCAGCAACTTCGGCAAGTTTTGGAAAACAATTTGTTACTGTATGATCGGAATGTAGGCTATATACTCATCAGCAACTCGGTCGAACACAGCGTCAAAATATTTAAACAAATCGACTTACCTGAACAAAATTGATCAGAACTAGAAGACGTCATAGGCGCCTCCTGTTTTCAGCATTTCTTCTCCGTTGATTCATCAGACGGAGAAGAATAAACATAGCAGCTGGAGCCGGCATTTTCATTGCATTACTACTACGCGTGACGTAGGCCTGCACGTTGGCAACGCCAGTTTGCGTTAAGTGGTGTCCCATTTCTTAGGGAAAGATCTCTACCCTAATATTTCTCACTTCCCCAATCAAGGGTCATCTCGCAAATGAGGGCACCCAAAACCAAGTGGAAAATTTAAGAGTTAGAAATGGGACAGGCCCTTATTTGTGACTTACAAAACAATGACTTGGTCCCACCTCTGCCTAGCCTGGTTCCAGACCATAGACCCCGCCCACTCAACTGAGTAGGCTTGCATCTCTGGTCTGGCATACTGCAATGAATTTGCGATTTATCTCGTCCAAACGATGGAAGGACCAATGAACGCTGGGGGTGGGGGCGGGTCTAGCGATTAGCCAATCAGCGCCACGCTGATGTCAAGCTGTGCGCCGGTGGGTAACTGGTGAGGATAGCAACAATGGCGACCGCTGCAGATCCTACAGACCACATTAACGATGCTATCGAGGTATTTCGCCACTACTCGCGTTAATGGAGGACCAAATTAAGGAAGCAACTAAACTGGATTTAACGGCAGCTGGGCGTGCACGACGACGGAGACATTTTAAACGGGCAATGCTCACTTGTTTTCAGCACCCCCGAGGCATGGATACTAATGACGTCAGATTCTGGGTGAGTCGTTGATCTCTACTGATTGGTTAGGGAAAAATCAAATTCCCTCCCCCTTGTAAATCGCCTTCAATGGAGGCGATGTCAGACTGAAGGTTCTGGGAGCTTCAGTCTGACACTCAGGCTAACCTCTGCCTACATGTGAGGTACAGCTGTAAAATACATAAGTGACGGATACATGTAAGCTACATGACTTTTGGTTTCACACGGGACACAAGCAGCAGTCTCCTGGGTGAAAGTCTGTGTTTGTTTGACCCATCCACCCCCCCTACACAGACTCCTTCACTCTTGACACTATGTCAGTTGCTTTGAGTATCAAATATTGCCATGGATGGGTTTACATTGGAGTTAGTTGAAAGCCTGGTGCATCAAGACACCAAAGGGTGCCCTCAGCGTTGCTATCACACACCGAGGGGCGTGACAGTGCATCTGTAGTTGACAACCTGGGAATGAGAACAGGCTGGAGAAGCACAAGTGATACTAGTAACACTGGCTCAGATCTATTCAAGTGTCCCCATAAACCATAACACTGTCATGATTTACGGGGACAGTGGACCAACATGCACAATACCAGGACCCTGAAAACTGATGAAGCTAAATGGAAGTCAGCAGCTGTTGATTACTCTCTACACCTTTGCATTTTAAAATCTCCTCTGTGAAGAAAAGGCCCATTGCCACCAAATTTTGTGAATATTATAAATATAGATAAAACTAGAGCTGCAACGATTAGTTGATTGACAGAAAATTAATTGGTTACTTATGGTATAATAATTGTTTTAGTCATTTTTCAAGAAAAAGCCAAACATTTTCTGGTTCATGCTTTTTAGATGTGAGAATCTGATGCTTTTCTCTGTCATACATGATAACAAACTGAATATCTTTAGATCTTTGGACTTTTGGTCACATGAAACATGACATTTAAAGATGTCACTTTGGGCCTGTTTCTTTATTTTCTGACATTGCATTGACAATCAGTTGATTGAGAAATAATGGGCAGATTTACCAATAATGAAAACACCTGCTGGTTGCAGCCCTGGATAAAACACACTCTGTGTTTCTCGTACACACAACCACTAAGTATTTACTAACATATACATGTTGGTGAACTTTTGAAACTGACTTAATCTGGATTTAGTGTGCATACAGAGTCACACATGTGGTATATAATGCTTTGGATGATCGGTCAGTGCGTTTCCACATAATATTCACGTGGATCCACTGACGGTATCTCCTCGTTTCTCTCTGTAGCGGGTCATCCGCAGCAGAAGCCAGTCTATGGACGCCATGGGCCTCAGTAACAAGAAGTCACACACAGTCTCCACTAGTCACAGTGGCAGCTTTACCCACAATCCCGCAGAGAGCCCCAAAACCCCAGGGATTGTAAGTAGCCCATTTCGGTTCACATGATGCCCACCCAACACGTACAATCAGGATACAGTATATTTTCACCATATCTCAGCACGGTGGATAAATACAGACTTGCTCTAACCCCTATTCTTTCTTATAAGCAGCACTTTAGCAAATTGCTCCTCATCAGTATGTTCTCATCAAAGCACTCGCTTTCATTCCTGACATTTAAAATTCACTCTTGCTTTGTACTACAGCGCCTTTCATCGATTGCCTTTTTTCCATTTACGGCTACATAGAGTTTCTGTTAATGACTGTTTTGTTTTTTTGTTTGGGGAAATTAACAGCACGATTCATTTTCAGCATTTCATTCATTCTCATCTGTTGAGAGAATTTTCATCACCATGTAGAGCGACAGTTAGAGATCTAGGATGATATCAGAAATAGAGTATCCACTGTGGGATGAATCAGATGATCTCCTTCTCAGATGACTGATAGTTTGTGAGCCCCGGTCTCTATCCTGACCCTTGAAGTGAGCTCAGTGTAACAGCTGTATGACTACCCAGACTCCCTCCCTCCTTACTGCGCTTCTGTCATGACTGTCTACCTCCTGTAAATGTTACAACCTCTCTACGCAGCCTTGTTTATGTGCATGTGTGGCTGCAGCACGGCACAAGCCATGAATGCAAGAAGCACACCGTCCTGTTTCTGTCTCGTTCAAAGATGGGGTTAATTATGTTTCAGCACTTTTGACTTCCATTGTGGTTTGGGATTTGGTTGCTGACGGTACTTTGCATTGGGACAAAATTAACCCCATTTCTGAAAGGACTAAGTTTTTCTAAAAGCAACCCCTGTGGGTTTTGTCAGCCCTCTTTTGCCCTTTCTCTCCTTCTGAATGCATCACTAAACAAACCTGTAACCCTCAGGGCAGAATGTGCCGACAAGCCCGCTACCTCGGTGGCACTCCATCTCCCGCTGTGCCCTCCTGTGTTGGGCCCCGGCCTGCTTTTGCTCTAAAAAGCTTCTCACTATTTCCTCAATATCATGTCTTCTCTATTAACTCACGCTGCAAGCTTATTTTTCAAGCTTTTTTGCACCTTGCTGTTAAAATTCTTTGTGCTATGCGCATGAGATCTTATGATGTGTTCTTTTCTTTTCCTTCTCCCCCCTACTTTTTTCAATCTGTCATCTCCTCTTCTCTCTGTGCTTCCTTTGCCCTGTCTTGCGTGCCTCAGTCATTGCTTGTTCCAGGGAAAAGTCCCAGTAAATATGGACGCCGAGGCAGTGCCATAGGGATAGGAACAATAGAAGAGGTTCATGTATATTTCTCCCTTCTTGTTTACTATTTTTGTCTCTGGTCTTTATTTTGATTTTACTCATGTCTCAGGATGTCAGTGTGTAGTTTGTAGTTTACAGCTTAGAATGTGTCTGTTTTAGTTCCCATGGCTGTTAGCGGTTTTAGTTATGATAAGTTATAATGACATTTGTTTAGTCATAGTTTTAATTATAATTTCATTGATTTAAACAGTAACTTAAAGGGATAGTTCAGATTTTTTGAAGTAGGGTTGTATGTGGCACTTACTCAAAGACAGTATATTACATACAGTAGATGTCAGTCAGGAGGCCCCCAGTGTGGAGAAACAGGCAAAAGTCTGACATGGAAACTGAGCGATCTACTGCTGTGGAGGGGTCCGCCACAAAAACCTAAAAAGCCCACCTAAAATAGTCAATATCAGTTTAAATGTATGCTGTATTGAGAGTATTCCTTTACCTAAGGGGTGTCCAAACTTTTTTGAATGGGGGCAAGATTATATCATATGAAAATACCTCCAGGCTAGCTGCCTCTCACATCAAATTGGTTATTAAAAAAATAACAAAAATCACAAACTAACGAGACCAATGCAACTGCTTCATCTTTCAGTTGACAAGTATTCAAGATTCCACCACTCTTGAAAGCAGCAGCTCTATGACAGTCCTGCCAGTGTGAGGTGAACAGAAAAATGCAAAGTCATCTTGCTTGTTTAACCAATATTGTATGGTGGGCCACATATCCTCGTGGGACCCGAACTTTTGTTTGGTATGCGTTTTAGTATTTCTTTTAGCTGTTTGGGAACAGTAGGGTCTAATAAGTATAAAAAACTTAACATTGTCACTATAATTAAGTCCCAATGTCCTTAAACGTGACAATTCTAATGTCTTTAAATGAGTACTTCCTAATTAACAGTGCCTTAGCTTGCTACTGTTTGTAGTAGTAGTAGTGTTAAAATTAGTCAAATTTGTTTCCATATCAAACTACAAACATTATTAACCATAACAAGTTTCAACCATAAAATGTCATCAGGTTTTGGACCTTGTCCACTTTTGTGTCGGGATCAGCTGCAGACTGACTTGGCAGAGATGGCTGCCATCTTGTTTTTACATGGATTAGTGTATTGTGCTCTTACTACCACTACATGGCACAGAAAAGTGTCCACGAATGAGGACAACAGGGTCTCAGGAGGATATAGTATATTTTGAAAGCCAAGCTGAGGGTGGTTTAAAATTGGTCCACAGGCCATGATTGGCCCCCGGGTCTGACTTTGGACATGCCTGCTTTACCTTAATGTCAGACGGTGATTTCCAACAGGAAAATATTATATCGCTCTCTTCAAAGCCAGACTCTATTGATAAAAACAGTGATTTAACTTTGCTGAACACAGGAGGTGCTTGTCTACTGCTGCTTTGATCAGTTAGTTTGTTTTTGTTACTGTGTAATTTTGCGTTTGGTTCGGATTCACCAAAGTCCCACAATAATGAAAAACTAACTGAACGATAGAGGCAGAGGTAGACCAGCAGCTCCTGTGTTCAGCCAGCTAAAATTAATGTTTGACGAGAGCGTAGATGGGGACCTGAAGTTGTTAACGGCCTCAACGGCCATCAAAATGTGTAAGGGTAAGGTGGTGAAAATACTCTTAATACAGTGTACACAAGTGATATAGATCTTTTTATAGGTAGCTAAAATACAACTTGTTGCTGCCCTCCTCCAAAGCAGCACATTGCTTAGCTTCCGTGTTTATACTCCAGCCTGCTTCTCCAAACTGCAGGTCAGCCGGCTGACATCTACTGACATTCCCTGACTATGGATTAATAGCCCATACAACCCCACCTCAAAAAACTATCCCTTTAACCCTCTCTCCTTCATGCATTACAGTATAGCTAAAAAGGGAATGATCCATCAAGGACTGAGGGATGTTATAGCTCATTTATCTCATAAATCTCGCCTGCTATGTAACTAGTTTTTTCAGGTAGATGATTTCATTTCACATTAATGCGTTGTCTTGATTCATTCCATTGCAGCAGATCTCAGGGCTTCATGCATGAATTCCTTCACTTCATTTCACTTTTAAATAAACACTGCAAGAGAAAAGTAAGAAATTCAGAAAGGAGAATTGTAAACAGACTCCCACTCATGTTCTTATACACAGTCACTCATTGATGAATCATACTGCATCTCAAATTAGAAGTGTGTATCAGACATCTTGAAATCTGAACAAGTAAACTCCGCAGTCTGACCTGATTCCTTAAAATAAAAATCAAATAAAAAAACAAACATGACGCTTCTCAGGACTTTTTTCCATCAGAGTTAAGTCAAAATAATAATGAGTATTAATCAGTTCCTGCCAGAAACCCAGAGTATCATGGATTTGTGAAACATATTCCCAAATGTGTCAGTACAGGATTATCAAGCCATCAGTTCATGATTTATTTCGCAACATTTCTACATGTGAACAGCTTTCACTTCAGTAACCTGTACTATATATAATTAATGCTGTGGTTGTGAAATGGTTACACTATCCCCGCCGTGTGTGTCTGACTTTCCTCTCCCTGCCCGCCGTCAGTCATTGATCATTCCTGGGAAAAGCCCGACCAGGAAAAAGTCGGGGCCCTTCAGCTCCCGCCGCAGCAGCGCCATTGGCATCGAGAACATCCAGGAGGTCCAAGAGAGGAGGTGAGAGGACAGAGCAGAGCTGATCAGCAGGGAGTGGGAAGTGAAGAGAGAAGAGTGTTACAACAGATGGAAGCAAGGACATTAGAATGAGGAAATCAGTCATTAGAAGACACACTGGTTCAGATACGAGCTCTTGTTGGAAGGCAGTTTTGCTCGAGAGGAGGAATATTAATGCCTTCCTTAATTTGTTGTGCTCTATGTGCACAGGAGCGTAGTTTGAGTAGGTGGGAATGCCCATGTGCACAGTTTCTGCAGATCTAAGACTTGCGTGGAAATAATACAGCAGGATAAACAATATTGTTCATATAAGCAATAACATTTACACCTGCAACAAGCTCAGCTGCTGAGTCAAAGAGCAAAATGAAAAAATCAAACCTACAGGCACATGAAATGAAATAGCAGGTGCGCTTTGAGACGCCCACACAATCTGTGTGGATAAAACCTGCCATCCCTCAGTTGTTGTTAGGGGTGTGGAATACCATAAAATGCAGTTTTGATAGATACCAAGTAAAACAGGGCCAGAATTGCAGATACTGATACCAATATTTTTTCATTATTAAAAGTAGCATATGCACTTTCATGCAGGCTTAAGTAGTGTGTCAAGATTTATGAAGTGGTCAGTCTTCTAATGTAACCGCAAAGACGGCCGATTGCAGTTTGAACATGTACAGTAACATTAACTGAAGATCTGATTCGACTAAAATATTAATTTCACTGCAGCATAAGTGGATATTCGCTGCCCAAGCCTCTGACAAGACTCCACCAGTGAACTCTGTCTCTGTGTCAGAGGACTGGGTGCTGACACGTTTCCCTCCTCCATTCTTTTCAGATGCAGCTCCAAGTATCCATGTTGTGCTATCCATATTTTGGTATTATTAATATGAGGCCCTTCATTTCATGTAATATTTGTGATGCAGCACTCAATCAGTGTGTCACTTCAATAATGACAAAATGTTGACAATAGCTAAACAGCAGTTTGTGGTTCGTGGCTGTTAAAGGGCCCCTCCTTCAGATCTACAGCACATGTTCAGATTATAGCCTATCAATGTGTTAGAATATTCATCATAAGTTAAATGTCTAACCATATGAAATAAGCTTTTTTAATGTAACTATCTCTATCCTTGTCCTAAAGCCGAGAGGTGTCACCCAGCACCCAGAGGACACCGGAGGGTGGCCACTTTTCGCAGGAGAACAAATCGGACAACTCCTCCAGTCACAGCTCTCCGGAATTCCCTGCTACTAAGAACAGGTGACTATTATTTAGATTCATGATATAATACAATAATTTCTATGCTATATTTGCACTCATTGAGAATTTATTTGTGGTGATTGATCCTTTGAGTGAGTGGATAGTGTTGGACCCAGCAAAAGACTGAAAGAATGACATCGCAAATACAAGCGGCCGAAATGGGTTTCCTCTGAGGGGTGGCTGGGCTCAGCCTTAGAGATAGGGTGAGGAGTTCAGACATCCGGAGGGAGCTCGGAGTAGAGTCGCTGCTCCTTCGCGTCGAAAGGGGTCAGTTGAGATGGTTCGAGCATCTGATCAAGATGCCTCCTGGGCACTTCCTGTTAGAGGTGTTTTGGGCACGTCCAACTGGTAGGAGGCCCTGGGGCAGACCCAGAAGACGCTGGAGGGATTACATATCTCATCTGGCCTGGGAACACCTTGGGGTCCCCCAGGAGGAGCTGGAAAGCATTGCTGGGGAGAGGGACATCTGGAATACTTTGCTCAGTCTACTGCCCCGCGTGACCCAGCTTTGGATAAGCTGTTGACAATGGATGGATGGGTATTAGTATGCCACACCACAGGGGTGCAGGTGACACGCTAGCGATGTGTCACGTCACCCAATCACGTAATAAATAGACTCAGCTGTGTACGCTTATGTGTTTGGACCGCAGGAGGTGTAATGATTTCATTGTAAAATGCTATAATACTCTAAACGAAAGAGTAAGATTCTGAATATTGCACAAGAACTAAAACCACTACGGAAACTACTGTCTGCAATCTAAAACCACAGCAAGACGGAAGAAGCAAGCAAATGAGTAACTAAAGGTATCTGTGTAAAGAACACATTGTATCTGCAGCCAGCACCATCTGTATTGAGCCCATTAGTCACAGCTGATAAAGAGTAGATTTGTAAGAATTGGAACAGCAGCACTGCACGGACGATAACCCTCATAGTCTTGTAAGCCTCTCTTGTTGTTCTCAAGAAACAAGACACCAAATTCATCTAATCTGACAGTGTCCACACTCTCCTCTCACTCTGCAGGAGGCACCTGCATGCCAGAATTATGCACATAAAATTACATACATGCACAGATTAAAGCTAATATGAGACAGGATACCTTCTGAAATTGTTTATGGTATTGGCATGAGCTTGAGAAGTATTCAACTGGGTCTTAAAGTCTGCACTTGGAGTTATTTGTTCAACGTGGGTATGTTGAAAAAATATTGTGACATACTTTAAGTTTTGGTAAGTATCACCAAACCCTAGAGCTAATTTAAAGATCTGCATGAGCTTAAAAGATTACCTGGCACATCTACGCGAACCCACTGCTGCCACTTTGCTTGGAAGTGCCACATTCAAAACCAGAGAAAACATAAATTCAGTATGTTGAAGCACAGGAGCACAGGTGTTTGTGTGGTCAGAGTGACCCAGGTGTGTAGTTTGGCGATGTGTTGCAGGGCGCCGTCCATCCCTGAGGCTCAGGACCTTTCCCGCTCCTCCTCCAACGCCAGCAGCTTCGCCAGCGTAGTGGAGGAGCACGAGCACGAGGCAGAGGAGGAGTATGAAACCGGACTGGTGGGTGGAGACGGGCAGAGATATAACACATAATGAAAGTGCATACATGCATGCCGCTTCCCCAAATTCATAACAGCAGGCGGCTCCTCACAGCTGATGACATATTTAATATTTGTCTCACTTTAACTGTGAGGGGAAAGCAACCTGCTTGTCCTTTAAAACATTTGAAAGAAGGTTTGATGGATTTCCCTCCATCCCAGTAATGACACGTCAAAATGCATTGCATAGTAATACATATTAATGCTTTCTTCTTCCACTTGAACCATTTTGCATTTAAAAAAGAGGAATGCAAATGCAGTCACGGAGCAGAGCTAAGGTTATGATTATGCTGTCTGCTTGTCCTTTTGATACAATGTCAGTAATAACAAAAAGGGAAATATTGCTAACTTCCTTTATCCCTTCCGCAGGAAAGTGTGTCTTGTGTTACACCACTCAAGGGAGAATCATTCGTGTACAGCTCTGCGGCGGAGGACAGTGCATGCAGTGCCAGCCAGGGAAGTTTTCCAGGTGTGTTTCAGAGAGAGGGGCTCATATTACTCGGTCAGTGATAGCCTGGAGGTGTGAGAAACACGCAAGTTACCGAAGGTCGAGTGTTTCACATGTCCAGAGAGGGAAAATCTAGATGGGGCAGATGTAAGAATAACACTCCCTGCTTCCTGAGCAATTAATATCAGAGCACCCTTGAGTGATGAACTTGCACCTCAGCTGCACCAGAGGATCTCACTGCCAACAAACTTGCTAACTTAGCCAACTTCTCTGAAATGAAGTTTACTATGCCTGAAGAGTGCAGCATTACAATCTTATCTGTGATTCCCACTCTACTTCTGTTATGCTCTAAATTCTGTTTTTTTTCCTACCACTGATGATTCACTCACTTCACTTGAACCATTAATCTTATACATGCTGGGATATCCTTTTTAGGCCAGAACAGCTGGCAGCATTATGTGCTTGAGTTTATTAACCATGACAACCACGCATCTGTCGCCTCCCTCCCAGCAGCTTCTCGTCTTCAGCAGCAGGCAGACGGAGTGAAGACATCAGAGCCAAAAGGGACAGACAGCCGGCCCAAGACAGAGCGCCCCTCGCAGGAGCACAAGTTTTCATCGGTGAGACAAACTGCTTGTCATCAGTCATTAGGTGACACTCAGATGGTTCTCCTCCATGTTTTACAAAGTCACTGGGGAAGGATGTTCCCTCTGGTTAATTGTTTAGGTCGTTTATTGAGTAGGAAGACTAAATATTCACCACCTCCAGCTCACATGTGAACATTTGCTTTGGCTTTTGTAGATGTCCCCTTGAGTTCTGGGAACTTTTGATGGGTCCTTTGTTTTTTCTGTTTCCTGACATTTTGTAGACTAAACAGTACGCCCACAACACGACAGGCTACAGCCATGCTAGCGGCTCTGCAAGGCTGTTGACAGGCACAGGCATGCTCTGAGCTGAATGCTAACATCCTCAAAATGACAGTGCTCACGTGCTGATGTTTAGCATGTATAATATTTACCATGATCACCATCGTACTTTAGTGGGTTATCATGCTGACATTTGGTAATTAGCACTAAACACAAAGTACAGCTGAGGCTGATGGAATGTCATTTGTTTTTCTCGAATTTGGCCATACATTAGTAAATTGGACGAATTGAGATTTTTACCTGATGATGTTGCTAGATAAAAAGTTAAGGCAAGGGGCACTGGTGGCTTAGTGGTAGAACAGGCGCCCCATGTACAAGGCTGTTGCTGCAGCGGCCCTGGTTCGACTCTAGCCTGTGGCCCTTTGCTGCATGTCACTCCCTCTCTCTCTCCCCCCCTTCACGCTTGTCTGTCCTATACATTAAAGGCTAAAAAGCCCCCAAAAAAATCTTTAAAAAAAAGGAAGAGATCGATTTTAAGTGTTTTTCAAAAAATTCAAAATGGCGGAAAATCTATATAACTGGAAGTTATGGGTTCTTGAGGCAAATTTGTTCCTCATGAGGAGAGGCAGAGTTCGCATCCTCCCATGAACCTCTACCGCTGTGCCAAATTTCACATGGACTGACCACACCCACAGACAGAGTTTTCGTCATTATATAGTAAGATATAGTAAGATGGCACCCCTTAGGAACATTATCACTCTAATGAATGGGCATCGTCAGTGGTTATCAGCCTCATGGATATGGGTGAGAAGGTGCCTGCTACACCTACTTCACTTTTGTTAGGTTTAGTGCCAAAACAACGTGGTTGGGTTTTGATAAAAGATTATGGTTTGGGTTAAAGAAGCTGTGTTGACATTCAGAGCATCAATACAGCAGCAAACAATTGTTTGCTATGCAAATATATAATGGAGTAATGGCATCCTGAACAGAGGATGAAGTTACGCTGCCTCTGTGTGTGTTGAAATTCGAACTTCTCCTTTTTGTAGTGTTGTGGTAGCCAGTCTAGCCATACGTGCATGCTAGTGTATGTGAGTTGCTGTGTGTATATCCCACTGGCCAGCTTACTGCCACTGCACTGCACTGCACTGAGCTCATAAGGCGGTTACCAATAATACCATCATCCTGACCCCCCATGGCGGAACAGCGTTGTTTCCGAGTAGTGCCCAACCTTTTTTTTTAAGAGAAAGAATTTTTTTTAAAAACTTACATTGGAACTTACCAAACAATTATGTGGGGGAACCCCTACAGTAACTCTCCCCCCACTGAAGACCCAGGGCTTACACAATGTGATAAAAACAACTCTCTCTATGTCTCTTCCCTTCTACCCCTCTCTTCCTCACCTAACCTTCTCTTTCGTCATTAACTCTTAAAATCCTACCATTTGAAAAATGCATCACTAACATTAGCTAGCTAACTACAACTACAGCGAGATTGTTGCTGGAAGTTGCCTTTTGCTCTGGGTTTTGCTTCATCATCAATGCATCATGGTCAAAGTTAAGAGAGGTGGTGTTTTTTTTTTTCTTCCAGGCAGTTGTCAACTTGGCATCTGCAGTGGTAGAGCTCTTGATCATTAGCTGCGGCACTACTTTGGTGTTTTGTGTTGTTGCCGGTCTCCTGTTATTGTATTTGTCGATATTAACTGTGCCATCTTCTCTCCATCTCTGTACACAGAACTGTTAGCCACACTCCTGCTCACTACATCGATGCCCATCTTCAGGTCAGACATTATATTGACATAACCTTGGGGCTACTTAATGACTGTGTGACTACAAAGATTTTTTTCTTGTACTTCTTTTCTCACATTTTAACCCCTCATTCACCTGACTCTCTCTGGTTTCACTTCTTCTTTGTCTCAGCATTCCCATAAGAGGCATCTCTTGCCAAAAACGAGCCAAGGCCATGTGAACTCCACCACTGACGCAGAAGAGGAGCAGAGTTAGAAGCCAGATTCTTGATCTGGCTCACAGATCTCCCTTTGAATATTTGGCATGGACCTGCTGCCTGTCACGACAGACACCCAGCTCCATGGACATGTATCTACCTATTGCCCTCATTCCAGCTTCACACGGAACCCTCCTTGAATGCTCTAGGCAAAGGAAAAGAGACCTCCGCACCCATGCAGCACCACTACTGACTGTCGTCCATCGGCCGGCTTAGCAGAATAAGTCAGACTACCTGCTCATTCTTCAGGCCAGTAAGCTCTGAATCCTGTAAACACTCAAATGTCATGTGTCCTCTGTGAAAGATCAGGGGATTCAATCTGTGCGGTGACAAAAGTCAAGACCGATCAAACAGCCGCTGTTTGTTTAGCTTGTAAATCAGTCTGTCGAGAGAAGAGTTGCACTAGAGAGAACTACGTTTTTTAAATGTCAACCTCACATCCCACTGTGATATTGTACATGGGTTCAACTTTGATGTACCAGGTGTGTGTGTGTGGCTGTCTGTCGGGCCACGTTTTGTGTTTTATTGATGATCTGTTCTTCTTCTGAGTATTCTGCAGTGGATATTTGTTGTGTTTTACGACAGCTTTGGTAAATCTGTCATGTTTTTGATGGAGGGTACTTCTGTGATGCTGTTGTCGGTGGCTGTCATAGCATCAGTCACCTTCCTTCCTCCTAGGTGGTTGAATATGCCACAGAAATTCATTTGCAATTTTTAAATTCAAAATTTAATCGTACCACAATAGGTCTGTAGAAGAAAAGGGATGTTTTAACAGAAACGTAGACTCTATTGATGCTTTACAATTAGAGTAAATAAGTGTAATTACTGTAGTGCCCCAACCACCAACATGCATCCTCAATCCACACTTCAAGGTACTGCTGTTTAGACCTTCGCCTCCAAATGCATTTCGTCACACGCCACTTGTTGATTTGATGTCTGTGTATGGGTGTGTGTATACAACGGTACTGTGCATGGTGTAAATCTGCTTGCCAAAATCCTCTCCTCTGTACACTGGTGCCATGCTTGACATAGAGGTGTTGTCCCTGTGATTTGTGTTTTACTGAAAACCAGCCAACATCTCCAGATGCAGCGCACATTGCTGATAGAGAGCCAAATGCCACCGTTTTCCTACTTTATTTTTAAAATGTCCGTACGTGACCTAAGCACTACATTTTCGGAGTTGTTTCGAAGCGCTTACCTTTTGGAAAAAGCCTGATTTGTTGCCGAATATGAATTACACTGTGACTCGTCTTGAAGTTGCCTTTCTAATGATTGTGTTGCATGAGCTGCTTTGATGGAGGGTCCTATTTTAAAGGCACTGCGTTGCCAGCTGGCTTGAATGTAAAACTAGGCAGACGTGTATTTATTTATACACATCTGCCCCCAGTGACTGGTGGTACTGTGTTGACTCCTGACTGCAGGAAGCTTGAGTCTGAAACAGCTCACCTTCCCTGAGCGGAGAAGCTTTTCCTGTCCTCAGTGTGTAATGAAGGAAAGAACAGATTTGTGGAGTTGCTTTATTTCAGTGATATGACTTGAGCGGACATTAGATTTATTGTCTATGTTGAATTAAAGACAGCATTTACAGTTTGTGAAAGTACAAAAGGTTTAAGACACTGGACCAAATACGGTATATACTGTATTCATTAAGCTGTTGATAGCTCACCCAGAACACAGTAACATTTTGCATTTGACTCTACAGAAACAAAAACTGCATAGAAAAAATACAAAGATACATTTTTGGATTTACACATTTGTGCGTTGCAGCCTTTTAAACCGCTTTATGAAAAGATATGATTTCAAATGATTTTCCTCTGGACTTTGGAAATGCTTGAGTAGATGAAGTATGCCCTCTTGTGGCTCTGTATTATTACTGCACATCACTATGTGGTACCATTCATCTAACTGTGCTTGCACTGTACGCCAGTGGCCGATCCACAACTGGGAGTGAATCTTCTTTGTGCTCGATTCAAATGATTGTATTTCTGTTCTTGTTGACAGTCTGCTTAATCCCTTGTTCAAAAGACATCTTTGTAAATATTGCTTTACATCCTTTTTGTAAATAAAGCCAACAAAAATGTTTAATAAAGATGATGCATAATAGATCAGCGTGTGGGGTAACTCTATACATTAATGTTGATTGTTACTGTGGAAGTATTTTAGGGAAAAAAGTGGCTCTTATTGCAAAGTGAGTAAAAAGAAAATGAAGCTTTCATGATTTCTGAGATAGTATAAGGCTTTGACAAAAAAAACAACAACCCTAAAACCTACAGTTAAGTCAAGGTTCTATTGTTTTCTAATACAATCTAGCGTTTTAAAACCCCTCTGACCCATCTCCACCCACTGCTCAGTTTTCATTCACATCTCCAGGTTCCACCACTTGAAGTCAAACGGTTTCCTGCGGACGTTGGAGCCGCAGTGCACCTCTCCCAGCAGCTTGTGGTAGGCGGCGAAGTCGTCGATGAACGTGCAGTTGAGGCCCAAGCCCTCCATCAGGGAGCACATCTCAGCCTCCAGGGCACAGCGACCATTCACCTTGGGACCAAAGGGCTTCGGGATGCCGAGGTTTTTCCCCAAGACGATCATGTTAACCTGCAAACAGATGTGACAGGGCATGAAACTCACCACTCCTCGATTCACTTGCCATGTGCTTTAATACTTCTTAAGTTTGAAAATGATCACAGTTAATTAAAGTGTCTGAACACACCATGTCAGGGTAGTAAGCCACCGCTCTGAACTGTGTTCTATCCTGTTTTTCCACCACTAACTTGAAGAGGATCGGCAAGTCGATGATGTCCTCATCATCCAGGCCCAACTCTCTCTTCAGCACATCTCTGTTCCAGTCGATGCAGCTCTGGGAGAGAACAGCAGGTATAAAAACGACATCAATGGCACAAACTACACAACACACAAGTTTTAGAACTCATTTTTGCTCATTACATTCTGTAACCTTGGTCTGTCAGCAATTCTCAAAACAGATGTTACAAAGTGCTTTATGCAAAATAAGCAGTAACAAAACAAACACTGAAATGAACCAGTATGTCATGTAACAGTGCACAAGTAAATCCTTGTTTGGGCTACTTCTGCTGCAGACAAAAGGTACACTATGTGGCCAAAAGTATGTGGACGCCCCTGTGAATTAGAAGCTTCACCTGACTCAAACTCATTGCTAAAATGTCCATATAATTAGCCATACAGGAATGCAATCTCTGCAGACAAACATTTGGTTGCAATGCATGTGTCACACTTAAGAGCTCAAAGATCTCACAGAATTATAGGATGCCATCTATCCAATAAATCAAATGTCTGTCCTGCTAGATTTGCCCCGCTCAATTATATGTGCTGTTACAGTGAAATGCAAAACATCCTGAAGTAGTTGGCTAAACAAGCTCATAGAACAGGGCCGTCAAGTGCTGAGGCACATAATGTGTAAAAATTGCTTTGAACTTGGTTGTGAGAAGACAAACTGCGATTTAGAGGGCATGTCAGAACAAGAACTATTCATCAGGAGCTTAAAGGCAAGTGGGGTGGTGTAAAAATCACTGCCATTTGACTCCAGAGCAATAAAAATGTGTTGTCTGAAGTGATGTGTCCTCCTTCACTTCCTTGGCTTTCTGATGGTCGAATTGACCAATGGC